>NC_052058.2:154876397-155182844 GCF_903992535.2 Arvicola amphibius | reverse complement strand
GAAAGAAAGAAAGCAGGCTGAGCAAGCTACGGGGAGCAAGCCTGTAAGCAATATTCCTTCAGGGTTTCTGCTTCAGTTCCTAGTTCCAGGTTCCTGCCTCAAGTCCTTGCCCTGACTTATATCTCAATAACGGAAGTAAAAGATGAAATAAACTTTTCCTCACCGAGTTGCATTTTGATCACAGCAACGAGAGGCGAACCAGGACAGAAGGATCTATTTGTGTGTTCTATACTTGTTAACTTCTAACTCAGCAAGAAGAGAGATTTATTTTCCTTCAAAATTTTTCAAAATTTATTTGAAAATTCCATCAAATCTTTATGTGGCAATGTTTAAAAAAATTTGATCTGTTTCTGTTTGTTGAGCATTTGAGTCATTTCTAGTCCTTTGACATCACAACTGGAGAACTGCCGTGAGTAATTTGCTATATTACGCACTATGTCCTACATATGTCAGGTTCTCCGCGCTGAAGATTCTCAGAACTGAAACTGCTGAGTGAAGTGGGAAGTACTTTTGATGACGTCACTTTTTCTTTCCAAGAGGGTGGAGTGTTTCAAATGTTGCTCCCTTCCAGGGGCACTTTTAAAAGGTAGATGGGGGGCTGATGAACCCTGCCTCTTTCCCCAGGTAAGCCACCTGTTCAAAACTAAGAATATTGGTTCTATGACTGGGAATAGATCTCAGTGGTAGAGTGCAAGCCTGGCTTCTCAAGGCCTTGGGTTTTATTCCTCACACTGAAAGAAAAAAAAAACCAGAAATTCAGTTTAAAGATGCAACCAAATTGGTGGGCTTCTTATTGACAACCTGACCTAAAAATTCTGCAGTCAGTGATGAGAACTTTCTCCTCCTCTTCCAGATCTTCGAGTATTTAGTTGTGATGGCTACCCTTGATGGTCAAAGTTTGGCGGGATGGGGAATCACCCAAAAGACAGCCCTTTGGGCATTTGAGGGCATTTCTAGATAAACTTAACTGGGAAGGGAGGCACGACTTTGTGCAGGGTGGTACCTTTCCACAGGCTGAATGCTGGGACTGAGTGAGAAGGACAGAGGAGGAAGCCAGCTGTGCACAGCATTTGCCCCTCTGTTCCTTGACTACAGACAGTGTGACCCATCGGCTCTTGCTCAGGCTGCTATAGATGAGAGCTGTCCTTGTCACCTTGCCTTCCCTATCCTAACGGACTGTTCTCTCAAACCGTAAGCCACAAAACAAAACCTAAGTTGCTGTCGTCAGGTGTTTTGCCACAGCAACCAGACAAGTCGCTGATACCGAAAATAGGACCAGAGGCATGGGGCTGTTGCTGTTCATCACCATGTCGTTCTTTGGACCTTAGAACTGGTTTACAGCATGAATGTGGATGAGTTTGGAGCAGAGGGCTAGAGAAGACTCCAAATGCCGTAAACAGAGCTTAATGGGCCCTCTGCTGGGAGTTTAGCAGGCCAAATGCCAAGAGAAATGTGAACAGTGAGGGCTCAGCTTGTGACATTTCTAAGTGAGAAGTAGGCTAGTGGACACTTGTGTCATGTTCCGACCAAGAACCTGCCTTCATCCTGGCCATGTCCTCAGGCTGAATTCAAAGGTAGTGAAGTAATTTGCTCGGTGGTGAAAATGCCAAGGGAGGATAACATTCAGGCTGTGGTATGGTTACTGCTTGCTGATCTCATCTAGGTCTACAGCAACAGCAGTAGCAGAAAGTACGACAGAAAGATATGAAAAATGGACAAATTATCCAGAAAAGGCATCTAAAGTTTCAGATTGCGTTGTGTAGGAAAGTGGCTGTAATTGTTAAAAATATTAGCTTCATTATAAAGCGATCTTGTGGGATATACTGGGACAGTAGGAAAGGTACTCTGGGGACAAGACCCTACCCATCGAAGTCTCCAGCCTGTAAAAATTCAAATTTATTTGAAAAGAGAGAGCCTGATCTCAGAATGCCACTGAGGAGGTTCCCTGTTTGAAAGTAACTGATTAGGGAAGCTGTGTTTACACACTCAAATATTACAATGCACAGATGCCATTACAGCTATTCCCGGATGGGACCAAACACAACTCAAGCTGACAGGAAGACTTGACAGCATCATTCACAGAGTGCTGGTTTTAAAGACATTCAAAAGAGTTATGGGGTCCTGGAGATTTTCACCAAGATTTCTTAAAGCTATAAAGACTGGCAATATGTGGTAGTGTTTTATTTCCTGCAAGGGAGCCCCAGGAGGGCCACGGCATGAAGGTAAATCCTGGGTTGCCATGAAAACCCAAGAACGCTGGAGCTACTGGATCTAGAGGACATCTGACCCAGTAAGCTGATGACACAGAGTGGAGCCAGTCCAGCACAGAGGGCATGCACGCTACAGATGGCACAAATGGAGGGGGCTAGAGCTTCTTCTCAAGGCTGTTGGAGCTTAGGTGATTCTAGCATGAATTCCAGATGCCAGGCAGGGAGCTGCAGAATTTGCTTTCTCTGCTGGCTTTGGTTTTAGTCTAGTATTTCCTTGCCATGGTCCCATCCCTTCCTTTTTTAATGGGAATGTTTACTCTGTGACATTGTATGTTGAAAACTTACGTGTACTTTTTATTTTACGCAGGTCTTCAGTCATGAGATTGTCTGAATCTTGGAAGAGACCCTGCCCTTATATTTTTGAACACTTTTGGAATTGTTAAGACTTTTGGTCTTTAGCAGATGGGATAAACACATTTTGCATCATGAGATTAACGTGAGGCTTTAGAGATCAGGTGTGGATGTAATGAAGGAAGGGTGATGTTTTGTGTGTTGAGTTGGAGGGGTTAAACTTGGTTGTCTACTTGACAGGATTTAGGATCAGCTAAGAAACAACCCCCTAGGTATATCTGTAAGGTATTACCAGAGCGGTTTTATGGAATGGGAAGATCAACCTGCCTATGGGTGGAACATGTTACGGACTGAGGTCCCAGACTCAGTGAAAAGGAGAAAGTGAACTGAGTACCAGTATTCATCTCTGCTTCTGGAGTTTGGACACAATGGAAGAAGTCACATGCAGTAACTGCAGCCACAGCTAGGTCTTCTCGTGTGTTTTCTCTCTCTCTCTCTCTCTCTCTCTCTCTCTCTCTCTCACACACACACACACACACACACACAACTCTATGACCAACTCTACCCCTCAAACCACGATTCTTCCTTCAGTTGACCTTCAGTTGTAATGAGAAAAGTAATTAACTCACTTATCTACATTCTGAGTTCTTGCTACAGTTGATATGACTTATCATGTTAGACACGTATGCATTGTCTTCTGTCTATGTGGAGGCTAAATTGGTGGCCTCATGATTCTAAGGGGTCCCCCTCCAGATATGGTTACATTTTTAAGGGGCGAAAGATAAGCAAAAGAGCTCTCAAAACTGAGAGCTTCCGGTTGCCAGGGGTTGACTGCAGGTAGTTTATGTCTGCATACTCCACGCGCTACCCCTGTCTGCACTGAAAAGGACCAATGGACTTAGAAGAACTTAGCATAGAAGATGATTGGGAAGAGGAAGGGGACTTGGATTTCTTCAGTTATGCTCTTCCTTGTGGGAACTGAACTGTCACTTTCAAAGCTTAAAATTCTGCTGAAGCTAAGGTTTAACAAAACCTCAGGCTTACTGTTCGGTCCTGTGATGACTCTTATAGTTGCGCCATTATGTGTTGATGAAATTTTAAATCACTATGTTTTGTGCTGTATTCTTATTTTTGTTCCCTACCGTTTTTTTACTAGTATGATTAATGATGTAGGTCAACTTCAAGAGCAAAAAAAAAATAACCCTACACTTATTTTCATATCGCAACCATAGACTTTTGTTTAATTACATTTTTAATACAAATAATTCATTATTATAACTTACAATAGAAGCTCATAATAACCCAGACATGGTGGCTTATAACTGTAATCTCACCACATAGGACACTGAGGCAGGAGGATTTCCATGAGTTGGAGGACACCTTGAACTACAGAGTGAGATGTCTCAAAAACAAAAATAAGAATGAATTTCGTGATAATTAACATGTATTGAGGAGCGGGTATTTAAGGTGACCTGCTCTGGAGGTCATGCTACGCTCTGGACTGTCCCTAAGCCAGGCATCAGGGCCCCACCACTAACTTTGTCATTGTGTTAGCCTGCCTGCCAATCTGGATAAACAATAAAAGATAACACTGCCATTTTGCTTCTCTTGTGATGAGGGAGGGGGCCCCTTTGCTACCACATGCCCCAGACCCCTTTTACTTCCTCTAGTTTTCTGACCCTGTGGTTTGAGCTATGTGGTTCCTGCAGTACATCCTCCTTGCTTTCTTCTGGGCAGACCTCACTTGACTCAGCCCCACAGAGGGCATCCAAAGCGCTGCAGAGCTCTCTGTAGCCGTGGTACCCGTGGCTGCCTCAAGGCGAAGACCATCTGCTGCCTAGGTCTGGGCGCTCTGCTTGCCTTACTACGGTGTCAGCAATCATTTGCAGTGCTTTGTCAACTCTTTGGCTGACGATGCGTTTAGAGTCAACCTAACCCTCAATTCCTTTGAATCACACCCTTGGCTAAGATACAGGCATTTCTGGATCAAGCAATTAGCTTTTGAACCCACTTAGAAGTGTGTTATCTCTTGAGGGCATTTGTCCTTAGATTTATGCTCTTGGTCCAGTTTGTTGAGGTTATTTTGAGTTTTGCTTCTGGCACCTGTAATGCCTCTAAGGCTGTCAGCATCACATTAAAAGCAAATCTGGAAAATCGTAATAATCCATCCTCATTCTGATCGCTGAAAAAGACACCCGGTTCTGAATGCCAATGCCAGAGCCCTGGGGCCAATTAGGATGTATTTCCACAAGTGAGCCTGCCATAGAAATGACCACTGCCTACTTTCTGATGTTTTATCATTATTTAGGAAGAGCTATGTGCTCATTATAGAAAATCACAAAATACAGAAAAATATAAACATAAAATTCAGCTTCCAAAAAAGAGTTAGCACTGTAGCATCATCATATGAAGTATCTATCTATCTATCTGAATGCATAAATATGTAAGTAAAAGCTGCTGAGTTCATTCAATGGGCCTTGTGTATATGTGGTTTCAAGACTACTTTGTATTAGATAACCAATTAGGGGCCCCATCCCTTGGAGAGGCCAATTCTCCCTCTCTCTGCAGTCATTAGTTGCCTATAGTTCTTTGTCTACGGGTGGAACCTTATAAGATTTCCCTCTTCCACATTAGCTTGTCTGTTGATATTAGCATTATTACAGTCTTGTTTCGGTAGCTATAATTTTGAGATATCTTGGAGCTTCCCAATCACTTCTAGACAACACAGTTTCAGCAAACTACCTGGTCCTCCGGCTCTTACAATCATTCTACCCCCTCTTCAGAGATGTTCCTTGAGCCTTAGATGGAGACGTTGTGTTGTAGATATATCTTTTTGTTGTAAGGAGGCTGTCTGTTTCCCAGCTGCCCAGACTCCAGAAATAATCACACAGAAACCATATCATTTGCAATACTATTTGGCCAATAGCTTAAGCATATTTCTGGCTAACTGTTATATCTTAATTTATCCCATCTCCACTAATCTGTACATCACCACGAGGTCGTGGCCTACCAGCAAAGTTTCAGTGTGTCTGTCTCCAGCAGAGGCTCCATGGCTTCTCTCTGACTCCACCATTTTTATCCCAGCATTTAGCTCAGTCTTTCCCACCTAGCTAAGTTCTGCCTTGCTATAGGTCCAAAGCAGCCCTTTATTAACCAATGGTATTCACAGCATATAGAGGGGAATCCCACATCATCCTTTGGGATGGGCTCCACATGACCCATTGATTTCTACATAATAATCTGCTGTGGTTTTTCTGATATGGACTCTGTTTGCTGTAAAGAGAAGCTTCTTAGATGAGGGGTGAGAGCTATGCTTATCTATGTGCGTGAGGATGAGTTTTAAAATGCAGTTAGGAATTATTCCTGTCTTAGGGTTTCTATTGCTGTGAAGAGACAACCATGACCACAACAACTCTTATAAGGAAAACATTTAGGGGAGCATGGCATCTTACAGGCAGAATTGGTGCTGGAGAGGTAGCTGAGAATTCAACATCTGGATCTGAAGGCAGCAGAAAGAGCGAGTGAGCCATTGGGTCAGACTCGAGCTTCTAAAACCTCAAAAAGCACATCTCCAGTGATGTTCACAAGGAAGCAGCTGGCTAGCATATTAGTTCACATGAATCTGACAGAGCAGACTCCTCATCCGACTTGGAGATCCCCAAGTCCTCCATAGGGGGCCAGCTGCACCGTCATCTCTGCAGTCAGCAGTGGGTCCATTCTGGACTTCACAGATGCTGAAGAGGAGACTTGTCCCCTGCTGGTGTCTGTGCCTAACCATGTGGAAATGGGTGTACAGGAAAGAAGTCAACAGAGGTGTGTAGGGACAAGACAGTGTGTCTGGTACCTGAATATAACCATCGGTGGCATCTGGACTTTTCAGTCAGGAGTCAATCTATCCTGCTCTCCACCTTTGTCAGCATAAATTTAGCTTCAATTGCGTTTCTGCCACTTGCAGTCCAGAGGGCCCTGACATGGCCATATGCTGTGTGACCTGCGTGGAACCAGATGTTTCAGCTGGCAGGAGGGGAGGATGGTGGCCCAGCATCTGTAACTGATGGCATCATTCTGCCCACACTGCTGGCTGCTATGAAGCAAGAAAACACCATTTCTTCAGCACTGCTTCCTCCTCACATGCCTCACCCACACCCCAAATCAATGGTTATGCAGGTGGTAAAGTAGACGGTGTATTAATATGTTCTTAATTTTAGACGTCAGTGAATGCCACCAGCAGAAAGAGAAGCTGCCAACGCCGTCAGGGCACGTGTCCAACCAAATTCAAGGACTTGCTTTTCCTTTCCTTATCTCTATAAACACATCCATGCTGCTCAGAATAACTGTGAGCTCTCATACTGCCTGGAAAGATCACTTATAAATTCTTGACTTTCAAGTTGTGTTGTGAACATTCTCCTGAGGGCCAATAACATCTGAAAATTTAATCTGTGATAAATCACGACAATCGATTATATAAATATAATAACATTTTCCCTCCTTTTCAAAAGAATCTGGCAGCGAGTCACAGAGTGTTTGATCCCCGTCTATAACTCCATTGCACCCACTGTTAAATGTGAGTGTTAGGTGAGCACATTTTGAATCTTAAGATTTAAGGTGAAATTTGATAAATGTAGTAATTTTAATTTGGAAATATGCTATCCTTCAAAGAACAAAGCCTACTCTGTGTATTTGTGCATCTGAGCACACACGTGTGTGCACACGGGGTTTATAGATGCGACAATGAGCTCAGGTACTCAAAATCTCTGATGTCACGTGTTGAATCTCTTTGGCACTGAAGGCCCTGAGCTCCAGACTCTGGTACTAAGGGCCAGTGCCTGGCTTTGGAAAAAGCTTTTACAGAATGGAAGGCCACACCCCACTCCATCCTCTGTCAGTTCCCAACATCCAAAATTCTCAGGAAGAGCAAGCTGATGGAGAAGCCTTGTTAGCCAATTATCTTTAAGAGGTGGGTCCAGGTTAAGGCGTGGATTTCTGGGACCAGGGGAAGATGGGTGCACGCGGCCCATGTGTGCTCACTCTGTGTGATTCCCCCAGGGCACTGCTGAGCTTGGACTTCTCATTCCGGTTTTGTGAGTTTTCCCCTTATAATAAATAAAAATATAATTATTATATCCTTTAACTAGCCTGGCTTTTTCCCCCCAAATCGAACTAATTTCTACACACAGCCGCAACAAACACCTACTACGCTGCTTCTCAAGCAAGTCTAAAGATAAGGCCCAGACCTCTGCCAATGGCCAAAGCCTTTTTAGAAAGATGACTTAAACTTTGCTGCAATCATGAGTCTGGTAAACTGTTTTAAAGTCCTTGAAGTGATGGTTATTGATCCTCAGCAACGTTACAGACAATGTACAAAATTTCAGTTTCTCTCCTTGCATGCCTAATAGGCTTGACTTATGTATTTTATGTCTTCATTCTGTCAAGCTTGTTGCACATTTTGTGCTCACAGTGCAGTACTGCTCTAGTTAAGCGATTTTCCATTCCTCACAGTGTACCAATTATCAAGTCGGTACCCTTAGTTTCTGATAGAGTTTTCATTGTTTTACTCTGTATCACTGAGAGTGATCCTATAAACACTGTGTATCCCATGCATATGAATCTGCTGTTTGGAGATAGAAGGGATAGATACGTAGATAGATGATAGACAATAGATAATAGAGATAGATAGATAGATGATAGATTGATAGATAGATAGATAGATGATAGAGATAGATGATAGAGATAGATGATAGATAAATAGATAGATGATTGACAGATGGTAGATAGATAGATGATAGAGATAGATAAATAGATGATAGATAGATGATTGACAGATGGTAGATAGATAGATAGATAGATAGATAGATAGATAGATAGATAGATAGATAGAGATAGATGTGTGTGCAGGTGCAGCTGCCTGTGCAAACACATGTGGAGGCCAGAGGATGACTACAAATATCTTCCTCTACTGCTCCACTTAATTTTTTTGAGGCAGAGTCTCTCATTGAACCTGGTGCCCACTGTTTCAGCTGGATTGGTTGACCAGAGAACTTCAAGATGTGTGCTAGGCAGGCGGCTCTGCCACAGACCTTCAGGGCCAGCCCTGAAGTCTTCTATTGAATGGACGACCAGCAAATCGTTGTTGAGAGGAATCTCTAAGTATTATTTTTTCACTTTAGAATTTTTATTAGTTCTTTGAGACTTTTATACACTAGATTTTGGTCATATTCATCCCTTCCCCAGTTTATACCCTTCTCCCACTGACCAAACTCTGTGTCCTTAAAATAAATAAATAAAAGCCCCTCTAAACCAATTTGGAGCACAACATTATTTTGAGAAATAGTTGATATTTTATTCATTCAGTAGTGTTTGCCATTTGCCAGATCCTTGCCTGGTCACTGTGAATACAAAGATGCCATGACAGCCTCAGTGCAAGTACGTAGGGGACCAAAATGCTCTACAAGACCCCTGGTGACTCAGAGTAAAGAGTCCTGGGGACAGAAAAGAAGAGGTGGGCTTTCCTGTGTGGGGGGAACACTCAGTCTGCTGCTTCCTCCTGGGATGGGACTGTTCCTCATCTCCGTGTTCTTGGTGACCAGCAGTAACATGTCTTTAATGTCACCGATGATTCAGTGCATGAGTGGGGCTCAAACTCAGGCCAGAAATTAGAGCTATGAAAATATGACTTCAGCCCTTCCAGAGAGGAACACATGGGCTTGTCTGTGAGGCCACTCACAATGTCCCCAGACTGCACAGAGCTCTGGACTTCTCTTTGGAATGAGCTCTTTCTATCACCAACCCAATGATTAGGATGGTGGCTCTCCAGGCACGTGGTGACAGAGGGTGCCAGGTCAAAGGACTGCGATCCTTTTGGCTTGAGCATCCCTTCATCCTTTAAATGAGGGATTTCCATATCAGAACGTTATAACTTGGAAAGCACTTGAGTTGGGAAGTGGTGGAAAAATCAAAGCTGAATGCCTTGTGCCTGCATTGAGAATGATTCATGGTCTTCCATTCTGCTTTTAATTTGAAGTCAGCGTGCCTGCTCTCACTTCCACCACCACCAGCTGAAATATTAAGTGTAACTTCATCATCCATTTCTGGCGTTATTGAATAAAGCTGAAGGCGCCACAGCACCTTAATATGCACGCGATATGGACTGCCTAACAAACGCACTCTGCAGCATTCATTTTTTAATTAAATCAAGGAAGAACTTGGAACAGATGTGTGTCGTTTAAATGGTCCACTCCAGCTGGGTGCTATGGAAACCCACACTTCAGAAAAGCTTATCTTTTAATTTCCAATTAGATCTAATCTCATTTCTAATTTATTTCCACTTAGACTTTCTACTGAAGTTTCTAATTCTGTGGTCAGTAACACAGAGGCCTAAAGTTGAGAGATGGAAAAAAATCCCAGAATCCTTAAATTTCAGAGTTAAAAGGATGAGGCCATGACATCGTTACATCCTCTGCCTCGCTTCGTAAAGGTGGAAGCTGCATGGGAGAAGAAATGGACCCAAACTGGACACTGGTCAGTTCTGCCAGGTCCAGACAATGCTGGGATTGGTGTGGTTTAAAAACCAGCCAGATGTTCAGTCCGAAGGTAAAAGTGAAAAAGAAAAAGTAGACAAACAAAAAACTCAAACTCCGAAACGTTTTGTAGACGATGAGATGTTGGAACAGCTCAAGAAAAATGTTCCTTGAGAAGTCGTTAATTTCCTCCAAGGCCGTTTGTCTTCCCCTTGTAATACTCTCAAGCATGAATTTAATATCTTTGCCCTAAAACAAATAGCTCCTGTAAGGCTCAAAGGACAAGAGGGATGTTACAACTCACCAAGTCCAATAAGATCATTAATTATTTTGCTGGCCATTAAACACTGGTCTTCGGGGATGGTTGAGAAATGATGAGCTGGAGGCTAGAATCTTCAGCACGTCCTGTTGTTGCCAGAATCCATTGCCATCCTCAGAATCTGTTACTCATGGGTCAGGTGGGTGCGGGGCCCCCAGAAACTGCTACCAATAAAAAGGGTGGGTGAGTCCTTGGTATCCCTAGTCTTCCCTCTCTCAGAATACAGCTGGGAACTATTTCTTTCTTCTTTTTTTTTTTTTCTCTGGAAACTGGGATTTTTATTTTTTATTTCTTTTGCAGTCCTGGGGATAGAACCAAGGGTCTCGTGTGCTAGACAGGTCATCTATCATTAAGCCAGTTCCCTGCCCCCATCACTTTGCTTTTTCTTTCCCTTCCTTTCTTCCTACCTCTCTTCCTCCCTTTGTTTTTTTCTCCTTCCCCTACCTCCCTTCTCTCTCTCCTTTTTTCTTCTCTCTCTCTCTCTCTCTCTCTCTCTCTCTCTCTCTCTCTCTCTCTCTCGTTTCGCTGTAGCCCTGGCTGTCCTGGAACTCACTTTGTAGAACAGGTTGGTCTTGAACTCAGAGTTCCACCTGCCTCTGTCTCACAAATGCTGAGATTAAAGGTGTGTGCCACCACTGCCTGGACATTTATTATTTTTCTTTTTAACTTTCTTTTTTTTTTTTTCTCATGGTTTATTTTTTTTATATTTAAAAATTTCCATCTCCTTCCCTCCTCCTCCCCCCTCCCTCCCCTCCTTCTCCCCTTTCTCTCCCCTCCTTCTCCCCCTTCCCTCCCCTCCCCTCCACCCATACCTCCCCTCCCTCCCTCTCAAGGCCAAGGAGCCATCAGGGTTCCCCACTCTATGCTAAGACCAAGGTCCTCCCAACTCCCCCCAGGTCCAGGAAGGTGATCGACCAAGCTGAGAAGGCTCCCACAGAGCCCGTCCATGAAGAAGAATCAGAGCCCAGAGCCATTGTCCTTTGCTTCTCAGTCAGCCCCCGCTGTTGGCCACACTCAGAGAGACGGGTTTGGTCGCATGATCCATCAGTCCCATTCCAACTGGAGTTGGTGATCTCCCATTAGTTCTGTCCCACCGTCTCCATGAGTGAACGCACCCCTCTCGTTCCTGACTTTCTCCCTCATGTTCTCGCTCCTTCTGCTCCTCATCGGGATTGGGAGCTCAGTCCAGTGCTCCAATGTGGGGCTCAGTCACCTTCCCCATCTGTCGCCAGCTGGAGGTTCCCTCACGGTCCTGACTTTCTTTCTCATGTTCTCTCTCCTTCTGCTCCTCATCAGGACCTTGGGAGCTCAGTCCGGTGCTCCAAGGTGGGGCTCTGTCATTTTCTTCATCTATCGTCAGGTGGAGGTTCTATGGTGATATGCAAGAAATTCATCAGTATGGCTATAGGAACTGGCCTTTTCAGGCTCCCTCTCCTCAGCTGCCCAAGGAACCAACTGGGGGCGTCTCCCTGGAAACCTGGGAACCCCTCTAGGGTCAAGTCTCTTGACCACCCTCAGGTAGCTCCTTAAATTCAGATATATGCTTCCCTGCTCTCATATCCACCCTTCCTATATCCCAAGCACCCCATTCCTCCGAGCTCCCCCCGCTCTCCCCTTCACACTTTTCTCTCCCCATCTTCCCTTGGCCCAGTCTTGCCCAACCCTCAAGTTCCCAATTTTGCCTGGCGATCGTGTCTACTTCCACTATCCAGGAGGATTACTATATCTTTTTTGGGAGTTCACCTTCTTATTATCTTCTCAAGGATCCCAAACTTATAGGCTCGATGTCCTATAATCATGGCTAGAAACCGAATATGAGTGAGTACATCCCATGTTCATCTTTATGGGTCTGGGTTACCTCACTCAGAATAGTGTTTTCTATTTCCATCCATTTGCCTGCAAAATTCAAGATGTCATTGTTTTTACCGCTGAGTAGTATTCTAGCATGTATATATTCCACAGTTTCTTCATCCATTCTTCCACTGAAGGGCATCTAGGCTGTCTCCAGGATCTGGCTATTACAAATAATGCTGCTATGAACATAGATGAGCATATGCTTTTGTTGTATGATTGGGCATCTCTTGGGTAGATTCCCAATAGTGGAATTGCTGGGTCCTGGGGTAGGTTGATCCCGAATTTCCTGAGAAACCGCCACACTGCTTTCCAAAGTGGTTGCACAAGTTTGCATTCCCACCAGCAATGGATGAGTGTGCCCCTTACCCCACAACCTCTCCAGCAAAGGTTATTATTGGTGTTTTGGATTTTAGCCAATCTGACAGGTGTGAGATGATATCTCAAAGTTGTTTTGATTTGCATTTCCCTGATAGCTAGGGAGGTTGAGCATGACCTTAAGTGTCTTTTGGCCATTCGAACTTCTTCTGTTGAGAATTCTCTGTTCAGTTCATCGCCCCATTTTTTAATTGGGTTAATTGGCATTTTAACCGTCTAGTCTCTTGAGTTCCTTATATATTTTAGAGATCAGACCTTTGTCAGTTGC
This sequence comes from Arvicola amphibius, assembly GCF_903992535.2. Classification (NCBI taxonomy): domain Eukaryota; kingdom Metazoa; phylum Chordata; class Mammalia; order Rodentia; family Cricetidae; genus Arvicola; species Arvicola amphibius. Next base: position 155,169,950 of record NC_052058.2, on the reverse strand, counting down.
AGGGTTGGTGAAGATCTTTTCCCAGTCAGTAGGCTGCCTTTGTGTCTTAGTGACAATGTCCTTTGCTTTACAGAAGCTGCTCAACTTCAGGAGGTCCCATTTATTCAATGTTGCCCTTAAAGTCTGTGCAGCTGGGGTTATGCATAGGAAACGGTTCCCTGTGCCCATTTGTTGTAGAGTACTTCCCACTTTCTCCTCTATCAATCTCAATGTGTTCAAATTAATATTGAGGTCTTTAATCCATTTGGACTTGAGTTTTGTGCATGGTGATAGATATGGATCTACTTTCATTCTTCTACAGGTTGACATCCAGTTATGCCAGCACCATTTGTTGAAGATGCCCTCTTTTTTCCATTGTGTACTTTTGGCTCCTTTATCAAAAATCAGGTGTTCATAGGTTTGTGGTTTAAGATCCGGGTCTTCTATACGATTCCATTGGTCAACTTCTCTGTTCTTATGCCAATACCAAGCCGTTTTCAATACTGTAGCTCTGTAATAGAGTTTGAAGTCAGGGATGGTAATGCCTCCAGAAGTACCTTTATTGTATAAGATATTTTTGGCTATCCTGGGTTTCTTGTTTTTCCATATAAAGTTGATTATTGTCTTCTCAATCTCTGTGAAGAATTTTAATGGGACCTTGATTGGGATTGCATTGAATCTATAGATTGCTTTTGGTAGAATTGCCATTTTTACTATGTTGATCCTCCCAATCCACGAGCAGGGGAGATCCTTCCATTTTCTGGTATCCTCTTCAATTTCTTTCTTCAAAGACTTAAAGTTCTTGTCATATAAATCCTTCACTTCCTTGGTTAGCGATATTCCCAGATATCTTATGCTATTTGTGGCTATTGTGAAAGGTGATACTTCTCTGATTTCCCTCTCTGCTTCCTTATCCTTTGTGTATAGGAGGGCGACTGATTTTTTGGAGTTGATCTTGTATCCTGCCACGTTACTGAAGGAGTTTATCAGCTGTAGGAGTTCTTTGGTGGAGTTTTTGGGGTCGCTTATGTATACTATCATATCATCTGCAAATAATGAAAGTTTAACTTCTTCCTTTCCAAATTGGATCCCCTTGATTCCCTTATGTTGTCTTATTGCTATTGCTAGAACTTCAAGCACTATATTGAAGAGATAAGGAGAGAGTGGACAGCCTTGTCGTGTTCCTGAATTTAGTGGGATAGCCTTGAGTTTCTCTCCGTTTAATTTGATGTTAGCTGTCGGTTTGCTGTAAATAGCTTTTATTATATTTAGGAATGACCCTTGTATCCCTAATCTCTCCAAGACCTTTATCATAAAAGGGTGCTGAATTTTGTCAAATGCTTTTTCAGCATCTAATGAGATGACCATATGGTTTTTTTCCTTCAGTTTGTTTATATGATGGATTACATTAATAGATTTTCGTATGTTGAACCAGCCCTGCATCTCTGGGATGAAGCCTACTTGATCGTAATGGATAATTTTTCTAATGTGTTCTTGGATTCGGTTTGCCAGTATTTTATTGAGAATTTTTGCGTCCATGTTCATGAGTGAGATTGGCCTGTAATTCTCTTTCTTGGTTGAGTCTTTGTGTGGTTTAGGTATCAGGGTAACTGTAGCTTCATAGAAGGAATTTGGCAGTGACTCTTGTGTTTCTATATTATGAAATACCTTAAGGAGTATAGGTATTAGGTCTTCTTGGAAGTTCTGGTAGAATTCCGCATTGAAACCATCTGGTCCTGGGCTCTTTTTGGTAGGGAGGTTTCTGATAACAGTTTCTAATTCTTCGCGACTAACAGGACGATTTAGAGCATTTACCTGGTCCTGGTTTAACTTTGGTATATGGTATTTATCTAAAAAACTGTCCATTTTTTTACATTTTCCAATTTTGTGGCATACAGGCTTTTGTAGTAAGATCTAATGATTTTCTGAATTTCCTCTGTGTCTGTGGTTATGTCCCCCTTTTCATTTCTGATCTTGTTAATTTGCGTGTTCTCCCTCTGCCGTTTGATTAGATTGGCTAAGGGTTTGTCAATCTTGTTGATTTTCTCCAAGAACCAGCTTCTTGTTTCATTGATTCTTTGGATTGTTTTCTGTGTTTCTATTTTGTTGATTTCTGCCCTCAGTTTGATTATTTCCAGTCTTCTACTTCTCCTAGGTGAGTCTGCTTCTTTTTTTTCCAGAGCTTTCAGGTGTGCTGTTAAGTCACCAATGAGTGCTTTCTCCGTTTTCTTTAAGTGGGCACTTAGTGCTATGAACTTTCCTCTTAGCACTGCTTTCATTGTGTCCCATAGGTTTGAGTATGTTGTGTCTTTGTTTTCATTAAATTCAAGAAAGACTTTAATTTCTTTCTTTATTTCTTCCTTGACCCAGGTGTGGGTCAGTAGTTGACTGTTCAGTTTCCATGAGTTTGTGGGCCTTCTGGGGGTAGCATTGTTGTTGAATTCTAATTTTAATCCATGGTGATCCGATAAGACACAGGTGGTTACTAATATTTTTTTGTAACTGTGGAAGTTTGCTTTGTTACCAAGTATATGGTCAATTTTCGAAAAGGTTCCATGAGCCGCAGAGAAGAAGGTATATTCTTTCCTATTTGGGTGGAATGTTCTATAGATGTCTGTTAAGTCCATTTGGTTCATTACCTCCATTAAGTCTTTCAATTCTCTGTTAGGTTTCTGTCTGATTGACCTGTCCATTGGTGAGAGAGGAGTGTTGAAGTCTCCAACTATTAGTGTGTGTGGTTTGATGGCTGCCTTGAGTTCTAGAAGTGTTTCTTTTACATAAGTGGGAGCTTTTATATTAGGGGCATAGATATTCAGGATTGAGACTTCATTCTGAAGGATTTTTCCTGTTATGAGTATAAAGTGTCCCTTTCCATCTCTTCTGATTGATTTTAGTTTGAAGTCAACTTTGTTGGAAATTAGTATGGCCACACCCGCTTGTTTCTTAGGGCCATTTGCTTGATAAACCTTTTCCCAACCCTTTACTCTGAGTAGGTGCCTGTCTTTGTGGTTGAGGTGTGTTTCTTGTAAACAGCAAAATGTTGGATTCTGTTTTCGTATCCAGTCTCTTAGCCTGTGCCTTTTTATAGGTGAATTGAGTCCATTGATATTAAGTGATATTAATGACCAGTGGTTGTTAACTTCAGTCATTTTTAGTAGTAGAGTTTGTGTGTTTCCCTTCTTCTAGTTGTGCTGGTGAAGGGTCGCTAGATGCCTGAGTTATTGTCGGCGTTGTTGGACTCCTTGGTTTGTGATTTTCCTTCTATTACTTTCTGCAAGGCTGGATTTGTGGCTGCGTATTGTTTAAATCTGTTTTTGTCCTGGAATATCTTGTTTTCTCCATCAATGGTGAATGCAAGCTTTGCTGGGTATAATAGTCTAGGCTTGCATCCATGTTCCCTAAGTGTCTGTAGCACATCTATCCAAGCTCTTCTGGCTTTCATGGTTTCCATTGAGAAATCAGGTGTAATTCTGATAGGTTTCCCTTTATATGTTACTTGACCTTTTTCCTTTGCAGCTCTTAATATCTGTTCTTTATTCTGTATGTTTTGTGTTTTGATTATTATATGGCGTGGGGATGCTTTCTTTTGATCCAGTCTATTTGGTGTTCTGTAGGCTTCTTGTACCTTCATAGGAACATCCTTCTTTAGGTTGGGGAAGTTTTCTTCTATAATTTTGTTGAATATGTTTTCTGGGCCTTTGAGTTGTAATTCTTCTCCTTCTTCTACCCCAATTATTCTTAGGTTTGGTCTTTTCATGGTGTCCCAGATTTCCTGAATGTTTTGTGTTAAGAATTTGTTAGATTTGTTTAGTTCTTTAATCTGTGAGTTTATTTCTTCTATAGTATCTTCAGAGTCCGAGATTCTTTCTTCCATCTCTTGTATTCGGTTGGAAATACTTGTCTCTGAAGTTTCTGTTCGTTTACTCAGAGTTTCCATTTCCAGTCGTCCCTCAGATTGTGTTTTCTTCAATACCTCCATTTCATTTATCAGGTCTTGTACTGTTTCCCTTACCTGTTTGATTGCTTTTTCTTGTTTTTCTTGTTTTTCTTGGGTATCTTTGAGAGATTTATTTATTTCGTCTACCTTTTTGTTTGTCATCTCCATTTCTTTATGGCAGTTTTTTACCTCCTATTTAAGGTCCTCTATTATTTTTATAAAGTACTGTTTAATGTCGGTTTCTTCTATATCTTCTGGGGTAGGGTGTTCAATTCTTGTTGTTTCGGGATGTCTGGCTTGTGGTGATGTCATGTTGCCTTTCATGTTGTTGGAGGAGCTCCTGCATTGGCTCCTGCCCATCTCTTCCCCAAAGAATGATGGATCCTTCTGCAGACTGTGAGGTCCCCTTGCAGGCCAAGCAGCTCTCAGACAAAGGCCTACCTTGCTCCGGGCAGTCAAATGAAGGAGGGGACCTCCCACCGGCCTGGGAGCACTCAATTCCAGGTCCCCAGAGCCCAAACAGGCTGAGCCCAAAGAACGATGGATCCTCCTGCAGACTTTCAGGTCCCCTTGCAGGCCAAGCAGCTCTCAGACAAAGGCCTACCTTGCTCCGGGCAGTCAAATGAAGGAGGGGACCTCCCACCGGCCTGGGTGCACTCAATTCCAGGTCCCCAGAGCCCAACAGGCTGAGCTGTGGGATTTTGTGGCCCCAAAGACGGGAGGATGAGGAAGGGGGAGGGGGGGGAGGATTCTGGGTGCAAGCTGGGAAGGGACAGGGAGAGAGAGGCAGTATCCGGGGAGAATAACCCCTGCAGGAAGAGCAGGAAGTGTGCTGGTGGCAGGGGGGGTTGTGGAGAGTCGGTGGTCCCTCTCTGGGCAGCTGCCGCGGTTCGGGCACTCACTCCTCACTCACCCCAAAGAACGATGGATCCTCCTGCAGATTTTCAGGTCCCCTTGCAGGCCAAGCAGCTCTCGGACAAAGGCCTACCTTGCTCCGGGCAGTCAAATGAAGGAGGGGACCTCCCACCGGCCTGGGTGCACTCAATTCCAGGTCCCCAGAGCCCAAACAGGCTGAGCTGTGGGATTTTGTGGCCCCAAAGACGGGAGGATGAGGCAGGGGGAGTGGGGGAGGATTCTGGGTGCGAGCTGGGAAGGGACAGGAAGAGAGAGGCAGTATCCGGGGAGAATAACCCCTGCAGGAAGAGCAGGAAGTGTGCTGGTGGCAGGGGGAGTTGTGGAGAGTCGGTGGTCCCTCACCGGGCAGCTGCCGCGGTTCGGGCACTCACTCCTCACTCACCCCAAAGAACGATGGATCCTCCTGCAGATTTTCAGGTCCCCTTGCAGGCCAAGCAGCTCTCAGACAAAGGCCTACCTTGCTCCGGGCAGTCAAATGAAGGAGGGGACCTCCCACCGGCCTGGGAGCACTCAATTCCAGGTCCCCAGAGCCCAAACAGGCTGAGCTGTGGGATTTTGTGGCCCCAAAGACGGGAGGATGAGGAAGGGGGAGGGGGGAGGATTCTGGGTGCAAGCTGGGAAGGGACAGGGAGAGAGAGGCAGTATCCGGGGAGAATAACCCCTGCAGGAAGAGCAGGAAGTGTGCTGGTGGCAGGGGGGGTTGTGGAGAGTCGGTGGTCCCTCTCCGGGCAGCTGCCGCGGTTCGGGCACTCACTCCTCACTCACCCCAAAGAACGATGGATCCTCCTGCAGATTTTCAGGTCCCCTTGCAGGCCAAGCAGCTCTCGGACAAAGGCCTACCTTGCTCCGGGCAGTCCTATTTCTTTCTTCTTGACCTTTGTAGGGCTCAGCCCTCAGGGATTTGCCCATGTTTCATTCTTCCAGAAATTTCTCCGGCTAGTCTTGGGTGGGACTCCCATCTCCTGGCCTGACGTTCATTTCAGACTCAAATGTATCTCACCAGATCAAGCCTCACAAAACTTTCCCTTAGAACTCTCTGAGCAACCCCCCAAAGAGTGTCTGTCCCTCCATGCACCACAATGGCCTTTCCCCCCTCCAGTCTGACCTTAAACATCGATTATGGATACACATAGATGCCACAGAGAAATAGCAGAATTGTGCCCATGACCTGGCTCTCATTTTCCTGCAAGCCAAATGTTAAAACCATGACCCAGAAGATGCCGGATAGTGGCTTCAAAATTTACCCAGTCACAAATAGCTGCAAGCACTGTTAGCGTGCAATGGGAAGGAATCAGAGACCACAGAATCCTGGGGAAGCACTCAGCCTCAAATGTAGTTTTTCCTGTAAGCCTTGTAAGAGTCTTCCCCCACCCCTCCTTCTTCTTCATAGTTCAATGGTAGCAATAGACATTATAGCAAAGAAGCCAGTTCTCCTCCAATGCAATAAACACCAGAGCTAAGAGCAATGCAAACTCAGATGGGAAAGTTCTGCAGTCAAGGCAGTTTCTGTTCCTGGGCTCATGATCAGGGCTCACATTGACCAAAAGGGTCCTCTTTGTTGTCTAGGTTCTCTGCGATTGCAAAGCACCAGTATTTTGGTATCTGATGATGGCTATGAAAGTTATACAATATGGAGTCACTTAAGTCATATCTCACAAAATAGTCAAGGGGCTGTAGGAAAAGGCACTCAGACTGTGTACACCTTTAAAAACAGAGCTTAGTCCAATCCTAATCATTACACCAAGACTACAAATCCTACCTAGCAACAAGTGACAGTCACCAATCAGAACTTGCCAGCTCCTGTATGACTTTGAAAAGGTCTGTGAACTTTCTCTCAAAGCAGGTTCTGAAACTTATTAATTCAGTGAACCCCTGAACAGTTTCTGTTATCCTCATATGCACCAGAGACGACTATCACCATGAGCCCCAAACTGTAATTCTGCATCTTGCACTTTATACTTTGGTTGGTGACTTAGCTGCTTTGTTTTTATGGCAAGGTGGAAAAACTCAGTTCATCCTTTAAAGGTCATTGAATTCTAGGATGTTTTTAATTTCTTTACTTCTTCCTTGACCCAGTGGTGATTCAGGTGAGCATTATTCAGTTTCCATGAGTCTGTATGCTTTCTGAATTAGTGTTGCTGCTGAATTCTAACTTTAAGCCATGGTGATCCAATGAGATACAGGCATTTATTTCATTTCTTTTGTATATATCGAGATTTACTTTGTGACCATGAATGTGGTCAGTTTTAGAGAGTTCCATAAGGTGCTGAGAAGAAGGCATATCCCTTTTGTGCTTGGGTGCATTGTTCTATAGATGTCTGTTCAGTCCATTTGAGCCATAACATCTCTTAGTTCTCCTATTTCTCTGTTAATTTTATGTCTGGCAGACCTGTTCATTGGTAAGAGTGGGGTGTTGAAGTCTCCCACTCTTAGTGTGTGGGGTTTAATATGATATTTAAGCTTTAGTAATGTTTCTCTTACATATGTGAGTGCCCTTATATGTGGGGCATAAATGTTCAGAATTGAGACTGTCTTGTTGAATTTTTCCTGTGATGAATATGAAATGTCCTTCTCTGTCTTTATTGATTAATTTTAGTTTGAAGTCTCTTCTGTTAGATATTAGGATAGCTATACTGACTTGCTTCTTAGTTCCATTTGATTGGAAAACCTTTCCCCAACCCTTTACTGAGGTAATTTCTATCTTTGAGACTGAGATGTGTTTCTTATATGCAGCAGAAGGATAGATCCTGTTTTCCTATCCATTCTTGCAGTTTGTGTCTTTTTATAGGTGAAACGAGTCCACTGTTATTAAGGGATATTAATGACCAGGGATTGGTAATCCACAAGGATGACCGCAGTTAAGACTCCTAGCAATAGTAGAGAGGTTGGCTGAACTGGCAGATTGGTGAATACCCTGTCATCGTGGAACCATCATCCCGTAACTGATGGAAGCAGGTGCAGAGATCCACAGTCAAGCAACAGGCCGAGCTTGGGTCATCACCAACTTAGTAATTATTTGTCTTAAATTTCCTGTCGTTGCTTAGCTCATCTCTTTAAATGGGTTTGAATGTGATAAACCCCGGTGATGGCCACAGGCACTGAACTTTCCAAACCTCTTATTTGTCCATTGAGCTTTATGGTTTTCGGTCGTTTCTGTGAAACTTGAAATAAAAACCATTTGCTTTGGAGCTGTCTGTGACATGTGACCATGTGACATCAAGGTATGATACAGTTAGCTCCGTGCCTGCAGGTTCTACCTCTGTGACTTCAAACCAACTGCATATGAAAATAGTTTTTAAAAATCCGTACTTCTAATGTAAAAACGATTTTTCTTACTTCCTAAACAACACAGCGTAACCACTACATAAACAGCCTTCACATCGCATTAACAATCTGAATTAGAGATAACACACATGGAAGATGCATGCAAGTTCTAGACACCATTTTGTACAAGGAGCTTGAATATTTTGGGGTACAGTCTTAGAGATAACACACATGGAGGATGCATGCAGGTTCTAGACACAATTTTGTACAAGGAACTTAAATATCTTCAGATTTTGGTGTGTGTGTGTGCGCGCGCGTGCATGCGTGTGCAGTGGATGACTCTATGTTCAACAAATGTGTTTTTTTTTTTTCCTTGCAATTTCTGATTTCATTTAAAGATGTTTCCCTAGGTCCGCTTTTTAGAAATGGTGAGCTGCACCCACCAGGAACAGCCAGGACTATATGTGACGGTTACTGCTGCCCTGCAAAAGTACCCCCAATGCTCTGAGCAAAACCACGAATGAGCTCACAACTTTGCCGGGGGCTCTGAGGACCTGCGCTTCAGCCTTCTCAAGTCGTCGTCCAGCCAAGGGATGAGGCTTCAGTCACCTTGAGATTGACTAGGAAGACGCTGCTTCCACGCCCATATGACTGTTGGTGGGTACTAGCTATTGACCACAAGCTATCTCTAGATCCTGCCAGCTGGGCCTCTCCATAGTGTAGCTCAAGACCAGCTGCTGGCTTCATCGGAGCAGTGAGAACTGGGGGCAGTGCCAGCTTCAAGGGAGGGAAGTCACATTGAAAGTGGTATCACAGTGCTGTGCTCCGGTCTTTGGAAGCCAGGCGCGAGGTCCAAGCCACACTGTGGAGTTAGTTTTGTGAGGAAGTGAACGCTTGAAGTTAGGAAGCAGGGGTGAGCATCTTGGAGCCCTGTCAGCTTGTGCAAAGAGACCATGACAAACTATGTATTTCACCCTGAAAAGACAGTGGCAACTTTGTCCCAGAGTAGACCTTCATATTCCAGTTTCCTTTCTATTCTACTTTTAAGCTTTAATCGGCTGTTTCTTTTTTATGCAAAGTTGGGGGACAAACATGCACAAGTAATATTTTTCACTGTGTATTCATGAATACACCTTTAATAACGGATACCCACCTACAGGCTGAGTGTGGGAACCGTTCCGTTAAAAGTTCCTGGGTTTCAAACCACATCGGTTCAAGAAGAAATCAACTTCCAGATGCACAAGCGCTCAGCAGGGTCCAGCTCATCGGCTACACATGGGTCTTTATAATCTGATTAAGCCACTCTGGGCATAGTGAGCCAAGATCCCAGAGCCAGCTCCCTCTTCATTCACTATGCGGAGGTTGTTTGATGTTCTTTTTAAAGCCAGTTCATTGACTTTTTATATTTTCATTTTAAAAAAGTAAAAAGGTTTTAGCCTTTTTGCAAACCACATCAAAACAAAGCTTTGCTTCACAACGGGCATGGAAATGTGAGGCTTTTCCAAGCCCCAAGGACTTGAGGGCTCATACTTACTCTGTATTTTCTTGGGAATTAAATGTCTATTCAGACGCAAAGCTAAGAAAGGGCATTCATTAATTAGGCATTTGTAATTTCATTTAGCTGTGCAAATCTCTGTTCACTAGCTAAAGTTCCCAGAGACCAGGGTGAAGTTTTGTTTAGGAGCTGCGCAGGGAAACTAAGCAGAGAGACAATTTGTGTGCAAGTAAGGGGGAGATATCCATATTTGGGATGGGTTTTTGCAGTACTTGAAGGGAAATTAGGAGACTCGTGAAACATATGGTGAGAGATATTTAATCTCCAAAAAAAGCAGTCTTTGTTCACGGGAACCAATTATGCCACTTCCAATCATTTCAGGAGGATATTTATTCACATAATTAGGCTTGCAGTGTAGACACTGAATAAGCCCAAGAATGACAGATTTATTTCAGATTAAATAGTTGTAAGCTAAAAAGGCATGTTAGAGATTTTCTGTGTGCATGTGGTGTATTTGTGTGTCCACATACGGGCACAAATGTGTGTGTGCGCGTGTGTGTGCGCATGTGCACGGAGGCTGAAAGTTACAAGGTGTCTTCATTTGCTGCTCTTTGTCCTGTACTTTCGAGGTGGTATCTCACTGGACTGGTACTGACCAAGTGGTCAGTTAGTTCCAGAGATCCACCTGTCTCCATCCCCCAGAGCTGGGATTACAGATGTACTTGTTTTTACCTGGTATTTTTATGTGGGCGCCATCGATCTCAACTCATCTGCTGTGAGATTACCCACTGAGACATTTCCCTGGCCTGGAGACGTTCTCAAATGTATGTGTTCTTGATAATCAGATACCTGTCCAACCCATTCTGTCCAATACACACATTCACCCTTTATTCCTCTGTGGGCGTGTGCAGGAGTGTGGGCATGAGCATACGTGATGGGCTTGTGGAGACTGGAGGACAAGCTCTGATATCAGTCCTTGTCTTCCAACTAGCTCGAGGCAGGGTTTCTGTTCATGACTGCAGACTGACTGGCCCATGAGTTTCCAGGTCTCCGCCCATCTCACTGTAGGAGAAGTAGGATCGCGGATGCCCGCTACCACATCTGGCTTTTATGTAGATTCTAGGAACTCAAACTCGGATCGTCACACTTACGCAGCAAGTGCTTCTTAATCTAAACATGTACCATGCTGCCCTAGCCGTGCCAATTATGAACTTCTAAAGCCCTTTGTGTCCACCTTCCTCTGTCCCACTTGAGCCTTCTCTCTTTCCCCCCTTCGCCCCCATAGGCACAATCTGCTTCCTAATATTGTGACTTTCCTTCTTATTTTTCCATACATGGGATTATTTAATAGAGTTCTCTGTTGCCAGGCTTCTCCCACCAGCACGCTCACTAGGAGATGCAGCCGTGTTATTGTGTGTGGCCTAGATTTGCTGTTTGTTCGCTGCTGAGTCATTATTTAGGGTATGAATACACAAACCTTGCCCCTCAGTCATCTGGTGGTGAACGCTTGGGTCGGGCTGGCTCTGGAGGAAAAACAGGAGCAGAGTGCAGTTCTGCAGAATGGGCATGCGCGCCCCCTTCTCTCGGATGAAACGTTTATTGCGGTGTGGGTGGGATGACCAGGAAGAGCACCTTTAACTGTTTTACCCCAAGTCCATTTTCTGAGGAGAGAGCATCATTCTACACTTGCACCAGCAGTGGGCGATGGGCCTCACATCCTGAAAAGGCTCCTGCCTTCCACTAGCACCACCTTGGGGCCTTGAAGGAGCATTTACCCAAACCACAGCCGGCCGGTTTCCTTTTAAGTGGGCGAGACTCAAACACGGAGACATGTGAGCTCTCTCTATTTGCCTGTGTATTGGGAAATAGAGGTTCTTTTTTTCATAAAAAAGAACAAAGTCGTGGAGTTGGCAAGGAAATAGATACAACTAGAGATCATTATAGCAAGTGATGTTAAGTCAGTCTCAAAAGGGGGTTAGCAGCCGGGCGGTTGTGGTGCACGCCTTTAATCCCAGCACTCGGTAGGTAGAGCCAGGCATATCTCCGTGAGTTCGAGGCCAGCCTGGTCTACACGAGCTAGTTCCAGGACAGTCACCAAAGCTACAGAGAAACCTTGTCTCAAAAAGGGGGGGGGGTGGGTTAGCGTGCATTTTCCTTCATTTGTGGTTCCTAGAGAGACACAAGAGCATACATGCATATACAACTTGAAAACAGAGCTAAGCTGTTTATGGGACAAAGGGAACTAATGGGAGTGGTCAGCATAAGGAGGTTTGGTGCTATGCAGGGATGTGTGTGCAGCATACAGTATGCACTAGTCTGAACACTTCAAACCTCAGAGAAGCTTCCTTTTAGTTTAAATGAGTTTTGTCCCTGTGACAAGGGCTGGGGATACTGGGAGTTTGTGCCTTGAAATCAGATTGTCTGATCTGAATTTTAACTGTCACTGGTAACTGCGTTGCTCAGACTCCTCACTGTAAAGCGTGTTTTTAAAAAACTGTCTACCTTACAAGGTTTGGGAGGTAAACACACTGATGCACATAAGCCACGGTGTGCTGTGTATAAATGTTCCATATATGTAGATGGATCACAATCCCTTCATAGCTCTTAGGAAGAATTTCTTCTAGCACTGATCCTAGGAAAGCTTCTTGTAATATTTTCATCTTTACGAATGACTCTATTGAATTTCAATAATATATTTGTTATAATTTGGAAAGCAGAGCTTTGGCCACACGTCAGGCTGAGCTGTGTGAAGAGTCTTCTCACTACACTACATGGAAAAGACAGAAGACAATTCTGAAAAAATGCATAGCGAAGGCTCTGGAAACAGGGAGCTAGGAAACTTTGATCCATGTTCCTCCTGGACAATGATCTGTCCTTCCTTCCTCTTTATTCACCCTGACTTCTGATTTACCCATATGCCTATAGACATACTCAAAGCCTGGGGCTGGCATTTTGCAACCGAGGCCCACTCATTACCATCCGAGGGGTTGGCATCAAAAAGCTCCTAGGCATGGACACCTGTTTCTGCCTCCACCCTGATTGAGTTCATCTGACAAGGACGTATTCAGGGATTGTCTGCTCAGAAGGGCCATTTTCACATATTGTTGCTCGTCTAAGGAAGCCTTAGGGAGAGACTATGTGTGGGAGAGCCTTTACGTACCAAAACAGGTCACTAACTCCTACTGTAGATGCCTCCCCTCAAAAAAGGTGGCATATGTCTTTGGCTTGAGGGCTAGCTGAATTAACTGAGAAAAATCCACTTCCCTACAGTGTGTCTCAGAGTGGGCACACACCATATACATTCTGTGGGTTTTTAAATCTTTCCCAAGTGTCCAGAAAATTTATCCAGCCTTAAGCAAAAGGTTGCAAAAAAGGAATCAGCTTGCCAATCCATGTGACAAAGAGAAAAGTCCCTTAATGCGTTAAAGACTAAACGCCTATTTCCAGAGTGTGACTTTCCTAAGTCACCGCTGTCACCACTTGCTCCGGGCACAAGGGATGTTTTCTCCCATACTAGGGACTCAGATACTCAGAGGCAAATGAAAGGTGTGGAAATATGGAAGATGTGATGGTGATTCTCAGAGGAGGAGACTGGAGCGCACGCCAGCCCTCCTACATCAGGGCCCAGCAGCCTAACGCTCGTGGCAATGTTCTCAGAAGCTTCTGGCTAGAAGACAGGGCCACTCTCAGTCTTCCGTAGCTGAATGAGCGAACTCGGCTCTTGGCTCCAGAAGATCACAGGAGTGTGGAAGGATCACCATCCTTTACCGCCCCCCCCCCCATCTTCTCTAACTATGGGTGAACATTACAGAAACATCAAGTCTGTTGTGTGTCCAATCAAGGATCTGGGGGACAGTTGAGCAGCAAAAGACACAGTCCCAAGAGCTCTCTGTCTGGGCTTTTGAGGCCCAGCTCTCTTCACCACTAGCTGTCTTAGCCTAGCCCAATTCTCCACCACTACCACTAGCTGTCTTAGGGTCCTAGCCCAATTCTCTGAGCCCCTTCACAAAGCACTAGCAAACTACATCTAACAATATATAACATAGAATCAAGTCAGATTTATCAGAGGAATACAATACTACTTCAAACTATGAAAAACTAATGTAATAAGCCATACTAATAAGATGAAGGGGAACTCTCACAAGATCATCTCAGTCGATGGAAATTAAAAGGTATTTGACAAAATGGAATGGTTAACAAAACTAGGGGTATTGGATTATTTGTTCTATGGATGTCAAGTTTCTTGAGTTCTTTGTGTATTTTGGAGATCAGTCTTCTGTCCGATGTGAGGTTGGGGAAGATCTTTTCCCATTCAGTAGGCTGCCTTCTTGTCTTATTGACAGTGTCCTTTGTTTTACAGAAGCTTCTCAGTTTCATGAGGTCCCATTTATTAACTGCTGCTCTCAGTGTCTGTGCTGCTGGGTTATATTTTGGAAGTGGTCTCCTGTGCCAATGTGTTCAAGTGTACTTCCCACTTTCTCTTCTATGAGGTCCAGTGTGGTTGGTTTCATGCTGAGGTCTTTGATTCATTTGGACTTGAGTTTTGTGCATGGGGATAGATATGGATCTATTTGCATTCTTTTACATGTTGATATCCAGTTATGCCAGCACCATTTGTTAAATATGCTTTTTTTTCTGTTTTCTGTTTTAACTTCCTTGTCCAAAATCAGGTGTTCGTAGTTGTGTGGATTGATAGTCAGATCTTCAGTTCGATTCCATTGATCCTCCTGTTTGTTTTTATGCCAATACCAGGCTGTTTTCATTACCATAGTTCTATAGTAGAATTTGAAGTTAGAGATGATGATGCCTCCAGAAGTTCCTTTATTGTACAGGATTATTTTGACTATCCTGGATTTTTTTTACACAGACAAATCTCAAATGGCTGAAAGGCACTTAAGGAAATGCCTTAGCCATCAGAGAAATGCAAATCAAAACAACTCTGAGATTCCATCTTACACCTCTCAGAATGGCCAAGATCAAAAACACTGATGACAGCGTATGCTGGAGAGGTTGTGGGGAAAAGGGAACACTCCTGCATTGCTGGTGAGAATGCAAGCTGGTACAGCCCCTTTGGATATCAGTATGGTGATTTCTCAGAAAATTAGGAAGCAATCTACCTTAAGAGACAGCAATACCACTTTGAGGTATATATCCAAGGGAAACTCAATCACACGGCAAGGAAATGTGCTCAGTTGTGTTCATAGCAGCATTGTTTGCAATAGACAGAACCTGGAAACAACATAGATGCTCCTCAACCAAAGAACAGATAAAGAAAATGTGGTACATTCACACATTGGAGTGTTACTCAGCAGCAAAAAAATAATGACATCTTAGCCGGGTGGTAGTGGCGCATGCCTTTAATCCCAGCACTCGGGAGGCAGAGGCAGGTGGATCTCTGAGTTCAAGGCCAGCCTGGTCTACAAGAGCTAGTTCCAGGACAGGCTCTAAAAAAGCTGCAGAGAAACCCTGTCTCAGAAAACCAAATAATAATAATAATAATAATAATAATGACATCTTGAAATTTGCAGGCAAATGGATGGATCTAGAAAAAAAAACTATAATGAGTGAGGTGACCCAGACCCAGAACAACA
The DNA here is from genome assembly GCF_903992535.2 of Arvicola amphibius. Lineage (NCBI taxonomy): Eukaryota > Metazoa > Chordata > Mammalia > Rodentia > Cricetidae > Arvicola > Arvicola amphibius. The sequence continues at coordinate 155,154,769 of NC_052058.2, read as the reverse complement.
CATATAATATGTACTCATTCAAAAGTGGCTTTTAGACATAAAGCAAAGAAAAACCAGCTTATAGGTCACAGCCCCAGAGAAACTAGACAACAAAGAGGACCTAAAGAGAGACATACATGGATCTACATAAGGAGAAAAAGACAAGATCTCCTGAGTAAATTGGGAGTGTGGGCGTCACGAGACCGTGTAGAAGGGGAGAGGGGAGGACAAGAAGGGAGCAGACAAAAATGTATAGCTTAAAGATAACAAACTAGGGGTAGAAGGCAAGCTCATCAGCCTGATGACAAGCATCTGTGGGAATACCCACCAATATTCTAGTTAACACTAAAGGAAAAAGTCCCTTTAGCATCAGGAAACAAAGACATGGTTTTGCCACTTTAATATTGGGACAAAAAATAGTTTTAGCACTTAAATTCATCCTTAGATTGGAAAGTCTAGGCAGGAGAAACTGGCAGAAGAAATGAAAGGCATCCTGCTGAGAAAGGAATAAAACCTCTCCATTTTGTAAGTGATAAATCCTCACATATGGAAAATCTTAAAGAATCACCAGAAACAACAATTAGAGGGAGGGGGGACTATTAACAAACAAGTCAGCAAGATGCCAAGTAAAATAAAATTGTATTTCTGAATACTTGGAACTTAGCACTTCCTGATTTCAAATTTTGCTGCAGAGATATAACAGTCAAGGCAATGCAATGCTGGCATGGAGCTACAGATATAGATCCACAGAACAAAACCGAGTCCAGAATTATTCCCTCGTGGTTAGAGTCAGCCCGATTTTGGCAAGAGTATCAAGAAAATTCAAGAAGGAAAGAACAGTCTTCCAACAAATGATGCCAGGATAATTGGAGATTGTGTCTGACTCTTGTTTCTGTTACGGAATTTGTTACTTTCCTCATTGCTGCAACAAAACACCTGACCAAAAAGCAACTTAAAGGGCTCAGTTCAGCTCACAGTTCAAAGGTACACAGTCCCTGGTAGTGGACAGCTCAAGGCAGCAGGAGCTTCTGGGCATCTGGTCACATTAAATCCCGGTTAAGGAGTCGAGAATGATGGTGATGGCTGGTGCTCGGTTAGCTTGATTCCTTTCAAGGATTCCAGAGTCCAAAGTCCAGGGAATGGCTCCACCCACTTTTAGAGTAGGACTTCCCGCCTTGACAACCCTAATGGAGATAGTCCTAGAGATCATACCTCACAGACACACCGAGGGTCTTGCCTTCTACGGGATTCTAGATCCTATTCACTTGACAATATCAGAGTTACAGAACACACAAGAAACAAAGGAGGGGTTGTTCTGCTCATGGTTTCAGAGGTTTCTGTCTGTTGGTGTGGTAGTATGTTGGTGTGTCGAGAGGTGAGCGCTGTGTAGTAAAGTTCACATCCTGGTAGACACGGAGCAGAGTGGAACAATGACACAAAAGGCCCAGATCAAGACAGTGCCCATAAGGACACTCCCCAATCAGATGCGTGACCTACTTCGCCCAATCAAGCCCTGCTTGCCACAAGCCCTCTACCCCACAGAAAGAGCTGTCTAGTGTTTCATCCATCAATGTATTAAGCTGTTTGTTAGCTCAGGGTCCTCATGATCTGACCTCTGTGAGCCTCATAGACACCCACTTCTGGGTGAGCTTTACTAAGCTGCTAAGCTGTTTTCAAATCCAATAAAAATGAACCATTACACACTACACACACAGACACACACACAAATATGTGTATATATATATATAAAACAAAGAATATAGCCATTCCCTTGTCTCATAGACTATATAAAAATTTCTTCAGAATGATCAAGGACTTAAATATAAGTGATAAAATCATAAAACTCTTAGAAAAAAAATCTCTATTTCCTTACCCGAGGCAAGGTGACTTAGATATGACATCAGAAAGAATAATTTAAAAGGTACTTCATTAAGTCTAAAATCTTTTGTATTTTCCAGACTCAATCAAAAAAGCGAAGAGGTGACCTGAAGGGGAAGAGCTATTTGTAGCTATCTTCTCAGTGTCCAGTGCTCAGTGTAAATAAGAAATTCTTCTCACCCCTAGCAGCACCACTTAAAATGGGCAAGAGGGTGAAACGGTAGGAACAATCCAAACACTCCTCGTGGCCGCCTGAAAAATATCCCCTCAGTCATATTCAGGTCAGACACTCAGACAATATTAACAGGATCTCAATCTCTCTTCAGAGAGGAAATTGGTTCCATTTTAAACCATGAACAATGTTCATTGGGATTCTATCGCTGGAGCCTTTTGCTCTTGTTTCTGGCATGTCTAGACTCCTCATTAGAAGCCTTCCTCAGTCCTGAAGGGCATATCAAATCTGTCCAACCAACCCAAGGTTTTAGAATACTCAGAGACAAAAATCTCATCTCAGCTCCAGTCTCTGAAACCATCCTTCTAAATGTCTCTGGATTAATTCCTTAAGAAGGAGACATCTTCATGACACGACTTCCAAGGGAATTGCCATTCTGGCCATTAAGCACTCAGCAATAAAGGATGTTGTTTAAGTTGTGAAGATCATGCCCTGCATCCCAGTGGACTGGAATGACCCCAACCATGCTGATGACTTTCACTGGGAACTCTCACGTAGCTTTTTATAGCTCCCCCTTCTCACTGACTGCCCTACCAGGCCAAATAGAATTCAGAAAACTCATATTCCACAAGAGCCACCTCAGGCGCTCTCGTTTTTGAAGTGTCAAAACACGACTCTCTGGAAAGGACCCAACCCTGTGTGGCTTCCCCCTTTTTCTGCTTCCTTACAATGGAGATCCAGGCCTAGTGGAGCTGTTTCTGAGACCCCGTTGTTCTTCCAGCCTCGTGCTCCTAGGACAAAACTCAGTCTTTCTTCTCAGGGAGCTCACAAGGTGTGAGAGGGAGTCCCTCTAAAACAGAGGAGGTCAGGGGGAATTGGATCCCTACTGAAGACTGGATGGGTTGCCACGGGCACTGTGCCTGGGATTCTGGAAGCAGAAGGTGGGTATGACAGAGAGCAATGTACTTGGAGCTGGAGGTTGCTCTCGGATCCAGCTTGGTGGAGAGACGGTCGTTGGTCATTTTGATTCTTCTTTTCCTCATCAGCAACCTGGGGTTCATAAAACTTTATTCAAGAAGCAGGCCTAAGGACAAAGTGAAGTAAAGGATACCAAGGTCCTTTTATGGTGCCTATTCAGTGCAGTGATACTTTATTTCAATTATGATATACAGAGCTCTTTACCTGGGAGAACATTTCTAAGTGACTAGGCGGAAGTGTCTGGGCCACGCTCGCAATACGAAGCTGCTGAATGTGCCAGGCGCCATTGCTGGATTATCTGTGGCTCCTACAAGCACTTTCTGACTCCTTGCTGTGTGTTAGAAATATATGTGGAAATTGAAGGCAGAGATGACAACGAGGTGTTAGAAGTTCTGTTCGCATGGATCTCCCCATTTACCACGAGAAACAATGAAATGCAGTGCCAAGAGTGAAATTCACTAGGACAAAATCGGGCAACACACCAAAGCACGGAGAGGTGTCTAGAATATCAGAGCCATATAGGAAGTGACGCCGAAGATGGCACTGTCTCAGAAGGAAGGATCGAGGCCACTGCAGTTACGGCTCATGGGAGATCCTGGATGCAGGTCCCTCACACTGGAGAGTCATCAGGGGCAGCATGGTGGAGGCAGAGAAGACAGGATGATGAGGGAGGAAGATGAGGCTGGGCAGGGGGGCAGCTTAGGTCTGGAGGACTCTGGACCCCAACAGGGAGGGGCAGATTCCGTTGGAGCCCATTGAAGGTTGAGAGCAGGGACTGGGCTTGATTTGTTCTTTGAAAAATGTCCCTTTGCTTGTGTGAAGGTGTGAAGGGCCAGGACTGAAGAAGGAACTGTTGCTAATTCAGGTGGTTTGAAGTCTCATGGCCCAGACAAGGGTCGTGATGGGAGAAACACGCTATCCATATGGAGTCTTAGCCAAAAGGAGGGGACAAGAGTGGCAGTCAGAGGACCCTGCTGCAGAGTGATAAGAGGACCAGCTGGCATAGCGCAGTGACAAGAGTTGGCCAAGCAAGGGTTTCTTTTATGGCCACAATAAAGTTAAGCCCTTAGATGTAAACGAAGCTATTCGGAAGGGTTGGGGCCAGTCAAGTTGGAGACATGAAGCTAGAATCCAATTAATATCCTTTCCTCAGGCTGATAACCTTCTCCAAAAACAGAACCACTTGCTCCCATGCTGCCTGTGTTACAGGTGAGGAAAGCAGGCTCAGAGACGTTGAAGACATTTGAGCTGTTTGGATCAGTTGTGACCCAGGGCCAAAGGACACAATTCATAAAGGAAGTTGGTGTTGGTAGCGGGGAGAGAGGTTGATCCCATAAAGTCATCGAAGACACTGATGGACGAGACCCCAGGCTGCTTGTTATCCAGACCCCAGAAAAATAAGGGCGCAGGGGGAATAGAACTCAGACACCATAGCTTATGCATTCCCATAATTCCTCATTGTTGTCTTCCCCACCATTCCTCCTCTCTACTCATGTTCTTCCCAACCACCAGTCTAGGTGAGGACCTGCTTTCCTGGCTGAGGTCAAAAGGACGAGGAGAAATCTCTGTGTGGGTTTCCTCCACAGTCCAAAGTTTTCCTGAACATAGCTGCCCATGACAGCGTCTTCCCCTGAAGGCATCCCTCCTGGTGGGCTGTCTGAAAGGAACGGTGAACTTAGGTGCAGCTTTCTCTAAACCTAGAATTCTATTCTTTAGCTGATTAGAGTTTTAAAGTCAGGAATTGGAAGGAAAATGCTTCCCCAGGCATCTCCCAGACCCTGCAAAACTCCGTTTCATAAAAATTACAGGAGCGAATAGTAGGAGGTGTACGGCTTCTACCCTGCCTGAGCGTTTAAACCTCTCTTTGTGTTTCCCAAAATGTTTTCACTCTGTTCCCCTCACCAGAGAACCTTGGAAACCCACAGCGAGGGCATTTTTTATTAAGTTCTAACTCAGGAGGCTTAATTATTGCCAGGCAGCTTCTCTTATGACACAGAAACATAATCCTGCTCTCTCCCCTTTTCCCCTCAAGTTCAGGCATCACACCAGGCTCGTCCTTACACAATATCACAGCGGCTGAGAAGGAGCAAAGGCAGGCTCCCCAAGTGCTTTGGTTAGCCCTGCCTCCCAGCCTGCTAAAGCACCGCAGAATTTTCCAGCAATAATCTTCCTCCGCGGCTCAATCTTTCTGAGTCTGGAAGCAGGGAGAGAGGGACCTGAGGCTTGGCTGTCAATCTGACCCCATTCATTTTTTCGGTGAGAATTCTCCCATGTGTCAGGGGGGTGGGTAATAGAGAAGCCAGTCCCAAGACAAGAGAAGATGAGCAACAGAGCCGGCTAGTTGTGGAGAGAAAGCCAAGGTCAAGGAGGCCAGGCTCAGGTCAGCCTGGGCTCAGGGAAGGAGTGAAGGCGGCAGCCCTAACCTGAAGTAGTGGTGGAGAAAAAAAGAGATTTAACAGAAAGTAAATACCAGGGGGCTGGAGAAATGGCTCAGCGGTTAAGAGCACTGCCTGCTCTTACAAAGGTCCTGAGTTCAATTCCCAGCAACCACATGGTGGCTCACAACCATCTGTAATGAGGTCTGGTGCCCTCTTCTGGCCTGCAGGCACACACACACAGAATATTGTATACATAACAAATAAATAAATATTAAAAAACGAAAAAGTAAATACCAAAGGAAGAGGCTGCTTGCAAGCAAAGGAGAAGCAAGCAAAGTGGAGACCTGGAGCAGGCTGGGGACCCAAGTGGTAGCAGGTTGGAGCCCACCTTCTCTGACTGCTTGGGAAAGTCCGTTGTCACATTTTCAGGCTTTTTGTGACCCGATGAATCACCTCAGCCACCGAAAATTGGCTACAGTGTGGCCTGTAGAACTAACTGCAGAAATTGGCAAACCCAAGCGTCTGACCTTCCTCCAGCCTCCACAGCCCATTGCTGAAAACTTTTAAGGCTGGGTCACCACCATGCTAAGCTCCAGTGGTTTGAGACCCCAGTGGTCCAAAAGACTTGGCTTGAAAGATCAGCTAACCAGCTAACCATCCAGACTGATTTGGCTGCCCCGAAGCATCATGGAGCTGTCTGCTGCCTATATCCCGTTCTCCAGGAGGGAATCCCCATTAAGAGATTAATTATTACAGTCTGTCCCCTTTCCTAGCAGAGTCACTAGACAGCATTGTGTCAGCATCAGTTTCGTCTGGGAACATGTCATATTTCCCAGCCCCCTCATGCCTCTGCTTTGTTAGAAACTCCAGAAAGGAGGCCCAGAAACCCATGAGGGTTCCCTTTCCTTTCCTTTTCTTTGTTTTTTTTTCTTCCCTTCCCTTCCTCCCCTCCCTCCTTCCTCCTTTCCTTCCTTCCTGTATGCATGGGTGAGTGTGTGTGTGTGTGTGTGTGTGTGTGTGTGTGTGTACACACTGTAGCTCATGTGTGCATTGTGGAGGCAGAGATAGATGTTATGCATCTTTACTGTTCCCACCTTATCTTTGAGGCAGGTTCCCTTAATGAAAATGGAACTTGCTATTTCTACTGACTGGTTAGCCAGCAATCTGCTAGGATCTCCCGGTCTCCACCCCACCCCAAACCCACCCCAGCCACTAGGTTACAGGCAGGCGTACAACACGATGCCCGGTTTTCACATGGATTCCAAATCTGAACTCAGGTTTCTTGTGCTTGCTCAGCAGGCGTTGTACCCATGAACCATCTATCTCCCCAGTGCCCAACCCGTGTCTTACCAACCCCTGAAGATGCCCAACTTTGGGCATCACGGGACTAGGCAAGCAGTGGTGATGAAGGCTGCAGTCCAATCTATGAACAGCAGCATGAAATTCAAAAAGAAATCACTAGCAGGGAAGCTACAAGGATAAGGGCAGAAAGACGGCCAAGCGAATGATTCGGGTAAACTCTGGAGTGACGTGGCAGTTTGGTGGCTTTGCCGTCGCAGGCTGAGGAGGAGCTGATTAGAGTTCATGGCAGGTGTTGGGGCTTCAGACGCGCCACTCAGCCCTGCGATGCTTACAACATCCACCCACCCACCCATGTATCGATTCATTTACCGAGAGTCACCTTGAGAGACCACCGTTGCTCTCAGGGTTGGGGCGTGGGGAAAACACAAGGGAATAGACCGTTCTCCCTGCTCATAACTCACACAGAACACGGGGGCGGGGGGGGGAGGGTAATTACAGCATGTAGGATGGGAAACACACGGGTAAATAAAAACATGTCTGAGTTCAGCAAAGGGAGGGCGTCACCTGTCCCCCAGCCTAGCCAGGAAGGTTTTCCCTTCAACCTCAGCATTGGTGTCTCTTAAGGAACCCTGGTAGCTACAACACGTTCCACCACACAGACAAGAAAGTTAATTCTGGGGGTGAGAAGGGACATGGCGTGGGGAAGGGAGGGGGAGTGGAAAGGAAGAGGTGATAATTGGCTTTTTTATTAACATTTTTTTTTTTTTTTTTGGTTTTTCGAGACAGGGTTTCTCTGTGGCTTTGGAGCCTGTCCTGGAACTAGCTTTTGTAGACCAGGCTGGTCTCGAACTCACAGAGATCCGCCTGCCTCTGCCTCCCGAGTGCTGGGATTAAAGGCGTGCGCCACCACCGCCCGGCTTATTAACATTTTTTCCTTCATTTTACATCCAGACCAGAGTTTCCCCTCCCTCCTTCTCCTTCCATTCTCCCCACCTCCACTATCTATCCCCCCCCCCCATCCACCCACTCTCTCCATTCAGAGGAGACGACTGTCTCCTCCCATGGGCTTGAACATATAGCATGGCACATCCAGTTAAGGTAGGACCGAGCGCCTCTCCCTGTATAAAAGCTGGGCAACAACTTGGGAAAACAGGTTCCCAAAAGCCAGCTAAGTGCCAGGGACAGGTCAAGGGAGAAAGCTGACTTTTCTAAGGACATACAGTCTTTGGAAACCAGGGTCAGGTGTGTCGAGGCTAATTCTAGTTCTTCCTGATAAAGCTGGAGCCTGAACATCTGATTTATTTTCAGCTCTGCCCTGTGTGTTTCCTGAGGGCTGTAGCGTTAATATTATCAATGCCAAAACAAGCCTGCTGGGCCTTTCATTTGCGCAGCACTTCAAGGGCCAGCCCTGCTTATTCTTACTGAACCCACAGTCTTCTGGGTGAAATACGCGGAGAGGATATGGGGGCTGGAGCTCTGACTCGTGGTTAGGGCTCTGGCAGAAGACCTGAGTTGAGATCTCAACACCCACATCAGAGGGCTCGCAACCACCTGTAATTCCAGCTCCAGGGAGTGCAACACCCTCTTCTGACCTCATTACACATGTATGCAACATGGCATCCACACACGCACACCCACACACCACACACTTAAATAAAAGTAAATCTCTTTTTAAAAAAAAAAAAAAGACATGGATTTCTTTTCCTGTGGTATGCGTAATTTCTAAGCCACGAGAATTTGGACCGTTTAGCCATATTATGACATGCAGCGCACAACGCCTGTCTGCGCTCTATACGCTACCATTACAGTTCACGAGCTTCGGGCAAGGGGCTGGAGATTGAAACACACAAAGACACACACCTCTAGTCACTGATAAGAAGCCCCCTACTCAATAACACCACGGGCCGCTTCACACTACACGGACGGAGGCTTATATACCCAACACAGTCAGGTGGGCCAACAGGTGAAAACCTTATCCTCTGATCCTCAAGGCCAAGGCAACACGTGCTGGAGAAGCAGAGCTGGTAAACAACTTTGACACAGCTTTCAGTAACTCAAATCAGAAGGAAAGCTCTCTAGCAGGGAAGCGCAGCTGGAGGCCAGGACTCCAGATGGTCCCAGCAATGACACACAGCATTAAAGGCATTTCTTCTGCTGTGATGGAGCAGCAAGACTGAAAGTGACTTACAGAAGAGTTTATTTTAGCTCATGGCTCCAGAGGGATAAGAACTCGCCGTGGTGGGGAGGCATGGCAGCGAGCAGCAGGTTGGTGGCAGGAGGAATAAGCCGAGAGCTCACATCTCAACCACAGCACAGAGCAGAGAGTAACCGGGAAATGGCTTGAGACTTTCAGTGCTCAGATCTCACACCCCCAGAGCCGTACTTCCTCCATCAAGTCTGGACCACGTCAACTGCCACCAACGGCGTCACCAGCTGGGGGCCAAGTGTTCACACATGGGAGCCTGTGGGAGACTTTCTCACCCAAAGTAAAACCACACACACCAAGCTGTAGAGTTCCATGTTATTCAGAGTTTGAGAGATATTATTACTATGTCAATATGTCTACTGAGAGCCACATGGTGGGGAATGGTAACCAAAGCAGCCCAGGATGGTCTTCTACCATCTATTAATATCGCCACTCTAATGTCACGGGAGGACCCCTGGTTGACCTCACTGAAGCACGGACTTCCCTGATGTAAAAAAAAAAAAAAAAAAAAAAAAAAAAAATCAGTAATAAAGTGTAAATGCTGCTGGGCTACGGTGTTGTGCACATTATTCCAGAAGAATGTGTAGTCGGTAAGTGATGACTCTGGCTTGGGGATTCTGCCCCACCCCAACGTACCCCATAAACACTATCATTTCCCCTGGTAAATAATATATGTGCCAATGTCAATCTCTGTGCCTATATGCTATTCAGTGCCAGGCATCGGTTGCTTTATCCTATCCTATACTTTGCTGGAACACTTGGACATTTCAGAGTAATGTTCAGATATACATGGCTGGACTAGGGGGAAAAAAAGAGCATGAGCAGCAGGGCCACGTAGAGCAAGCAAACGCCTGAGGGCCCCTGGGCTAGCAAGATCAAGTTCTCAGGGGAAGTGAGCTGTGATGCCCCAGCCTTTGTCGAGCACTGAGCTACGCTGTAGAATGGGGGCATCGCTTTCACCTTCCAGAGACTTCCTGCCCAACAAAAGACGAGGCTCCGGCTGCACGGAGAGCCACAGAAAGAAATGGTGAGATAGTTAACACCAACGAATACTGAGGAGACTCGGGAGAAAGCTTGGCTTCACTCGAGTTTGGTAGCGAGGAAAACCGATAGAAATACAAAGAAGCAGAATCTTCTGAAAGTCCCAACTAGCACAGGAGTTCCCAAGAACCCCAACCCAAGGTGGCAGGGAGTCAAAGGGGCATTGGACAGAACCGTCCGTTAAGGTTGAGTGGTTCTCAACCTTCCTCATGCTGTGTGACCCTTTAATACAGTCCCTCATGTTGTGATGACCCCCAACCACAAAATTATTTCTGTTGCTACTTCATAACTATAATTTTGCTACTGTTATGAATCGTAATGAAAATATCTGATATGTGACCCTAAAGGAGCCGCGACCCACAGGTTGAGAACCACTGACCTAGACAAAGCCCAATTGAGAGCCAGCGTGGTGAGGACTCTGTTGCCCAGGTGTGTCCTGCACGGTGCACAAGAGAACAACAGGAAGCTCTAAGTTGCCCAAGGCCTTGGCTGTGCAAAGGCACTTGGTGTCCTTGCGCAGGTGTTTCTTCACGGAGCCACAGCCACCCTGGCCCCAGGTAGACAGCGCCATTCCCACTCTGGGGATATCTCATTGACCTCCGGGAACAGCTTACCCAGTGCTGGGCACAGAGAACCTCTCGTCCACAGCAGTGAGATGATTGGCATTAAGGCTGCCATTCCCATTTCACGTATGAGGAAAGGGGCCAAGCAGACTGCTTAGGGCTCACTGCAAGCAGGTGGCTGCATTAGTTAACTTTCCTCATGGCTGGGATTAAGAAGAAACTTAAGAGAGGAAGAACTTACTTCAGGTACAGTTTGAGGGAGGACAGTCCATCATGACAGGGAAGGCACGGGGACAGGAGAGGGGTGTGCTTGTGACATCGTATCTGCAGACGGAAACAGATAAATACTGATGTTCAACTCAATTTTTTTTTAATTTGGTCTGAGCCTCCAGCCCAGGGCACGGTGCTGCCCACACTGCAGCAGGTCTTCTCTCCTTGGTTAAACATTTCTAGAATCACCCTCATAGACACACTTAGAAATATATAGTCCGTGGTGACCTTAAATCCTACCAAGGTGACAATAAGGACTGACCATCACAGCAGCAGATTTAGGTTTGTGCGACATCAATGTCTGTCCTTCAAATGTTCTGTCTTTTACTTGTCAACTTTCTGGGTGGTCAAAACAACTAGCATCAGCCACATGGGGTTTTTGCTGTTTCTGACTTGTCCTGCCCTGGTTGCTTCCCATCTTACGTCTCAAAGGTTCTGCTGAGAAAATGACCTCTAACTGTAGGGCGCCTGAAGTTGGCTGAGGGCGCAGGGCTGAGAATGGGAAGGCTATGGATGGTTAGGGCGCAAGATCGCCACACACCTGTGATCCCAGCACTTTGTGAGCGGGAGGCGGGAGGACCCCGAGTTCAAGGTCATTCTCAGCCGCTGGTTGAGTCAGACGGCTGGAAAAGGAAACAAAACTCCTGGCACACTATAAAAGGCGGGCTGAAGCCTAGAATTTTCCATGAGGGCTTATTTGTTTTGGTCACCTTTTATGTGTTCTGTGTCCTGAGCTCTAGAAATTGGCACCGGCACCTGTTTTCGTTTATAGAGCTCCTCGCTGCAGTGTTCCGGCTGTGATGAAGGCTGCGGCCAGCGAGAGAGCAGCTCACGTGGCGCACAGAAGGTCAGGAAGTGCCTGTGAACGGAGGACTCGGTGTTGACTCTTTTGTCTCATTTGAATAGTAAGATAAATTTAAGTGTCTTTGGCGTCAACAACCCCAGCCTCTTCAATCAGAAACCAGCACATTGAGCACACAGGGCAGCATTAAGCGTTCTCCTCTTTGGCTAATTATAAAGCACAAGGCTGAAATCATTCATGTTCATTTATCCAATTTCCTATTGTCAAGAGCTGTGTCTACGCTTGATGTGATTATGTTAATGTGCTAATTAAATTGAATGTTCTTTGTTGAACGTTCTGCTCCCAGCAAAACGGGAGACCTCGATGAGAAGTCAGTCTTCCTCCAACGTGGCCTGGAAGAAATAGGGCAAGCACCCCATGAGAGTGGGGAAGGGTGTCTTTGGGGTTGAGTTAACGAAGATACAATTCAGTTTCAACAACTGAATACGTTTATGAGGGTGCGTTCATAAAAGGAGTCAAGTTTTGTGGCAGGCCTGGAAGAACTGTCCGCGCGCTTGTACATGGGCCACAAGGGGGCGCCACAGGTACCAAAAGCGGAGTATGGTGAACTCATTTACAGCGCAAAAGCTGCTATGAACATAGTTGAGCACGTGTCCTTAAGGTATGATTGAGCATCCTTTGAGTATATGCCCAAGAGTGGTATACCTGGGTTTTGTGGTATACTGATTTTTTTTTTCCTGAGGAACCGCCACAGTGGCTTCCTGAGTGGCAGTACAAGTTTGCCCACCCACCAAGGGACGGAGGAGTGTCCCTTGTTCCACATCCAGCATGAGCGGTCGCTTGCGTTTTTGATCCTGGCCGTTCTGACAGGTGTAAGATGGAATCTCAGTCATTTTGATTTGCATTTCCAGGATGGCTAAGGATGTTGAGCAGTTCCTTAAATGTTTCTCCATCATTTGAGATTCTTCGAGAGTTCTGTTTAGATCTGTACCCCATTTAATTGGATATTATGGTTTGTATAATTTTGGCTTCTTTGTCAAAAATCAGGTGTCCATAGATATGTGAGTTTACTTTTGGGTCTTCAGTTCCATTGATCCATCTGTCTGTTTTTATGACAATGCTGTTTTATTACTATAGCTCTGTAGTGGAGTTTGAAATCAGGGGTGGTGATACCTCTAGAAGTTCTTTTATTGTATGGGTTGTTTTGGTAGATATCCTGAGTTTTTTGTTTTTTCATATGAAGCTGAGTATTGTTCTTTCAAGGACTGTAAAGAATTGTGCTGGGATTTTAATGGGGATTGCAGTTTTATTTATAATATCCAGAACCTGGAAAAAAAACCTATATGTCCTTCAGCCAAGAAATGGATTTTTTTTAAAGGTGGTACATTTACACAGTGGAGTATTACTCAGCTGTTTAAAACAAGGGCACCAGGAAATTTGAAGGCAAATGGATGAAACTAAGGAAAAAAAAAAAAAAAAGCAATTCTGAGTTGAGGTAACTCAGACCTAGAAAGACAAGCCTGGTATGTACTCACTCATAAGTAGATGTAAGTAAGATTAGCTGTAAAGGATAATCATGCTACAGTCCACAGACCCTGAGAGACCAGGTAACAAGGGAGGATTCATGGAAGGACACCCACATCTTACTGTGAAAGGGAAATAGAAGAGATGTCTTGAGTGGACTGAGGGCAGGCTGGATGGGAACATGAGCCATCAGGTTGGGGAGGGAAGAGGGGCAGAGTACTGAAAGAGACTCCTGGAAAGCGGGGGCATCTCTGAGTCAGGTGAAAACCTGGAGCAAGGGAACCTCCCAGGAATCTACAAGATGACCCCAGCTAAGACTTCTAGCAATAGCAGATACGTAGTCTGAACTGGCCATTTCCTGTGACCAGACTGGTGCCTAGCCCAACTGTCATATTAAAACAGGCTTCATCCACCAACTGACTGAACTAGATGCAGACCCACAGCCAAACATTAGGTGGAGTTCAGGGAATCTTGTAGAAAAGGGAAGAAAGGATTGTAGGAGCCAGAGGGGTCAATCAACTATTCTGGGCTCTAAAGGGCTCACCTAGACAGAACCGACAACCAGGGAGCCTACATGGGACTGACCTAGACACTCTGTATATATGTGACTGTTCTGTAGCTTGGTCGTCTTGACTCCCTAACAATGGGAGCAGGGGCTGTCTAGGACTCTTTTACTGGCTTTTGAGACCCTATTCCTCATACTGGGTTGCTTTGCCTAGCCTTAATATAAGGCAAAGTGCTTAATCTTACTGCAACTTGTTAGCCATGTTTTGTTGCTATCCATGGGAGGTCTGCCCTTTTCTGAATTGAAATAGAGAAGGAGTGGATTGAGGGGCCGAGGGGAGGTGGGGATCTGGGAGGAGAGAGGAGGGAGGGGAAGCTGCAACCAGGATGTTAAATAAATAAATAAAAATTTATCTTAAAAAAGTCTACATTTGCCGGGCGGTGGTGGCACACGCCTTTAATCCCAGCACTCGGGAGGCAGAGGCAGGCGGATCTCTGTGAGTTCGAGGCCAGCCTGGTCTACAAGAGCTAGTTCCAGGACAGGCTCAAAAAAAAAAAAAAGTCTACATTTGACTTGAACTTACTATGTTCTGTTGATTTCCTGACATAATATATGTAGACACTTTAGACACAGCCTGCTGTGGCCTCTGTAGAGTCCCAGGTAGCAACTGTTTCTAGGAATCTGCAGCTGATACACACACACACACACACACACACACACACACACACACACAATGAAAACAAGATAGAAGGGAAGGCTGAGCTGCTTGCCAGTTTTGCTTCTGCCTTTCCTGCCTGATGCCCAGGTCTTGCCTAAGACAACACAGGTGCTTCTCAAGTCACTTGGTTCAATTTGCAAATGAAGTGACATTCCATATTAGTGAAAGAGCTCTTTGAGATTTGTTTACACTCGGATCCGAGTCCATTTTAACTCAGTCTGCGTCTGCATTTCTTCCACAGTAGCATTCTCTGGGATCCCAGAGTGTGGGAGCTAGAGAATGTCCCATGTGAGTATCCTACTGCTGTCTCTGGAACATTCTGTTGATCTTATGCTTAACTTCCCTTGTATTACCCAAAGGGTTATCGAGACTTTCATATGTGTAGGTTGTGTGCAGAGGATAACAGCTGTAACAATTACTGTGATATACCAGTAACCCTCAGCCACCAGTTTCCAGGGTGTAGATGGCAGAATCTGCAGTCTAGTGTAATGACACTTTCCTCATGGCTGTAACAGTGCTGGGTGCTTAATATCTACTCACTAACAGCCATTAGCATGTTAAAGTATATTAATTTAAAAGGCAGTGATGTCACATAAATTAACTAATTAAGGTAATAGATTATACACAGGCTTTGACAAATAAGGATATTTTGGAATGTCTATTTGACCTCAAACGGATCACAGAGAGAAAAGTGGTTAGTTGAACATCACTGAGCTCCGTCTTAGGAAAAGTTCAGCTATGTTAGTCGTGGTTAATTAAATAAGGTCACCCCACCAGGAATGAGTTTGGTACATGCAATTCCACTGGGTCAAAATCTTGTAGCCAGTGTTGCCATAAGCCCAGGCAGATGATCCATGAACTAAGATGTTTGTGTTGTAAAAAGCAGCACTACGTCACTACTACACAGCTACCAAAGCGGTGAATATCTAAACTATGGACAACCCAAAGTGCTGGAGAGGTGTGAAGCAAGAGCAGCCCTCGTTCACCGGTGGTGGGAATGTGAAATGGTACAAAGGTTTTGGAAGTCAGTAGAGCATCTTTGGAAGAACCTAGATGGACTCTCGCTCAGCAGCCAGACTCCCTGGCTTACGTTCAAACCCGCTGAAAACTTCTAGCCAAGCAAAAACCTACACATGGATATTTATAGCCGCTTTATTCCTATCTTCCCAGGATTGGAAGATGTCCCTCTGTGAATGAATAAACAAACTGTGATAAAGCCAGACAATGAAATAGCATTCGGTGCTAAAAGAACGGTTAAGCCATAAAAAGACGTAGAGGAAAATTACATGTGGGTTGGTAACGTGAGAGAAACCAATCTGAACAGTACACACATTGCAGAATCCCAGTTAGATGGCAGCTGGGACCGTATCTATAATATTTCTCATTGAAATATCTATAATGAGAGAGAAGAGATCAGTTGTTTTAGAGGCTGATGGAAGGGCTGATCAGAGATTCTTAGGGTGAGTGGGGTGGAACACAGGGTCTGTAGAGCAGAGAAAATATTCTGTGAAACCAGAATAGACAAACACAGGACGCTGTGGATCCACCCAACAAGAGTGGGCTCTGGATGCCAATGATGTAACGGTGTTGGATCATCATCTGTACTAAATATACTACCCTATGGAGGATGTTGGCAGGGTGGGGGCATGTGGTTGAAGGACAGAGAGTATATGGGGGTGCTACATACTTCCCACTCAGTTGTGCTGTGAACTTAAAACTGTCCCAAATATAAAGTCTTTTTAGGAAAAGAAACCAAAAAGCAGAAACATTGCTAGATGAAAGGGGACTGAAAAGAGACAGAGACATGACAGCTCATGTGGCCTGTGGTCCTTGATTTGATCCTGAACCCGAGCTGCTTTTCTCATGAAGGTCACTTTTTAGATAATTAGAAACAAATAAATAAGATTTGGTGGTTGCGTAATTACGTTAAATCAATAATAAGGCCTTGATTTGATAATCAGAATGTGGTTATAGAAGAAAATGCACTTGTTCTTGAGAAGCACACCCTGGAGTTTTTAGGCAGAAAGGGGTGTGCTGTCTTCCAGAAAAAACAGCACAGACATACACGGAGACATTATACGGCAAATGGGATAAGACACTATTAACTGGGGTACAAGGGCTGTGTAAGTTACTTTTACTGATTTTTTTTTTTAATAGAAGCTTGCAAAAGCTAACAACGTTTCAAATCTTAAAACAGTGTAGAAGACTGAAGAAACAAAATTACTCTCGAAGGAAGATGGGGCACATGAAGCAGATTCAATTCGTTGAAACCATAGACAGCATTGTAAATTCCCTTATAGAGCCATCCTAGGGTTGGCAGAGACTTGACTCCAGAGGAGTTCCCAGGTGTCCAGAAAGACGCCCCCAGCTAGGTCGTTGGGCAGCTGAGGAGAGGGTGCCAGAAATGTCCAGATCCTATTGCCATACTCATGAATATCTTGCATATCACCATAGAACCTTCACCTGGCATTGGATGGAGAAAATGACAGAGCCCCACATTGGAGCACCGGACTGTGCTCCCAAGGTCCTGATGAGGAGCAAAAGGAGGGAGATTATGAGCAAGGAAGTCAGGACCGTGAGGGGTGCGTCCACCCATTGAGACGGTGGGACAGATCTAACGGGAGACCACCAAGTCCAGTTGGAATGGGACTGATGGAACAGGGGACCAAACCGGACTCTCTGAATGTGGCTGACGGTGGAGGAGGACTGAGAAACCAAGGACAACGGCGATGGGCTTGGACTCTACAGCATGGACGGGCTCACTGTGAGCCTTGTCAGTTTGGTTGCTCACCTTCCTGGACTTAGGGGGAGCTGGGAGGACCTTGGACTTAACGTAGTGAAGGGAACCCTGATGGCTCTTTGGCTTGGAGAGGGGTGGAGTGGGGGTATGGGTGGAAGGGAAGGGAGGGAAGGCGGAGGAGGAGGAGTGGAGGAGATGGAAAATTTTAATTAAAAAAATGAGAAAAAAAAGAAAAATAAATAAATTCCCTTATAAACGTTCATCATTGACATGTGCATGAATGAAAGTCTTGTTGAAGGGAATCCTTCCTTCTGCCTTTTTCTTTCCTTTCTTTTTTCACTCCGATCCCACTTACCTCCCTGTCCCCTGGCATCCACCAACCCTCCGTCCTTGTAACCCGGCCCCCCAAAACACCAAATTTAAAAGAAAAACCCAAAACCAAGCAACACAAAGAAACAAAACAACCAAGTAAAGAAGAAGAACTTGTCATGGAAGCTGTAGTGTGGCCTCGGGAGCCACACGGTTCACCCTTTAGACCATGCATCTTTACTTGCTCTTGGCCTGGCTCCAGGCCTCTGGTTTCTGCTACACCACCGTTACTGGGCTCTCACAAGGGATCCTCTTGGGTATCCTGTTGTTGCCTGTGTCATGGAGATCCTGCTGTAGGTTCGTCCCCTTCGCGTGCTCTAACAGTTCATAGATTCAGTGGATGTTGGGGTGAGCCAACTCATAGCCCTGGTTCTGGACTTGGGTGGTAGCTGAATTTGTCAACTTGCTAGCTTTTTCCCTCATCCTCACTACCCAGGTGAGCTCTCCAGCACTGCCTCAGCGAACTCGCCCAATGCAGCCTACAGCAAGTTCTCCTGCTCTCTGGCCCTTAGATCCCCCTTCCCGTTCACTCCAGGGTCCAACTCTACTGTTTTGCACAGGCAAGGTGCAGGGCCCTCTCCCCCGACTGGTGTAGGAGACATATGGCCAGGGGGTGGGGTGGGGGAGGTAGGATTGAGGGGGGCAGGGTCAGCTCTCCTGCTCTCATGTCCGTAGGGCTGGTTCACCTGCATCCCTGACAACAAGTCAGCTCTAGTGTGCTGCCCAGACAGGAAATAGGGGCTGCTTTCTCGGGCACTGCAGTTAGAGTCAGGGCTAGCTCTCCTGCTCCTCTAACCCCAGGGCCAGCTCTCTTACATACTGTAGATGCTAATGGGTGTGGGGGGGGACATCTTTCCCTCACCCATGCCACCACATGACAGACGAGGGGACAGGGTCAACTCCCCTGCTCTCATGCCCTCAGGAATGGCTTATCTGTGTCCCCAAACACAGGGTCAGCTGTAGTGTGCTTCCCAGCTAGGGTGCACGCCCATGGTGAGGAGTGGGGCCATCTTTCTTGAGTGGGGTGGGGGTGAGTTCTCCCCTGATGGGTAGAGCCAGCTCACCTGCTGCAATATCCAGTCGTCCCAGGGCCAGTGAAGGACAGAGATGGCCCAGCAGAACTTGGTTCCCATGATCCCCATGCTAACACAGGCTTTAGACATCACCATAGACCCCAGCTGCAGCAGGACCATGGACCCAGACAGTTCTAGCAGCAGTTGGGGTGCACGCGCCTCCATGGCCCCTCTGGCAGCATAGGCCCCTCTGATCAGCTTGGCCCCAGCAGCAGCATGGCCACTGGGAATCAACATGGTCCCAGGTAGCTGGCTAGACCCTGGACATCCTCAGACCCCACTGTGGCAACTGGAAGCATGGACACCACCCCAGACTCCAGCTTTCACAGGGCCAAGCACCCAGAGATGGCCCTAGGAAGTGGCCCGTGCCTGGAAGTTTCCCTGGTTCCAGGTGGCAGCACCATTTACCCAAATCAGCATGACCCCAGGTGTGGCACAGTTCCCAGACAGTGACGTGGTCCAATCAGACCCTGGTCCTCCACATGGCCCTCAGTGACAACAGGAGCCATGGACATCGATTGAGATCCTGGTTCCTGTAGGACCACAGACCGAGACACGGCCCTCTGCAGCAGCCCTGGTCCATGGCCCTGGCCGACAGTACAGGTCACTCAGATCAAGGTGTTCCTGGGGGCAGCAAGGCCCTCAGAAGCTCTCATAGCCACAGGTTGTGACCCAGACCCCAGGCATCTAACGTGGCTTTGGCAGCAACATAAGCCATAAACACCAATATAGACCCTGGCTGTGTGGTAGGACCATAGACCCAGTGGTCCTAGGCAGCAGCGTGGCCCCGATATACCATGGTCCCAGTTCTGCCTGCCTTTTTCTAATCGAGCCATATTTCACACGAGCAATCTCCACAGTAGCAGAGTACAGAAGCCTGCTGTATTCTAGGGACACCCCCTCCCTCAGTGTGGCTATGTCTGGGGGGCACAGTTTCCTTCTAATTGCTCATTTTTTCTCACTATCTCATTTACTAATGATCTAGTGCTTTAAGTCTATTACACAAAGGAATTAAATATAGTCATAGTGCCCTTATTAATTATAACAAGCCCTATTATTTTCTCTCTTGATTCTTGTGCCAGCCCCCAGCCTGTCAGGTGCTTATCACAAGAGCATCCACTTGGCTGCCATAGCCACACAGTGGCCACTTCTGCGTAGTGGCCCTGCTACCTCCTACGTCCATTAGTTTATATGTGCGCCTGGTGTGGGATCCTGACCCTGTCTTTCACTAGCGATGTGGTCTTCAACCAGCTAACGAATCTCTCTCAGCCTCTGTTTACTTTTAGTTGAAGTATTCTTGAAAGCTGGAGTGTACACTAGTGTGAGCCAGTCAAACCACAGATACCTGCCTGGCTGTTCGTTGCTTGGTTCCTCTCTTTACAGAGCTCCTGCTGGATCATATGCCAATGACTTTACTCATTTAACAAGAGAAGTTCCGTTTGCAGCATTCTGTGAGAAACAGGGAAGCATGATCATCGGGGGCAGCTCTATTTGCATAAATCAATACTCTGAGATTGAGTGAGCAGGAACATCGAAGCCAAATTGACCTGGGTTCACATATTTAGCTACGCCGCTTATTAGCTGGGCCACGCTTCACCTCTCTGAATATCAGTCGCCGGATAAGGTAGAAATAAAAATAACCGCATTAGAATGTTATATTCGAGGACGAAGGGTTAAGTAAGATCTGCGAAATGATTTTGGGATCTTCCAGCCATTTTATAGACATATATATGAAGGTGTTGCCTTGTCTAGTAGGCTTTCATTGCTGGGATAAACACGATGACCGAAGGGCTTACAGGGCTATAGTCCATCAACAGCGCATGCCTAGGAAGACTCACGGCAGCAGCTGAAGCAGAGGCCATGGAGGAACATTGCCCACTCTCCGTGAACCCCTCTCTTTGCTTTCTCAAGCACATCAGGGCTCCCTGCCCGAGGATAGCATCACCCACAGGGGGCTGAGCCCTCCCTCAACAATAATTAGTCAAGATACGACCCCACAGACTCACCTGCAGGGCACTTTTATGGAGGAATTTTCTCAATTATGGATTGCTCCTCTCAACTAACTCTAGCTTGTGTTGAGCTGACAGCAAAGCAGGCAGGACATGTATGTTATAGCTATTACACACACGGATACATTATATGAAAATGCACACACATTATAAAGGCCATGCAGTGGCTACACAGTGCTGTGATTTAAGTGTGAAACGATCCCCATACGCTCACGTGTTTGAATAGAGTGTCCCCAGATGGTGGGACCATTGGCTAAGCGTGTAGAGCCTTTATGGCCCAGCCCCACTTCCAGTTCTCTGTTTCCGGAGCGTGAATGCGAGGTGACCAGCCAGCCTCCTGCTTTTCCCTGCAGTGATTGAATGAGCTCCTTTAGCCATAGGCCAGAGGAAGCCCTTTCTCCCTTAAATTGCACTGGGCGTTTATTTGGCCACTACAGTGGGAAAAATAACTCAAACACATAGTGTGTCCATGAGAACCAGCACTCAAAGAGATAAAGACTCTCTGCCGAGAGCCTGAGCCACACAGCATGGCGTTCGGCACAGAGACTTGCCTTGCCCAATTTTCAATCTCTCTAGTAGAGAGCATCGGGCCCCAAGGAACAGCCCAAACTGACCACACACCAGCTGTTTCTACCAGGGGTACCAGAGTGCTTCTGTAGGCTGCTCTGCTCATCACCCTCCCGTGAGAAGTTCATAAGACCAGAATGCCCTCTGAAGGCCACAGAGCAGTCACTTTCAGCCTGGGGGTCATGACCCTCTTGGGGTCTAAAGACCCTTTCATAGGAGTTGTATGTCAGCTACATTTTTTTTATTAAATTAATTTTACAAATTTTCACATCCTCCCCTCCTCCCATTTTCCTTCCCTTCCCCCTGCCCCCCGTCCCCCTCCCTCTCCAGTCCAAGGAGCAGTCAGGGTTCCCTGCCTTGTGGGAAGTCCAAGTTCCTCCCCCATCCATCCAGGTCTAGGAAGGTGAGCATCCAAACAGGCCAGGCCCCCCCCCCCCAAAGCCAGTACATGCAGTAGGATCAAAACCCATCAGATAGCTACATTATGATTCATAACAGTAATGAAATTACAGTTACAAAGGAGCGACGAAAATAGTTTTATGCTTGTCGGGGGGGGGGGGGTTACCATATCATAAAGACACTGTATGAAAAGGTCCCAGCATTAGGGAGGTTGAGAACCACTGCTGCAGAGAGCGCGGTGTGCTGATCCAGACGAGGTTTGAGGCTGAAACCGAGTGGCTGGAGATGACAAAGGGTGCTTTGTGGCTGGGTCACTGCATGTGACAGTCTGTAAGGGGGAACTGGCCACACGTCTTGGGGAGGGCTCAAGTCCCGGATCCACGGTGTTCTTTCTCGTTTCTTTCCACCGTTCTTTCTCTGCCTGCTTTCCCATCAGCAGAGGCGTGCCAGAGTCTGCCTTCTCGTTCAGTTTCTGTTTTGTGTTCTTAATTTTTACCTGTCCGTCCCCCTCCAATGCTACTTCACCGGCTTAGGTTTGTTTCCTAGGTAATGTTCGTTCTGCTTTTGACCCCGAAAGGAAGAAAAAAAAGGTTAGAGTTAGCTGCTTCTTTGACAAGTTTCATCTATTTTTGCATCGTTTTGAGTTCCCTGCTTTCTGGGAACTTGGGAAGCAGCTCCAGGATCCATCATGGTGATTCATCAAATGGCTCCTTTACTCCCCGGACACTATTAGTAAGTGCTTCTAGAAAGTTCTACTTAGAAACATGCCAAGCCCTAGAAGAAGGGAGAAATGGGCTTCCAAAAATGCTGCTATTAGGGATTCAGAGGTCTTGCACAAACTACATCTTCTGCCAAGCAGGCTGATTAAGAAGTACAGCATCCTGCATACTATTTTCAGGGAAGAAATGGGACAGAGTCAGCAAGAAGCTAATCAAACAACGTTGCACAAAGGGAACACAGGGTATCTCAAGAACATTACAACTTGGGCACACAGTGTTCTTGGAACTGATAGCCTAGCGCCCCCCCACCCTCTGCAGGCGGCAAGAGTTGTGTTCTCAGGATCTGAAGCCACAGCTCCCCCAAGGTCCTAGCCCCAGGCCATTACCAGCTTGGTCAAACATGTTTCTGGTTTTAGAGAAGAAGCTGGCTTCCTTCTCGATTCATCAGATCCTGGTGTGGTGGGGACGGGGAGCTCCAAGGCCCTGACCTCAGGCTATTAGTAGTTCTGCCAAGCATATTTATGGCTGTGAGAAGGGTTACGTTTCTTCTCCACACACCAGGGCCTCAGGAAAAGCCTTAGTTAATCAGCCCAGCCTTCAGCAAGATTGTCAGCGACTTTCCCTTTCAAAGGTGAGATGAAGCTTTGAGGTTGCCACTGACAGATGCCCCTGCCTACCGAGGTGGTCCACGGTCAACCCCACTGTGTTTTCTGACCTTGCCATTGATGGCAAGTCCTTCGACTGTGTCCACTTCGAGCTGTTTGCAATGCAGAGTTGCAGACAGTAAAAGACATTTGTTCTCAGAGCACTCGGGAGAAAGGATTTGGTTCTATCATCTACCATGTCCACAGTATTCCAGGAGTCCTGTGCCAAGGGGGTGACGCCACATACCAAAATGACACTGGGCACAAGAAATCTGAGGATGAGACCTTCTTGAAGCATACAGGTTCTGGCTTCTTGTCATGGCAAAGGCCAAGGCAAACACAAATGGTTCCCATGTGGTCTTTGGGAAGGGGCAAGGTGGCATGGATATTACAGAAACCATGAAACATGTTGGTTCGAGGAAAGGTAAGACCAGCAAAAGTGGACAACTCTAAAAAGTTTGTCTTGAGTGCATCTTGCCCACCAGACCACTCCTGTGGTCTGCAAGAGTGTATCCACCCACATGCTCATAACCCCCTGTAAGCTTGTGCTCTCGCCACAGTCCAGTAGGCTCTGGGGTTTTCATACTCCCCCTTTCCTATCTAGCTGGACTGCAATGACATTTATGACTGTCATTTAAAAAAAAAGCCTTAATGCCAACATCCAAAACAAAAGTGAGATGAATATGATTCTATACACAAAAACTGGTGTGTAAAATCCATTCATGCGGTGTCAGAAACGATATTCAAGGTTAATTAGTGTAAGAAACCGGCTTTGAATTTTGCTTTTCCATCTGTAACCCTTTAGGTGGAGTCTGGGTTGGCTGGCCATTGGTGGAGGCTCTGTCCACCTCCAATGGACAGAGTTGGGAGATGGACAATTGAGAGTTAGATGGAATTGGGTCTGCAGACATAACCGGCTATGGCACTTGAATGACAAGGGGTGTGCATACAAACACAGAAGGGGCAGCTGGTGCTGACCCGCCTATGTTTGGCTTGACTTGGTATTCAACTGATTGCCGACTTTAGTGTAAGCAGTGGGTGAAAGAGCTTCGTGAGGGAGGGTCTGGTAGCCAACTGGAGCTCATTCTGTGTCTTGCCCCAGGTGCCGAGAGGGTCTGATTGCCCTGGAGTTGTCTGGCGTTCACCTTGGTGTGGTGCTGTGCTCTCCCTACCTCAAGGAGCACAGAAATCCACCAGGTTTACCAGGGAAGATGGGGGCTGGCTTAGGGAGAAGTGTTAAATGGGTCAGGGAGTGGCCAACCTAGGTGGCAAGAGGAAACCAAGAAAGATGTGTGGCAAATTCAAATTCCTTGAAGACGTCTTGGGAAGGGAGCCTTGTGAAAGATGAAGGGGAGGGGTGTGTAATGCTTGAGTGATTGTCTTTTTCCCTGCAACCTACAACTCCTCCCTGCTCAACCACAAAGCTAACACGGTACCAATTTATGTAACCTCAAACACTTAATCTCCTAATCCATACAGCAAGAAGAATAATGGGGACCTCCATAGAGCCATTCTTACACTGTATCCCAAAGGGTGTTGAAAGTCCTCTCCCCTAAGCTCCTTTGGATGTGCTTAAAACAGCCAGATATTTAATACACCAAAACCCAGCCCCTCCATGATTAGCTGGAGTCTTCTCAAAATGAGTTTTCTTACCCAGAAATGTGCTTGGTTTTATCCAACCATGTGTCTCGCAGGAAGTCATTGTCACCTGCCCTTTGATTGTAGACATTTGCATGCTAATGATTAAGCAGTCTCCAGCCACTCAGTTGGATAATGAACCTGGGCTAGCTGTATTGTATCAGAGTAACCAGTGTGGGTGGCAGCCAAATGTTGAATATCACTTAGAGATTAATTTTTAACCAACCCTATTAATTCTCTTGACATTCGAAAGCAAAGTTACCTCTGTTTATATAATACGAGAAAAGATCAAATAGACATATTTGGCATGCGTCACTGAAACACCTAAAGAACGATAGTGAGAAAGAATAAAATCCGCTCTCCTTTGGGGACTTCCAGTTTGAATGAATGCAATAGGAAAGTAGTTAGCCGTTAGGAGATCAGTGGTTGGGTTGAGTGGATAAAGCGTCCACTGTGCAAGCGTGAGAACTGGAGCTTGGGTCCCTAAAGCCCAGCTAAAGCTGCGGGTGGTGGCTCTCATCTTTAATCTCAGTATTCCGACAGCAAGATACAAGGCAGAAGCAAGAGCATCCCCAGAGTTCCAAGAGCCAGTTAGCTTGACGCAGGCAGGGGTGAACAGCAAAGAGACTCTGCCTCAGCTAAGGTAGAAGGTGAAGGCTATAACAAAAGGTGACTGTCCTCTGACTTCCGCCTGTGCTCCTTGGTGCACATGCATCCGTAGTCACACATCAACAATAGCTTCCTCCTTCACACACACCACACACACACATAAATGAAAATAATTTTATAGGTGTAGTATTTCTTCATTGAGATTAAATCAGATTTGCCAGTGAAATAATGGGACTAAAATGACTTGAGGGTCAGAAGGCATGGGAGGTGTTATAATCTCCACTGGAAAACAGAGTGAGTGGCCACTTTCTTATGGACTGGGAGAAAGTAAAAACTGATAGAGAACTGGGCCTAAGTAGTACATGAACTTTTCTGTTATACTCATTTTTTCTTTCTTTTTCTTTTTCTTTTTTTTTCTCTCTTTTTTTTGAGACAGGGTTTGTGTAGCCTTGGCTGTCCTTAAATTAGCTCGTTAGGTCATGTTGGCCTCAAACTCACAGACATCTGCCTGCCTCTGCCTCCTGAGTGCTGGGATTAAAGGTGTGTGCCGCTACTGCCAGGCTTTCTTTTGTTTTCCAAGGGAACTTGATATGGCCTTTAATACAAACCAGAATTATAGCAAGATATTAAAAATAAAACCCAGTCCAGACAATGGTAGACACAGATAGACTTAGGGATTCCCTAACACTAGAGAGGTGTTTAGTACTTCAGAAAGGCACACGTAACTCTGTCACCTTGTCACAGAAGAGAGAAAAGTGCAGAAACACACCCACAAGTTATTTGCTGTGTCAGCTTTGGGCGTCACTATGAGATGCTTCCTTCTCCCACAAACCTGCGTCGACTCCCAAGCCGGACAGGCATGATCAGCTGCTCCATGAATGTGATGGGTCTATGGGGGTGGGAGGGATGCCATGTAAACTGTGGGGTGACTAGCCCCTTTTCATGTCACTCTTTCTCTGAGTGGAGGAGGGGCATGAAACATCTCTCTAAACATTCCAAGTCTACCATGAGTTGTGTTCTTCACCACGGGAAAGGCGGCGAACTGGGGTGAGAAGCAAGGCCAGCCAGAAGGGAAGAAAGACAAGCCCAGTCAGTCGGCATGATGTTCGAGGACCTAGTTCTAGTTTTCCTTGAGTCTAACTAGATCCCTGCCCTCTGTGTTTTGATTGTTCAACTTTTCTCTGAAAGACCTGAGCATTGTAAGCATCTCACTAAGAAGCTCACTACTGAGAGACAGTTTGAAGTAGGGCATTTTTTTAATATTTATTTATTTATTATGTATACAATATTCTGTCAGTGTGAATGCCTGCTGGCCAGAAGAGGGCACCAGATCTCATTACAGATGGTTGTGAGCCACCATGTGGTTGCTGGGAATTGAACTCAGAACCTTTGGAAGAGCAGGCAATGCTCTTAACCTCTGAGCCAGCCCCGAAGTAGGGCATTTTTATGAACAACAAAACTCCAATCGATTCACACAGATTTTTTTAAGATAAATGCTAAGTTCACTTACTTTCTTTTGCCCTTGATAAATAACCGTGAATGACTTTTTCTCCAGATATGGCTACTGATGGACAGGGTCATCATGACCGTTTTTCAACTTGTCAGTTGCTGTTTTTAACTTTTTCCTATTTGCTCTGTGGTGGTTTGAATGAGACCCCCCCTCCCAAAACACACACACAGGAGGTTCACCTGTTTGAATGTCTGGTCCCCAGTTGGTGGCACTGTTTGGAAAGGATTAAGAGGTGTGCCATGATTGGAGGTGTGCCACTGGGAGAAGCCTTTAAGGTTTCAAAAGCCCAGGCTGTTCCCAGTTAGCTCTTTCTGCCTCGTGCATGTGGATCACATGTAAATTCTCAGCTACTGCTCCGGGGCCGTGTTTGCTTCCCAAGATGATCATGGGCTCTAAGCCTCTGGACCTATGAGCTCCAAATTAAATGCTTTCTTTTACGAACTGCCTTGGTCGTGGTGTTTTATAATAGGAAATAACTAAGACACAACCATCACAATCCTAGCTAGTCAACCTCACTTAGCCTCTCTGTAATAACACCAACACACACATCATGCCAACCACATACCAGAGGCTCTCAGCTCCCAGGGTCCTCAGCAAACTCCTCTGGGGTCAGCATTATCATTATCTTTCCTTCATAGAGAAGGGAAACAGATACAGAAAACTTGACTCACGCAGCGGATTTACTGTGGTTGAGATTTTAACATGGTACTGTGTGGCTCTAGGATCATACTCTGAGAACAGCTGAGTCTGAACTGTTCTAGAGTTGGTGCTCAATATGCCAAGGGCCAGCATAAAATCCAGCAACCATTGAGGAAGCCAGAGAGGAAAGCAAAGAGCTGTAAATCAGGTGTTAGGGTACCAGCTTCTAGCAAAACTCCCATGAGTTAGACATTTCCAGGAAGTAATGCATAGCCGCAGCCTTATGAGCCAAAATTGCCTCATCTTGAACCCCTCTCAGTCTTAGACACCTGTCTTACCCTCAGATCTAGGATAATTTTGACCTGCTTTAGAGGAGAGGTTATGCAGAAGGCACTAGAAATAGGTTTACATTCCCTCAATTTGACCAACAGTAAACAATGTGTTTTACATGTAAACTTTGTTGCTGTGTCATGGTCTACCAAAGATCACAACAACTTGGTCAAACTTTCCATCATGTTGCGATTTTTGCCATAGCTACTCCTTAAATATCTGAACAGTTTTGTTATTGCTAACATTTTAAATCCACGTTAAAGGGGTACAAAGAAGCTTCGAGGTAACAGGAATCCAGTGTGAGGCTCAGTGTTCTAGTCCCTGTAGAATTGCTCTTTGGAGGCTCCTTTTGCCCCTAAATGTCATCCTCGGAGACTGAGTTCAGAACCTGCTAGCCAGGCCCACAAGTTCACTGTTGATCCATTACCCTTTCCTTCCTCTCCTCCCCAGACCCGTTCTTCCTCTTTCCTCTTCTCCTTTTGTCTCCTTACTCTGCAATAAAGGTTGCTACGGTGGCCTCCTGTCTCTCTTCTGGACAGAGACTTGCCACACACATCCTTCACCATGCAATACATCTGCAGCATATTGCAGTCTCTCAAATGTTCATAGCATGTGAATTGTCTCCTTCAAGTTCATCTTCCTGATGACTTGGAACAGTAGGGGGATGAAGATGAGATTTAGGGGGGGATTAGCAAGGTGTCCAGAACAAGAGAATCAGTAACAGTGGGAAAAACCTGCTTCTCGGGCAGAAAAGGTATACCTTGTTGCGTAAGAGTAGGTTTCCATCTGCTCCATCTGTCTAAATCTGCAGTTCTCCCAGAAAAGGAGAGGCTTGTTAGAGGGCAGAGGCAGGTGGAATGCCTGTCCGGGCAGATTTTAGACAAGTAGAGAGAAAGACAAGAAGGTAAGGGTGAGCTGGCAGGGGCATAGACATCCCTTCTTTCCAGCAAAGAAAACGAAGTAAGAATTGAGGAGTGAGGAAGGATGAAAGGAATTAGGAAGAAAAGCCTGTCGATCCAAACCAGATCTTGTGGTGAAGCTTATCCTGAGTCCAACACACACACTGGTGGGGACCTCGGGTAACAGCAAAGGATGGCAAACTCTGTGATAGGTCTCAAGTACTATGTGATTTTCTTTTATTCTTTATTGTATGTTTATGAGACCGGGTCTTCCTCTGTAGCTCAGGCTGGCAGGAACATACTATGTAACCCAGGTTGATGTCAAACTTTCAACCGTCTTTCTGCAAGCATTCTCTTAGGACTGAGGTTACAGGCAGGATTTACCACATAGGATCTGATGATATTCTTGGTTTTGAGGTTGGTGAAAGCTCTTTTTTCCCCCTAAGAATATAACCTAAAGGCTTTATTACCTGGTAGTGGCAGGATGTTGGTCGAACATAGAAGTGAGCAATGAATGACTATTAAAGGAATTAAAGATAATCCGAGGTGATCTTGGCTTTCTATCTGCAACATTATAACTCCCCAGTCGCAGAAGTTCCAATCAGCCGGGCGGTGGTGGCGCACGCCTTTAATCCCAGCACTCGGGAGGTAGAGGCAGGCGGATCTCTGAGTTCGAGGCCAGCCTGGTCTACAAGAGCTAGTTCCAGGACAGGTTCTAGAAACTACAGGGAAACCCTGTCTCGAAAAACCAAAAAAAAAAAAAAAAAAAAAAAAAAAAAAAAAAAAAAAAAAAAAAAAAGAAGTTCCAATCAATCAGCTGCAGAACCATCAACACAGGTGTGGCTTTTTAAGGGACCATCAGAAATTCTCAAGCCTGAGGTTGGGTTCCTGGTGGCCTGCTGTTTACCCTTCAACTCCTCTTTCCAACGGCAGCCATGTGCCTTCCTCCCAGTCTCTTGCTGACCCGAAGTGACTTTAGAAGGAACTAAATACCCTTCAAATCATGGGATGTCTTGCAGAAGAAGCTCTTTGCGTCTGGAGTCAAGACTCAAAGGATATGAAGCAGAATCGGGTCACAGATTCCTCTTCTCAATTTGAAAAAGGAATAAATGCGTTGGGATTTGGATGTTTATCAGCCAACGAGACCAGTGCTGGCCATTTCTGGAAAACTAGACCCGTAATTGTGTGCTATGGGCATGCATTTTAAAAATGTAAATCTCAGCTTCGAGTCTAATGCCTCTTTTGGCATTTTGAGAGTTCTGGGTTAAGGCTGAGTGGAATTCCTAAGCCTGCTACTGGTCACAGTCGGCTAACTCTCTTAATTAGCACAGGACCACTGTATTGTATAAGCGCCACCTCTCTGAGCTCAGCAATGACTAACCGTTCCATTCCAGACTGTTTACTTAAGAGGGGGGTTTTCACCCACAATCAATGTTTCTGGGCATTGAACCTATTTAATTCTGAGCGACAAAGAAGGCTAATGTGGGTCTGGTCCCCTATTCCTCCTCTCCTTCTCCATAGTCCATCCTTCTCTGCCCAGTCACCGAATCCTCATGCTGGGGGTGACTCAGCACCAAGTCTCCTCTAGCCATTAAAAGGTACAACCTTGATAAATTCACTTCTCTACTCTTGAGTTTATTTCTTCTCTGGAAAGTTAATTGTTGATACAGGCACTTTCTACCTAAGCGGGTCTATCTATGTTGGGGAAAATGAAGCACCTCCTAACTTAAGAAATTCACCCCCTAAACCCCAACCCCAGCACAAGATAGACACCAGACTATAGAAAGTCCAGCAGTTGCTCACTTGATAGCTATCTTTTATTGTAATGGACACTGGCAAGAAGATACGTGTGTGTGAGATCCAGTATCAGAGATTTTACAGGGCTAGTGAGATGCTTCTTCAAATAAAAAGACACTTACCCTGCCTCCAAGCCTAACCCTGGGACCAGCCCGATGGAAGGAGGGAATAGACTACCCCACGAGTAGAATGGAACTTGCACACACCCACACACGCACACACACACACATGCATGGATGGAGTATTTACAGAATAATGTTCAGAAAATGGACAGAGGACAAGAACATGGCTATAGAAACCTGTTGTGCCTGGCTATGTGTGTATAACAGCTGTGTTTGCTACAATTTTATTCTGGGGAGGGACGACTCTTAAGCATATATCTGGGGGCAAAATAAGCCACACGTGACTGAACTTGGTTAGTACGCTGCTATGGATCCGTCAAGGAGGGACACCTGATTACTTTTCAGGTGTGTAGAAAGTTGGAGGAAGGAAAGAACTCGGTGATGATGCTGAGTGTCCTGCATGTGGATCCCATGGGTAGGGTCCAGAAAAAAACAAAACCAAAAAAAAAAAAAAAAAAAAAAAAAAAAAAAAAAAAAAAAAAAACCTCCTACCAGAAAGACCTGGGACGAAATATCCGATGGGACACAGAGAAAGACTTTATTTCCCTACCTTAAGAAGCATCATATAGAGATCAGATGAGGTGCTGCACACTTGCAATCCAAGCACTCAGGAAGCAGAGGCGGGAGAAGTTTACAAGTCCAAGGCTGGCCTGGGCTAAGTAAGGGGAGCCCCCATCTCAAAACAAAACAAGTATATGGTGTACATTGATTAAGTCCCGGTGGGTATTTGAGAGTGTTCTCTTTGGTGGGGGGTGGGGGGGATACAGAAGAGAGGCCGAGTCTCATTTGGTTTGCTGTGTGGCTTCAGGACTCTTCGACTTAAGACACCCACTGAAGTTTCAGTCCCTGGCTGATATCCCCGTTGGTCTCTCCTTGTTCCTGTCTTGAGTCTGGACGCACAGTGTCCTTGCCTTTCTGCTTGTCTATATTCTAGACATTTCAAAGGCAGCTTTCAATGTCACCTCCTCTTTGTCCCTCTCTCTCAGCAGTGACCAAAGTTCAGGGGTTCTGTTTAAGCTTCCAGAAGCGGGTGACCCCCAGACAACAGGTGCCTTATAACCCACCTGCTCTGGAAGCCCTGCAGGATATGACTTTCTTATGCTCAGCACCTAGGTCTGTGCTGGGTGCACAGAGCTTTCAATATTTGTCCAATTGATATATTATTTAGGGCAGTGGAGACAACACACACTGTCCGAAGACGAGGTTGGTTTGAAACACACCCCGAGCATTATTTTCCTATCCTGTCCCACGGTTCTTTAGAAATAGTGTGGTATCTTTGGCAGATGGATCAGTGTTAGAAGCCATACTGTCTTCAGCTGTGACCTGGGAGTGTGACCAGCCTTCCAATCTCACCTTATCAGGGCATCTACTGTGGAACATCCCCTCCAGGAATCTTAGAGGCTGCCTGGAAAACATCTCTTTAAGTTCCCAGCACTTTAATTTCCCCCAGATAAGCAGATGAATCATTAAAAACCTTCTTAAGCCCCCCAGTTTGGAGGTGTGAATAAGGCCCTCGAGAGGACTCAAGAATAGATGCCGGCAGTGACCATGGCCTCAGGAAGGCACTGTCATCCTCAAACCCTCCTTGGCTCCTCTCCATTCCTGGGTCAAACTCCGTGCTGAAGCTGTGTGCTAGTGCCTTAGAGGGACGGTGGCCTCGCACATTTCTGGGCGCCTTCCCGTAGGCCCTCTTCCACAGCCCTGGCTGGAGAGCCCGGGAGCCCAGTGGCGCGGCCTTGGCATGCTAAGTGGCAGTACTGGGACGCCTTTGTTTCTGAGGCCAGTTGTCCTCTGCATTCAAATGGGTCCCTCGCCCACTCGCTCCTCCGCCAGAGGACAGCGCCCCTTGGCGATGTGTCCCCGACACCTGGGGACCCTGAGAAGGCGTATAAGGGGGTGCGCAGAGACCTCCAGCCTGGGCACCTGCGCGGGCTCGAGGGGGTCTCGCTGCCCGCTGGCCCAAGTCTCGCGGTGCTACGGCTCGGACCCAGGAGCCGCGGGCCCGGCACCCCCACCGCACCACAAAGGCTGAACCCGGAGGAGGCCCGGGAAGGGAGGAGGCGCGAGTGCGCGCGGAGGAGCGGGGAGCGCGCGAGGCGCGGGGAGCAGCGCGGGGCGCTCTCAGAGCGCGGGAGCGCGGGGAGCACCGCCCGCACCTTCCTTTGTGTGGCGCGGCCGCGGCGGCGCTGGCCCGCCCCGGGTCCCCGTCCCCGCCCCCGCCCGGCGCGCCGGTCCCTCCCGGCAAGATGGCAACCCCGGCCGCCGTCAATCCTCCGGGTGAGTAGCGGCCGAGCGGCAGGCCCAGCCTGAGCCGCGCAGCCCGGGGGTGGGGAGCGGCCGCCGCCCGGCAGCCTCAGCATCAGCACCGGCCGCGGCATCCTCATCCATAAATGGTGCTCAACCTGGTCCCGCCGGCGCCCGCCGCTACCGCGGATGACTCAATGCTCGCCCGCGGGCTCCAGAGTCACAGGAGCTGGTGGATGCCAGGTGTCGCACCGAGCGAAAGAAAAGTTTGGAGCGGGGATTCAACAGGGCAGAACTCCTGGGACTCTTCGCCTGTCGGCCCCGCCTCCCTAGCGCCGGTCTTTGGCGGGGTTTACAACCTGGTCACTGTATATCCCAGTCTTTTCTGGACACGAAAAACCTAATTGGTAATAATGTATACTGGAGCAGCCCTGTCCCTGACCGATTGCCTGCTCTCTCCCAGGGTGCAGCCTGTGACCGCTAGTCTCATGCCAGCAGATTAGAAAAATAGAAGGAGTTCATGAATGAGTGGGAGTGTTGGGCTGTTGTGGCAGGGGAACCCTATTGTCGTTGGCAAAGTTTCCTGTGGTTTCATAAGAGACTGCGAGGATAGGATATGTGACTGCCCCCCAAGTTTTAGGTTTTGTGTTGTCTGCTGTGGGCCTGGAGAATCACAGGTCACTGTGGCTCAGGTAGGAACAGTCAAAAGAACTCAGACCCCAGGAAAGCCCAGTGAAAGAGGTCTTGTGTTGGGGTGCAGACCCGGTGGGATGAAGAATGTCTTCAAAGTTATGAAAGATAACTCCATCCAGGGTGGCCGGGAAAGTTGGGGGACATTGGACACTAGCTGGACCTTGCAGAAGGTACAGTTTGAGAATGCAGACAGACAGACATTGCAGCCCTAAGTCATGAAGTCATGATGGGCACGCTCTACGCATGGGCTGGAGGCCCGTGAGTGAGGTGTGAGAAGGACTTACATTGAGTTCCATGGGTGTGGCCAGACTCAAGGGGCCTTGAAAGACAAGAACTGTGACTTCCCCTTCCCACCTTAAGAGAGGGTTTTAAGCAATAGGGAGCAGAGGAGCCACCTGGTCGCTGCTTTCCTGTAAGGCCGACCTGTCAGCTGTGCTGAGCTAACATAAAAAGGTAGCGAGACTGGAAGCTGCATGGAAAGGAGGCAAAAGGAACAGGTCAGACTTAGCTGTGGAGGCTCGAACAGAGGAGAATGAAAATACCAGGGGCCGACAGAGTTTGGGATCTGGCCCTTCTTTAGGTTTGGAGTAAAGGCAAACAGGAAAGTCAGAATACACAGCGGCAGGAGCCTGTGGGGGCACGGAGGTGGGGAAACCTTTATAATTCCCAGGAAGGAGGCTGATTAACTGAAGCAGGCAGTCCTAGAAGAGCAGACATGGAGCCCCTGCTGGAATACTGAGTGGGTAGGTGACCGGCTTGGAAGCAGAGCTGCACCGTTTTGTTTACCACTGAAGCACCCTCACCCTGTTCTGCTTCCTAGAAATCAATAGCAAATTAATAAATTTTTAACTGCCATGAGATTAGAAAAAGCAAAGGAAGAAAATGAAGACAGTTGAGCTCAGAATGGGCTTCTGTTGGGAAAAAGAGCCAACACTTAGGTGGCTTACATAACCCATCCACCATTACGTCACTGTTGGATACTGCTCTGTCCATTGCTTTGCTCTCTATGCTATATGGGATAAAGATGGTACAGTCAGACACCCAGTGCACAAGAGCCTCAACCTTGGAACGTGGAAGGAGTGTTGACGGTCACTGCCTGGTCAGCTCGATACATTGTGATGTCCAGGTCTTTTCTCAGTAGACAGAAATACCAGAGAGCCTGACCCTGGTGAGAGTTTCTCAAAGAAAATGGCTTGCAGTGATTAACTAGTCTGTTGCCCACCATCATTTCTTTAGCTGGTCCTCTGTGATGGCTTTTGGGTCTGTAGGGGGTCTTGGCCTTGCTCCCTATAAGGCTTCTGCTTCTTTGGGGCAGAAGAGTTAGTCTCAAGGAATATGGTTAAACATGTGAGCCAAAGAGATATTTCAGATTGTACGAGAAATTACTATGGGGTAGCTGCTCATCCCCCCCTGTGAGCAGAAGTCACGTGATGTTTCTTTGGAATTTCTCTTCCCACCTCCACCCTCTCCCGAGATACTGCTTTGCACAGTAATGAGAGCCTGATAAACACATCTAGATGGACTTAGAGGCAGCACGATTAGTCTCTGATCTGTACTCAGAGGACATGGCCACCTCCCATATTCACCAGCAGACTGCTGCCCTCCAGCTGAACATTTGCAGAGACGCTGATGTGGTACTGTGGTGCATCATGGGACCTCAACGATGGCAGATGAAACTGGGTCTCTTCACCTCTCTCATTGCTTCAAACCCTTACTCCGTTCCTTCTAGGCCTCCTGCTTGAGATTTAGGCTAGCTTTCTACCAGTTCCCCTCTGGGAACAGAGATCTCTGGAGGAAGGGGATCTATATATTTCCATAGCTCTGGGTACCTTGCAGCTTCTAAATATTCCCACTCTTTACACTGGGTCCCCTACTATTGTAGGACCTGAATTTTCTCTGTTGTTTCTGAGCAGGGATGATGGATGCACTCATCTCCTGGAATAGAGAAAGGAGTTCTAGAGCTGTGTGTGTGTAGGGGACGGGTATTGTTCTACCTTTTAAAGATGATATTCAAGCATTTCTGACTTTATGAACCTGTGCAGGTTTGAATTAGCTATGTGCGTTCAAGGTGCTTCCTCCTGACAGGGCATAGTATCAAAGAAGCCAGTGTCATGGGTCCTTTTTAACTTCAGTGCAAAGAAGTCAGGTCTACACTCACTCAGAGCAGTCATTAGCCTCATACATTGACTGGAAATTCTCTGAAATGAGTTTTGCAGAATGATTAACAAGACCCATGATGGTTAAGCTCAATTCTCAACAGGGTTAGAATCACCTAGGAGACACACTGCTCGGCATATCTGTGAGGATGTTTCTCGAAAGGCTTAGCTGAGGAGAGAAGACCCACCCTGAAGGTGGCAATGCCATCCTATGGGCAGGGGTCCTGAGCTGAATAAAATGGAATAAGTGAGTTGGGTACCAGCATTCATCTCTTTCTCCTTCCTGACTGACGATGGAATATGACCAGCTGCGTCAAGCCCCTGGTCTTCCCCACCGTGATGGGTTGTGTCCCCTTGAAAGATGCCTCTGTCACATCTAGAAAGGTGACTAATATAGCTTGTGTATGCTAAAGGAATTTAAAGGCATGTTTTAAAGAGATTTAGGGTTTCACTTTTACCGCTCCCCTCCCCCCCCGATTTAGTTCTTGTCCCTTTGGTATTTTAGTGTGTTATTGATGACAGAACAGGAAGTTGTTTGGGTAGGGTACTGTGGATGAGGCAGTGTTTGGAATGGTTGGACTTTCTGTTGACTGTTGAATATCTTTGGTGTGTCAAACCCTCTTCAGGATGCAGAGTAACGGATGAGTTGAGGAAGAATGTCTCTTGACCTCAGCAAGTTCATAGTCTTAGAAAGAAAGTATATAAACTGGCTAACGTTGTTTTTTAAAAGCTGAAATTACGGGGTCAGGAAGATGGCACAGTAGACAGGAGTGTGCTTGCTGTGCAGGCTGAATGCCCGAGTTCCGGTGTATAGGATGCATGGGAAAAAGCATGTTGACAGGGGTGGAGGCTGTGACACAAGAAGGACATTTCTGGGGCTTGCTGACTGCCAACCTGGCTTCAGGGTTTGTGAGAAACTGCGTCTCGAGGGAATAAGGTGGAGAGAATGGGACACTTGAAATCCTCCTGTGAGGTCTGTGAACATTGCATGGATGTGCATGCTCCCGTACACATGAACATACAACAGACACATCAAAAAAATTAAAAAAAAAACCATAGTAGAATGAAAAGAAAGCTGACTAGGTATATATGTATAACAAGGACCCTCTAGTAGCCTAATAGGGAGGTGGCTTCAGAAACCAGGCCTTTTGTAGAGGAACACATTGACTTACAGGAGAATTTCAGAAGGATCATTTGAACTGGTGCTGGGGGGCTGGGATAGACATATTTGTGAACATATGGGGACTGCCAAGCCATCATCTCCTTGGTGCCCTTAAGGAATCCTGCAGGGCAGCCGAGAATATGCAATGGAACGAGAGATTTTGAGAGTTGCATGCTGTGCTTGCAAAGTGTCCAGCCTCGGGTAAAGTTGGAACACCAAAAGAGCTGGGCTAGCAAAACGTGTCAGTGCTAGGGAGGAACGGTACCCTGAGATAAATAACCGAGGAGCCTGAATTAGAAGGGACGATTGGCCAAAGCCTTGTGAAGTCGGTGATGGTCTGTACGAGCCCTTTCAAGGAAGCTTTGACGGATGAAGAGAAGCATGCAAAAGCGCACTCCCACTCTCCCAGGCTGATGGGGAGAGGCTCCTACAGAGAGCCCTTGCTAAGGAACAATTGGTAGACAGGAGCAACCCGAAAGGAAGGAGCTGCCAGTGGTGAGCAAAGACAAAGGTGGCAGGAGAGGCTGAAGGTGTGAGAAGGGGCAGGCTCAGGGAAGGGCATGGATCTTGGGTTCCGGTTCCAGTTTGTTTCTAAAGGTAGTACAAAGCTGTTGAAGGGCATGGAACAGTACAGACATTCAGGGGCTCATCTTAGATGCTGTGGCAGGCAGGATGAAGTCTTCCATGAGAGACATGGATATGAGGTGTGCGTGTATACAGCAGGGACACTCTGCTGAACAACACCAGGGTCCCAGTTATGTACTTGTCCTTCTTTGCGGTTGGGCAGGGCATGTTTCTCTTTGGAGCAGAGGCATCCTGGCTTTAGGAAAAGCGTTGGGGGTTAAGTGATGGGGTGAGTCCCAGGCTTCTGTCCTGAGAGCTGGGTGGGTGGAGGAGTGGAGGAGAAGCTAGGTAGCCAATGGGGCATCCTGGAGGCTTCCGGATGAGACATTTGTGTGGAGGGGATCAGTGGAGCCAGATATCTGTCAGAGTGGCCCAGATATCTGGGCTGAAGACATTAACAGGGATGTTAAGCAAACTAGCACAGGGTGCTTCCCAGGGTAAGAAGGGTCACAGAATACAGAGTATTTGGGCCGAATACGTAATTGCCAATCAGGGCTTCTGGGTCACCGCTTTATTATGGCTTTCCTGAGAAAGCGTGGTACATGTGAAAGACAGACGGTTCCTGCATCTTTCCCAAACCACATATTCACTCATTTCCCGTGTGTGTCTATGGTCTAAGACCTGTGCTCGTGTGTGATATAAGGAAGGAGTGAGACAGAGCTTCTAGAAGAATATGCTGTGTGTCAAGGCCCCAGAGTTGCCAGAGCCATGAGGTATTCCTCGGAGGGCACTGATATGAGCTGGTCAGGCTGGAAGTTCAGGTCACTACATGGGCCTTGGCGTTTCAAGGATAAATGCCATTTCCCATGTATCACGATTCTCCTGACAGCATTGACTGCTGCTGTGTCTGGGCTCTTCTTGGAATGATGGATTGCTCATAGCTCCTTCCCTGCTCCCGCCCCTCTTCACACCTGGCCATTTCCCTATCACAGCTTTTCCCTCCTGGCCCTCAGTGTGAGCTCTGCGCCCTCAGGGAAACCCTTCTCCGGAGCTTTATCCAGGTGGCATATTCATGCTGTGACTTCCTCCGAGGCATGACTGAGCATCCCTGCTCAGCTGGAATTGAATGGATGGTCTCATATCCCTGGGTCTGATTGGAAATCCAGGAAGGCAGGAAGTGCCCCGTCCCTGTAACCACCTAAGTCCCTGCTGTACTGCTTTTCATTTGTAAGGAGCCGTTAGTGAATGGACGCCAAGGAATTGTCTTATTCATGTGTGGTTTCTTTACCTGCCTTGAAAGGAAAAAAACAAAAACAACAAAAACAAAAAACCACCCTGTATGTCTAGGTCTCTGAGCTCCATAGTTTAGAGCGGACTTTTATTTCTGATCATTTGGTTTCAGTGTGGACATCCTAGCAGGATAATCTCTAACCTGACCAGTTCCTCTAGACTATATAATAAGGCGAGAAGTTGTGCAGCCCATAGAAACTTACAATTCTTGGTCCGATGGAGAAGTGGAAGGATGCTTGGTAAAGCCCCACTGAGGTCCTCTTAAGATCCTTCCTATCTGGGTAAGCAAAGTGGAGCCAAGGGAGAAGGCGATCTTTCCCACATCAAATACCCAGTGGGACCCTTGGGGATCCACTGTGCCCATCAGAGCCTCCCAAGCCTGGTGGGTCATTTTCTTGCCTGGACCTTTCAGTCACCCTAATTGTCACATGACTGAAGAGAGGCCAGAGAAGCTGCATGGTAATCCCGTGTAACAGGTTGAGATGTAAGTATATTAGCAACTTTTCTCATTGCTGTGATGAAATACCAGACAGAAAGCATTTATTTCAGGCTTACGATTTGAGAGGGTCTATTCTATCATGGCAAGGAAGGCACGGCTGAGGAGTATAACTCTTTTTGCCCCCATCTGGGTAGGACAGCAGAGATGGGATGCCATTGCCCGGATGACTTTCTTCTTTTTCCCTTCATGGGATGATGGCACCCACTTTTAGGGATTGGTCTTCCTCAGTTATTCCTCTATGGAAAGAGCCTAATAGGCCACCCGTGTGTGTACCTCACTAATACCCTAGGTTTTTAAAGTGTGTGTGTGTGTGTGTGTGTGTATGCAGGTGTACCTGTGCTATGACATGGTATGAAGATCAGAGGATGAGTCTGTGAAGTTGTCATCTCCTTCCACCTCCCTGTGGGTTCCGGGGATCAAACTCAGGTCTCTGGAGTTGCCCAGTACATGCCTATACCCAATGAGCCATCTTCAGCCTGTCTTACATATTTCTTAAACCTAGCAAGTTGACAGAAACCAACCATCATAATGATCTTCTTTCTGTGTTTTAGGCCAACAGCAAGACATCTAAAGTTAATTTATGTTCCCAATATTTTATTCATAGTTATGCAAAAATACACTCTCTTCCTCTTCTTGAACATTCCCGTGACTCAGATGGGCACCTGGGCTCAGAGGTTGCAGGTGTGTATGCGTACTGCATCTCAAATGAGAGCATTCGCAAAGCCTAGAGACATTCTCGCTGGTCCCAGCTCCCAGCATCTCAGATACAGGTTACAATGCTGTTGAGCAGGCTCTCGGCCGAGCCGGCGCAGGGTGACTGCTTCTCCATATTCACTGGCCACGATAGCTGTTGATGAGCTCTGACCTATGGGGATAAACTGGTCACAGGCTTTGGGAGAGTGACAACTGGAAAAGATACAAAAGGTGCCACCAGGGGGCTGGAGAGATGGCTCAGTGGTTAAGAGCACTGACTGCTCTTCCAGAGGTCCTGAGTTCAATTCCCAGCAACCACATGGTGGCTCACAACCATCTGCAGGCATACACACAGACAGAATATTGTATACATAATAAATAAATAAATAAATAAATAAATAAATAAATAAATAAAATAAAATAAAATAAAATAAAAAAGGTGCCATCATCATGTGTCATCCATAAAGGGACTGGCTTGCAGGAAACATGACAACCTTGAAAGCCAGGAGATTCCCCTTCCTGTTTTTTTATTTTTATTTTTTTTTTTTTAAGATTGGACTTTGCTGTGTTGCCCAGGCTATTCTTGATTTCTCGATCTTCCCGCCTCAGCCTCCTGACTGCCAGGACTACAGGTGTGTGCCCCCACCCCTGACTTTTGATGATGCCTCTGAGATGGTGATGAAATCCACGCTGGAAGTTAATTTCCATGTGACAGATACCAGAAGTGCGAGAAGTTTTCTTATTTTTAGAATGGCATTGGTAATTCTATCGCATCAGCAATCTGAAATGAGGCATAGTCTGGAATCGTTTGCCATAATTTGATATGCCTGATGGATTCCAAGTCCTCCAAAGAATAAAATGAATGAATGTGATCAAGGATCACAGCTGTGCTCTCTCATTTTTTTTAAAGCGTTTCACACCAGAAAACTTCCAATTCTATTCAGCCAGCCTCCCTGAACACACCCGCTCTTCCCTGAGCAGAGGGCACCGTGCTGGGGGTAGGGGCATGAAAGATGCTGATGAAACAGGCTGGCTGCATGTGGTGTGGACTTAGCTAGTCCCTGCAGCAGGCAGCCTTGGGACAGGTTTATGCAAATTTATGCAAATGCTAGTTGTCATTGGTGAGCAGAGGAGATGTGGATTATCCTGATTCTTTCCATCAGGCATTGGAAGAAAGCTGAAGGAATGGCTTTGGAGTCTACCGCGCTGTGGTGGCCAGAGAGTGTGTCTTTTCCTAATCAGTATCTCCAAGGGCGGATCTGTGTTTCCAGCTGCCTGCTGGGTCTGTGGGGTCCCATAAACTCCACAAAGCTTGGGCCTCCCTAGCGTACTCCTCCCCTTGGAACCCCCATGGCTGCTAATGGCACCACAATCCATTCATTGGTCCAGGCCAGACATTAATTATTTTAATTGCCTATGCACCTAATTAAACAAATATTAATTGAATGCCAACTGTGTGTACTCACGGTGGCTTGCAAACCCAGGCATGGCTTCTGCTTTCCCTGAGCTTAGCTGTGTGGCTGGCAAGTCGGCCGTTTACCGAGTGGTCAAATGCACAGGATCCCATTACAAAAGGCCTGGTGAGAGAGGAACGTCTTTGCTTTCTAGCGCAGCGTGAAGCTGTTGGAGTAAGTGTGGCAGGGGTGAGTGATACCCAGGGGTCCCTTCTGAAAAGATCTTTGTGGCAGCTGAGCGAGGAACATGTGTGGTAGCCACAGGCGAGCAGGTCTGCCGGGAGCTCCTTCGGTGGGTCTGGACCAGGTGATGGAGCCTGCAGGTATTTGGGAGAGATCTAGTAGAGCCTGTGGAAGAAACAATGATGAGGAGAGGGTGCAGTGAGGTCCTGGTCTAGCCAGTTAGGAAGTTAGCATCCTTTCCCCCAGTGGACCTGAGATTTAGGGTGTTAAGGGATTCTTGGAGGTTTGGGAGAGGTCCCGAGTCTGGTCTCACTTGTGTGAATGAGGTACCTTGAGCTCAGAGGTGGATCCACCAGAAACCCGAGTTGCTTCATTCCACATCCACCCCACCCACACCTTGCGAGCAGGTCTTTCCTTTCCCCCTCTCTTCCTCCCTTCTTCAGTTTCTGCTACATAATTGGTACTTAATAAATGTCTCTTGGATGAATGAATGAATTTGGAAAACCTCCTAATTCCCTAAATTTTAATTTATGAGAAGAGACATGTCTACTCCAAGGGATTTTTGAGTGGGGTTGGTAACTTCATTCCCTGAGGCCCACAGGCAGTTTTTGTGCAGTGCAGAGAGCCTTTGAGCTCAATTTCCGTCCAGTTGCTGATGCTGATGGTTTGTGAATTTCCGCAGCGTTTGAAAGCAAAAAG
Organism: Arvicola amphibius; assembly: GCF_903992535.2. Lineage (NCBI taxonomy): Eukaryota > Metazoa > Chordata > Mammalia > Rodentia > Cricetidae > Arvicola > Arvicola amphibius. The sequence continues at coordinate 155,112,752 of NC_052058.2, read as the reverse complement.
CAGGCAAAATGCACTTTCTATTTATTTACTTTTTATTTTCCTTACCCCCTTTTATTAAAAATAGATTCTTTTCTCATACAATATATCCTGATTACAGTTTCCGCTCCATCTACTCCTCCCTGTTACTCCCCACCTCCTCACCCCTCCATATCCACTCCCTTTCTGTCTCTCGATAGGAAAGAACAGGCTTCTGAGAGATATCAACCAAGTCTGACAAAATAAAATATAATAAAACAAAGCGAAAATCATCACGTCGGAGTTAGACAAGGCAACCCAACAGAAGAAAGAGCCCCAAGAAAAGTCACAAGGAGAGATCCACTCATTCACACATTCAGGAATCCCAGACTAATACTGAACTGAAAGTACAATGTATATGCAGAGGACCTGGTGCAGACCTGAGTAGGCCCTGTGCATGCTTCAGTCTCCGGATTCATATGAGCTGTGCTCAGTTGATCTAAAGGGCATTGTTCTCCTGGTGTCCTACATCCTCTTTGGCTCTTACGCTCTTTTCACCTCCTCTTTCTTGGGGTTCCCTGAGCTCTGAGGGAAGAGATTTGATGGAGACATCCCATTTAGAGCTGTGTGTTCCAGGGTCGGTCTCTCTCTCTCTCTCTCTCTCTCTCTCTCTCTCTCTCTCTCTGTCCACAGTGTCTGTGAGTCAGTATTTGTTCCCATCTGCTGCAAGAGGAAGCTTCTCTGATGGCTGAGTAAGGCACTGAGATCAATGTATGAGTAGTAGAATATTGATAGAATTCTATGGTTGCTTATTTGTTTGCTTGTTTGTTTTATAGACCAATAGTATTGGTTTTACACTAGGTCTCTGGTCTAGTCTCTGGTTCTTAAGCATGTAGCATAATTAATAAAAACCCAGAGACAGATATTGGGGTCAGAAAAGCAAAACAGTCAGTCATTGCTCTGAAATGGTGATCCTGCCTCCAGGAAGCTCGGAACGAAGCTGTGTCTGAGAGCTGTCTCCTCCCATTTTATATTCTAGGGCTGGGGTTAAGTGTGGTTACTGGGATTAAAGGTGTGTGTCACCACTGCCTGGTCTGAAAGGCTGACCAGTGGGGCTGTTTTACTCTCTGATTTTCAGGCAAGCTTTATTTATTGAGATACAAATGAAATATCACTACACACGCAGTATTGGGTATGGGTTCCATCTTGGAGAGTGGGCCTTAAGTAAAATCAGGCATTGGTTGGTTACTTCCACAAGTTTTTTTTTGATTGATTTTTATTGAGCTCTACATTTTTCTCTACTCCCCTCCCTGCCTCTTTCCTCCCCGCTTCAACCCTTCCCCCAAGGTCTGCATGTTCCCAATTTACTCAGGAGATCTTGTCTTTTTCTACTTCCCATGTAGATTAGATCTATGTAAGTCTCTCTTGGGGTCCTCATTGTTCTCTAAATTCTCTGGGATTGTGTTTTGTAGGCTGGTTTATGTTTATTGTTCTTTGCTTTATGTTTAAAATACTTCCACAAGTTTTATACCACCATTGCCCTAGCATATTTCGACACAGGACAGATTGTAGATCAAAGGTTTTGTGTCTGGGTCGATGTTTACAGATCTCTTTGGTAGCATGCAGAGTACCTTTCTGTACCAAAGAGACTAGAACATTAGGACTACAGAAAGGTCCTGTGTAGGCACCAGTTTGCCCTCTTCTCATTCAATGAGTTGTGGGTGTTGTCTTCAACAATGAGACCTTGATGTCAGTTTGTAGAGAGCAATCTATTGTCTTAGCAACAGCCTGGGTTGTTTGGAGATTTCCACAGAACCCATTCAGCCAGCAACCCAGTCCTGGTACTGGAAGTTTCATTTGGTGACAGGAGATAGCCAGTTGGACTTCATCTCCCTCATTATTTAGAGACTTCACTGGGATTTCCTAGATATATTTTAGGAAGTTTCCACTGCGCGAGGTGTCCATGCTACCCCTCAAATGCTTCTCAGTTCTAGCTGTTTCTCGCCAGATTCCCTCCCTCAACCCCATATACCCTCCCACCTGATTCTCTTGCTACCATTCCCTCCCTGCCCCCAGACAACCTATAAAATAAATTCTGTTCCCCCCTTCCAGAGAGATCCATCTGTTGCCCCTAGTTCCTTCCTCTATACCTAACCTCTCTGAGTCTTCAGATTATAGCTTGGTTATCATTTATTTAACGGCTAATATCAGCACATATTAGAAAGTAAATACCATATTTATCTTTCTGGATTTGAGTTGTCTTACTCAAGATGACTTTTTCTAGTTCTGCAGGATGCACTTTTGGACTCTGAGACCTTCTATGTTTTTTTTTTTTTTTTTTTTTTTTTTTTTTTTTGGTTTTTCGAGACAGGGTTTCTCTGCAGCTTTAGAGCCTGTCCTGGAGATAGCTCTTGTTCTCGAACTCGCAGAGATCCGCCTGCCTCTGCCTCCCGAGTGCTGTGATTAAAGGCGTCTGCCACCACCGCCCGGCTTACCTTCTATGTTTCTTAAGGATGGTGTTTTCCCACCATCTGTGGCCCCACTGATGAACTTGTCATTTACTCTGACTGCACTGTCTTGTCTGGGGTCGGTTTTCATGTTTTGCCAGTTGGTCTTTATCACATGAAACTTATTTTCTGATTCTGAGTTTCATCCAGGATGAGAAAACCCATTAAACTGTGATGTCTCCTTTGATTCTGGAATATCTCAATTGCTTTAATTTTGTCTTTCATAACTTAAAACTCTTTGTCAATTACAGTTATTTTGAGGAATGTCTCTCAAATGATTCTGTTTCATGTGCCTCACAATTATAAATTGTGCTTTTTCCTATCTGTCTGTCTGTCTCTATATCACCTCTTTCTCTTTTCAAATTTTAAGTATCACAAGCAGTAGCACCACACAACTCACCATACAACTGCTGTTATATCATGAGGTTACTTTTGATAGTTGTTATTAAAAATGAGTCATCAAGCTGTCTCTATCAAGGTCACACTGTACCCAGCTAAGTGAGGAAACATGTCCTCTCTTGAGTTCTGCTCACCGCTGTGAGAACGTATAGAGGAGAGTACAAGTCTTGGGGGTTTTAACCTAAGAGCTTCAGGGTTGACACTTTTCCTAAACTAAATATCAACTTATTTGATAAGCAGAATAATTATAAGTTAACTATGCCAGGATTACCATCTCTTTAATAAAGCCAACAGGCGGTTGAAGTGCTTAATTGCCAACTTCCCTGACATTCCAATTGAAAGGCTTTTCAGGTAAGCTGCCTGTGTGGAACGCCCAAATGAGCTCTGATTAACAGTAGGATCTACAGTCAAGCAGCAATTATTCTGCTGCCCCATTTTTGGGTGCTGGTGCGCATCCATGTTTAGATGCATATTTGTGTTTATTTTGGAAACTTAATTTCCTGCTTCCTCTAATTTCTTCTTAGAAGCAAGCTTGTACGTACTTTACTCTGCTTCATTAAAAAAAAAAAAAAGTTTGGAGGCTGGAGAGATGATTCAGCCATTAAGAGCACTGGCTGCTTTTCCAGTGGACCTGGATTTGATTCTCATCATCCACGTGGTAGCTCACAATTGCCTGTAACTTAAGTCCCAAGAGATCCAGTGCCCTCTTCTGTCCTCTGTGGGTTCTAGGCATTCATGTGGCTCTAGGCATTCATAGACATACATGCAGTCAAAACACTCACACATATAAAATAAACGAATAAAAATTTTAAAAATTTGTGGATTTAATTTGCCTGTGGAAATTTACTGAACTTTCCATTCATAGGACTTTGTCCTAAGTCTCTTCTTTCTCCCCCTCCCTCCCTCTCTTCCTCTCCATCCTTTCCTTTCGCCAGGCCACACCCAGCTTTAGCCTGTGTGTTGAAGGCTTGGCCATGAGACTGTGGTGCTAATGGGAAGTGGCGGTGCCTTTCCAAGGTGGAGGGAGGTGATTGGGGTGTGTGCTTGGGGGGACTTTAGGAACTTGGCTGCTCCCCTCCCCATTTCATGTCTGCTGTTTCTGTCTTACCACCTGCTCCCTGTCCTGACGTTGTACATGGCCCCAAACCCCACAACAACAGAGGCCACTGCCCAGACTTGCCTCCTTGAGTTAGTCTCAGGTAGCTCCTCACAAGGACTGAAGCATAGTTGAAGTGAGGACCGCAGGGTCCAAGTTTTTCCAGTGTTGGGTTGCTTATCCTGATGCCATCAGGGTGATGTGGCGCATAACACTGGGCTTGGGTCCAAAGCACCAAATGTTTTGTTGAAGAGAGAGGCTCCTTGGTAACACCAGAAGCATGGTTTTCCCTTGGTCCTCTGGGCAACTTCCCTGTCTCAGTCTCGCTGGGGGTCTCCATTTGTAACATCCGCCTGTACTACGGTACTGTGCCTGTAGCTTACCACCTGCACTATGGGATGGTATGTGAGCCGGGAAAGGGGCCGGAGATTTAAACACATACACACACAGAGAGACACGGGGACACGGGTCATTCTTGAAACAAGAATGCCACTTTATTGTATTCCATGGCAGCTTATATAGGGATCCTTAACTGATAGCCATGCCCTAGCCAAACCCACCTGAAACCACTCCCCTGCCATCAGGAACTCCTGTGGGTTTTGTGCTCAGAGCAGCTGCAAACACAGGAAAACACTTATGCAGGTAAAACACTCAAATACACAGAATAAAATAAATCTAAAATTTTTTTTGAAAAGACACTTGTTTACCAAACTGATGTTACGTAAAGCTTTCTCACATTAAGATGGAGTGGGTAGCTGGGCAGTGGTGGTGCACGCCTTTAATCCCAGCACTAGGGAGGCAGAGGCAGGAGGATCTCTGTGAGTTTGAGGCCAGCCTGGTCTACAAGAGCTAGTTCCAGGACAGGCTCCAAAGCTACAGAGAAACCCTGTCTAGAAAAAAAAAAAGTGGGTAACCTTCCTGGCCATCAGCTATTTTTGGCATAGATGGACAGCTGAACCTTCATTCTTCCAGGCTGCCAAATTAGGAATGTCTTTTTGTGGGGGATGCCACCTTTTCAGGAGCAGGCTTGGGTAGGTGGCCTACTGTGCACTCTTGTGTTGGCAGTTTAGGATCTTTTGAAGTATCTTCAGTTGGCTTTTTTGGCAGTATTCACAGATGTGCAGTCTCAGCCTTCTGTCCATCTGCTCAAGAAGAGATCTGTGGATCAAAGAACTTCTCTGTTGCCGTGCAGCATCTGATGACACTAATGTAGATTAGGGGTCTTCAGAATTCTCTTCCCTCTGAGGGAATCTCCTTGCCCCTGAATATCAGGAGTATTTAATCTGGAATCTTCTCTGTCCTTGGGGTGGGCACTTGCAATCTAGAAGTTTCAACTTTCAGTTCAAATAATGGAAAATAAAGAAACCCCTCTTCTTGTTTTTTGCAATGTTTCTGTCTGGAATCCTGTATTGGGTACCATCATCCACTTTTTCTCTCATTTTTTTTCCCCTACCTTACGCCTTGATCACTTCTGGGAGATATATATATGTATATTATGACTTCCCATCCTTTCTGCCCAGGGACTGGGGCCAGCTCACTGGCATTTTCAATTAGAATTCCTTTCCTGTTGCTAATTGGGTGCTGGATAGGAGACATGAAGTCATGTGTTTTTTTTCTGTTATTGTCAGCGAGGGGAAAGGTGACTTTGAAGAGAAGCACTTGGATGATTTTGTTCTTTAAAAAAGAGATTTATTAATTGGATGGAACAACAAAATTCAGCGCTGTCGTGAGTATAGTATTTATACTTGAAAATGAGTGATTTAAATTGAAGGTAAGAGTCTGTCGAGCCAGGCAAACACAAGGGACGGTGCGGTCACAGTATCGAGCAGGTAAAAGGTCATTTTATCCTGTATTCATTGGTCTTGGATGGCGCGGTACGGTTGCGATGTTTGGTGACAATTGAGCACACACCACCACATCTAATTCTTCATTTTACCCATCAAATTAAACCACCCTTTGGCCTTTTGAGATCACAGTCTCATCTTTGTTTGGGGAAGGTACACATTTTCCCTGGGGTCATTTGTGCCACCGTGAGCTTTTGATAGCTTATAAAACTTAGAAACAAGCCTTCGTCCTTCTCGTCCTTCTCTTAAGACTGATTGCCACTTAATCCAGGTGAGTTTTCAGGAATTTGTAACTGAAGAAAATGAGTGTAGTAAACCAGTGTTAGATACTAAACACAGACAAGTGGAGAATTGATGACTTAGCATGATGAAGGATATTACAGAGGGGTTCAGTGGTGTGGCTTAGTCGATTGTACTTGCCCCATGTGCCCTAAACCCTGTGTCACGTGAACTGGGTGTGGTGGCACCCGATGGTGATCTGAGCACACTAGGGAGACAGAGACAGGAAGATCAGAAAGCCAAGGATGACTTACACTACCCTGGGAGACCTGAGACCAGGTCAGACAAACAAACCAAATATCAAACAGAAGAAAAAAAAAACTACAAAGAATCCAGCACAGTGGCAGAGTTAGACATGATGAAAAGAATGCTTCAGGTGATTGCAGTGTTCATGTGGCTCTGAGCTTTAGTTTGTATGATGTGTGATGGTTGGGATAATCTCAGTGAGGGACTGACTGCATCAGGTTGGCCTGTGGGCTTTCCTGAAGGTGGGGGGATTGTCTTACTTAAGTTAGTTGATGTGGGAACACCCAGCCTGCTGTGACTGACACCATTCCTAGGCAGAGTGCTGAAAACGGTATGGGTGGAGAAGTCATGCAGAACCACTAGCCAGCAAGCATGCATTCATTTCTCTCTCTCTTTTTTTTTTGGCATGGCTATGACTAGCTGTTTGAAGTTCCTGTCTGAACTTCCCCACAGTGATGGGCTGTAACCAGGGATTATAAACTCAAAGAATCCCTTTTGTTTCTTAAGGAAATTTTATCACAGCGGCAGAAATGAAACTAAAACAGATTCTGGAACGACAATAAGTCCTCAGCGAGATAAATAACAAAGGCATCAGAACCCAAATCAAATGTAGTGAAAGTATTAGACACAGAGGAAAGCTTAAGAGCCACAGCAACAGGGAACACATCTGGGGCGCTGGGTTAGAGTAGCCAGCCACTTCTCAGCAACCACAATGGAAGCCAGAGGATGATTGTGCTGAAGACCAAACCTGGGACAGGCCAGACCTCTGCCACTAAGCCTACATTTTCCACCCCTGTGCATAGATAATTCGTCTTTCAGGAAAGAGAAGGAAGTAAAAACATTTTCAGAAAATTAAGAGAACCAAGGGCTCTGCTAAATGAGATCCTAACGGGTCTCCTTGCAGAAGATGAAAAGTGACCTCATTGGGAATTTTCAGATACAAGGAGGAGGGATGGGCTAAGAAAGTGGGGAACACGAGAATAAAGATCAATGTGCTTTGACTCTCAATAACAACATGCTGTGTGGCGTGGCCAGAGGGAAAGCCACGTGGTTCTGGACTCCTAACTTGCTGTAGCGTGCATAATAATATTTCTAGAATAATCAATAGTGCATATAAATCACTTTAAATTAGTAGGATGAAGAAGTCATAGACTGAAGTCTGGAACTCCCTGTCCTCAACACAGCATGAACAATTCAGGGAAAAAAAGACATGGGAAACGAGGTAGCAAATGAGAACCGATGGGGATGAGTCTGATATGTAAATAGTCGCTATGAATGGATTAAAATTTATGCATTAGGAAGAAAAAATGACAGATTAAAAATAGATCCAATTGTAGTTGGTAAGAGATATTTAAAATATATTTTGGATTCCACTTCCGACTTCAGTTGTATAGACATTTTATTTATTATGGAGGAAATTTGATGTGTCCTCATTTTTTTCATAAGTTATATTTTAAGGATTCATTTAGGCCAAGTTAAATGGCAATGGAGAAAGTATTTTAAAACTATATGGTAGTTAAAGACAATCTTTCATATAAATGTGTGTATACAAGTATGTATGTGTGAGCGCGAATGTAAAACAACTAGAGGAAGACAGATCACAAGGAAACATTTTTGAAATACAGAAATAGACAATTCAAAAGCAAACAAGAGGTATAGTTCATAAAATCCCACTTGGATCCAGTAGTGACTGAAGGCGTGGAAGATGAAACAAGTGTATTGGGAGGTCCTCTTGGCAGTGACTCAGCAGCATGGTGATCTTGGCACGCTTGGGAAGTCCGCCTATTTGCTGGTGGTGGGATGCAGATCCCTGCCTTGCTTTGGTGGTGGTGCATGTACAGACATGATTCAGGCGTCAGGAGTGCCCATTGGCTCCTAGGCATGCATCCCAGTTCCAAGGAAACTGTTTTACAGCGTCGTTTACAAAGGCAGGAGTCTAACAGTTACAAGTAACTGAATCCGGGTGTCCAATAAGGACAAAGGGGCTTGGATTTGCAGCATTTTTAAAGGGAGATTTATGCTTACTTTTATTCTACGTATGTGTCTCTGTGTGTAAATATCACATGTGTGGGGGCCTCTGCAGAGGCCAGAAGAGGGTGTCAGGTCTCCTGGAGCTGGAGTTACAGGTGGTAACTGATGTGCCACCTGATGTGGGTGCTGGGAACCAAACTCAGTTCCTCTAGAAGAGCAGGAAGCTCTCTTAACCACTAAGCCATGTCTCCAACCTCTACAATATTTTTTTAAAAAAATTGAGACTGTAATTTCACCATTTACCCTCTCTTTTCTCCCTTCAAAGCCTCCCGCGTACATCATCTTTCTCTCTTTCAAGTGCATCGTTTATTTCAGAGCACTTTTTTGAGACAAGGGCTTACTGTGTTGCTCTGGCTGTCTCGGGTTCCTGTGTTGAAGTGATCCACTGGCATCCCGAGTAGCTGGGTCCACAGCCTTGCACCCCTGCACCTGGCTTATATGTACAATAGTCTTTAATGGCTTGCCAATTAAACATTAATGCTTAATAAAAATAAACATTTTTATTGATGGAGAAAATTCTTCATGATTTATTAACTTAAGCAAGGAAATCATATATGATAATCCTAATTGTGCTGTAATTCTAGGTATTCACTTGCATGGAGACGTTGTCTTTTTCTGGGTGTCTGCTTGTGTAATATGTGCGTAATTGCCAATGTGTGCATGCATGGAGGTCAGAGGTCAATGTTGAGTGTCTTCCTCTGTCAATCCCCATCTTATTTTTTTAGACAGAGTCTCCCCCTGAACATGCAGAATGCCTTTTTGGCTAGGCTGGCTGGCCAGTGAGCTCCTAGGATCTAGCTGTCCCTGTCTTCTTCCGCCTTATGCTATGCATAGGCAACACAACACCCATAGATTATGTGGGTGCTGAAGATCTGAAATCGCGTCCTCATGCTTGTGCGGCAAGCACTGTGCCCACTGAGCCAGCTCCCTGGGCCTGAAAAGTCATACTTTTGTGTACAACTTTTTGTCTGTTTAGAATTCCTAGCATTTTTGATCCTGCACCTTCTGATAAAATGAAACATATTTAAGGAGACTGTAATCCTAGGTTGTGTGTTGCGTTTTGTGTTCTGTGCCTAGAAGGCGCGGTCTTTTGCTTTAGACGTGTGTGTTGGTTTGCCTGCATTGTTCACTTGGCCATGTGTGACCTCACACACATTTATCCGCCTTGTACTTTGACTTCTTTCCCTATAAAATGGGAACAATGATCCCTTGCTCACAGGAGAGTTGCGTGGGTCAATGAGATGATACACGTGGCTTGTTTAGTTCAGCACCTCGCAGAGTCCATGGCCAGGAATATGGCTACCGTCGTCACCACTGCCCTTGTCTGAGACCATTTCACAAGTGACTAAACACTCCCCTTCATGTGATCTGAACAGTGGCCATCCCGAGGCATCACTAAGGACACTTATGTCATTCTGAGTCACAGTACTGGTTATATGTCAATGTCCTTTTCCATCGACTGTTAGGCTGGGGGTGTCTTTCCCAGTGTGATCAGCAGTTTTCTCATGGATGGCTTTGCTTTCTGAGTTACTAAGAACCAACAGGATCTGGAAATATTGAAAGTGAAAATTTCCAGACACATCAATTTACAAGTTTTACTATGATACGCTGTTATAATTGTTCTGTTCTTAATCATTAGTTATTGCTGATCTCTTGCTGTGCCCGATTTATAGGTTGAACTTATGGGTACTGTATGCAGGAAAAGTAACATATCCAGAGTTGGGTGCTCTGTATCCTTCTGTGCCTGCACTGGGGGTGTTGAACAGATCCCCTGTGGGCCGGGGGATACTGCTGTTCAGTCCTGGAATAGAAGACACATGATAATGTTGTATGGCTGAAAATATTACTAAGAGATATGCCAAGATCTGAGATATTAGTGAGATTTCTGTCCATGCTAATAGTAATATTCTGTAAATATTGTAGAAGCAGTTTGTGTTTATTGAATGTGAGTTTAGGTCTCTTTCTCTCTCTCTCTCTCTCTGTGTGTGTGTGTGTGTGTGTGTGTGTGTGTGTGTGAGAGAGAGAGAGAGAGAGAGAAAGAGAGAAAGAGAGAGAGAGAGAGAACATGAATATCAATCTTCCAGTATCCTTCTATCTCTAAAAAAGAGCCCATTTTAAACTAGATTAGATAAACCATAAAACTTGGTGCTCAGATAGGCATTTGGCTCTGCCCACCTTCCTCATGTTAGATTTCCTGGCAGGTCCCCCCCTAGGTTGTGGCCCAGTTACATCTCATCATTGGGAATTCCAGCAGAGATCCTAGATAGGAGGGCCAACTGACATCCCTAGGCTAGTCTTTGGTCAAAAGTTACGTTCTAAGTGGTTCAATTTGGGGATGCTGTGGGAAGCTTTCCTGGGTGCAGATGTATCTGAATCCCAAGGACCAAGAGAAAGAAGGGGCATGTGTCAAATAAGGATCTCAGTGTTGTTACCAGAAGGAAGGAGGGCACAGGACCGGCAGTCCAGCTGGGGTCTACCCTTGCCGGTGAGGTGCTTCTGTGTGTCACAGGTTTGGGTTTGCATACAGCTTTTGCAGAGTCTTCTTTATTGAGGAGACAGCCTCTGTGAATGGTCATTCTTCATTATCGACCTGACTGTGTTTAGACTCACTATAAAAACACCTCTAGAGAAGCGTGGGAGGGGGTTAACCGAAAATGCAGGTCCCATCTGGCATGTCATCACCGTATTCTAGGGGCTGGGGTCCTGGACTGTGGAAGAGGAGACAGCGAGCCGAACACCATTCATCTCTCGTTGCTTTCTCTGTGCACACCATGGGACCGGCTGTCTCACACCCCTGCCACCCCGGGCACCATGCCTTCCCTGCCATTTTGAACTACACCTCCAAACTTTGAGCCAAATCAAACTGTTTCCTCCTTAGGTTGCTTTAGCTAATAATTGTTATCCCAGCAAGGAAACGGCCACAGCCGTGCTCAAAAGGCTTGCTGCTCTGGCAATGTGGTCTCAATGGCATCCTCACCCCAGGCTGTGCGCTCTCGTCAACAAGAGCACTTCTTGAAGGTGTCTCCCCGAGTGTAGGGGCAATGTATAGTCTACATGTGGAAGGAGCCAGCCTAGTACCCAACTATCTGGGCAAGACAGCGAAGAACCTAGATGAGGTCCCAGCATTCCTGGCCTGTGTTCTTAGCCAGTGTCACGTGTGCCTGAGTGGGAACGACCTCAGGTGCTTGTAACTACCGCCACTGTGTGGAGATTAATGCTGGAGAACACCCTGGTTTTAGAGAAGAAGCCTATAGGTTTTCAGCTTTGCCTTCCAAGGTCTTTGAAGTGGATCTCTTAACAAGGGTGAATCCTGCCCCCCCTGCAGGAGAGAGGGGGAACAATGTCGAAGGCAGCCGATACCATAGGCCCTTTGACACACAGCTCCCAACATCCATTTCCTCTCAGCCGTCACCCTCTCATCTGCCCTCTGGATTCTAGAAGCAGACGAAAACATTTTGCAGTGTGCAATGAGCTATATCATCAACGCGGGGGGGGGGGGGTGTGACACATACTTTATGCCACTCGGAGATCCTTTATTCCTAGCATACTCTCTCTGTAGTCTCCTTTTAAGGTAGGAAACATCAGAAAATAGCAGGGGATGGGCATCTTTGTAGAACAAAGGAACAGTGTAGATGGGCACTGCTTAGCCACAGTGTGCACTATTCAGTACGTGCTATTAAATATGTATTTGGTCTTCCTGTTTCCTTTGGCATCTTTAGAGGGATAAAGTGTCCTTTGTGATGCCAATTATAGGACTAGTAGCTGGGACTCTGGTAACTCCAGGATGAGAACTGTTTACCAGGTAGACCTTGGCAGGAGGAGAGGCTGGGACTTTAAGTTCCATCTCTGACCCCTGGAGAGGGTTCTAGTTTGTTTTCCTGTTGCTATGGTAAACACCATGACCAAAAGCTGCCCCAGCTCCCTGTACTCCCGGGCAGCCCACAGGCCTCGTCTCTAGAAGCTCCCATTTTATCTCTCCTTACCAGTTCCTGTCCTTGTCACTGTGAGGGAACGTCAGACAGAAGCAACTGCCAGGGGGTGAGATTTACTTTGTCTCACAGTTTGATGGGGTAGAGTCCATGATGGTTGCATTGACTGGTTCTGTGTCAACTTGACCCGGGTAGAGTCATCAGAGAAGGAGGAGCCTCAGTTGAGGAAATGCCTCCATGAGATGCAGCTGTAAGGCATTTTCTCAACTAGTGATCAGTGGGGCAGGCCCAGCCCATGATGGGTAGTACCGTCCATCTCTGGATTTGTAATCCTGGCTTCTATAAGAAATCAAACTGATCAATCCATGAGAAGCAAGTCAGTAAAGCAGCTCCTTCATGGCCTCTGCATCAGCTTCCACCTGTGGGATCCTGCCCTGTTTGAGTTCCTCTCCTGACTTCCTTCAGTGATGAACAGCAATGCAGAAGTGTAAGCCAGAGAAACGCTCTCCTTCCCAACTTGCTGTGACCAAACACCATGATCAAAAGCAACAGAAACCCCAAGGGAGACAATGGTGCTGGAGGCATGGTGACAGGTGCTGGAGGCATGGTGACAGGTGGCTTCGCGGTGATGGAAGAATACAGCTGTGACTTCAGATCTGGCATCGAGGTGGTGGAAAAGGGCTGCAAATATTTGATAGGAATCTTAGCCCGAGTTATAAAACTTCAGGTCCGACCCCAGCAATCCACTTCTTCCAGTGAGGCCCCCACCTCCTACAGGTTCCACATCCTCTGGAAACAGTACTGCAAACAGGAGGCCAAGTATTCGAACACGGGAAACTGTGGGGGATATTTGACATCAAAATACAAGAGCAGAAATTGAGCCGTAGCAGACAGAGCCCATTTGGTCTATGACGCACAGGGTCGAATACCTTGACCGCGCAAACAAAAGAAGCCATTCTAAGGCTTTGCATGTAAACAGTTTTTACTATTTTGCATGTTTTATATTTGTAGAGTAATTCGCTGTTTAAAATGTAGCACAAAATGGTTTTGTGGAATGATGGATGAATGTAGTCATCAAGGAATATATTCTTCAACAAGGAAATCGCTTTGCTTCGTAAGACTTCCTAAAGAGAATTTTGTATTATGGAGAGATATGTGATTTACTTAATCAATTGTTGTGTAAACAGGGGAAAATGTTAATTTTTTTCCTTTTTAGAAAAGACATTCTCCGAGAAGAATTGCACTTATGGTATGATAGGCTGTATTTCTGGCTTTATAATATTTCTGCATTGAAGCCTTTCTCTAGTTGAATAATGAGAGAATAACAAATTTGCCTTTCCTACTGTCTTGCTATGCAAATGTCTTTTACTGACACGCATTTTCCCTGGAGTTGAACAGCGGCTGGCAGCTGTGTGGCCAACTTGAAGCCCTAGGCAAAGGTTAGAGGGATGAGGCAGAGGAGAGTAGTCTGGGCAGGAAGGGCTACAGGAAGGACCTGCAGAGTTTGTGTTCATTCCTTGGTGCTTTATTCAGAGGGAACAGAGAAGCCATGCCTAGGAATCAGAGATTCAGAGGGACAAAGATGTGGGAACATGGAAGTGAGGCATGGAGCGGAGGACCTAGAGAAATGGAGCGGGGAGCTCAGGGGTAGAGGCAGCAGTATCAAGAGAGCAGCAGGATGTGAAGGGGTGGAGAGGGATGGAGGAGGGGGTAGGACAAGAAGAGGAGCAAGGGAACAAAACGAGTAGGCTTAAGCAGCAGATCCGTTCCATGAAGACAGCTCATCCATGACTGTTCTCACGGCTGAGGCAAGACACTTGTCAAAAGCAGCTTAGGGAGAGGAGGACTTGCTTTGGTTCTGCTATCCCTAACAGTAGCAAAGGTGACAGAAGAAGTGGATTGAACTGTAGGGCAAGAACAGAAGCCATGTGTCTGCAGATGGGAAGCAGAAAGAGGAGTACTGGAGCTTCCTTTGTCTTCTTTTTTATTCAGGACACAACACCAGCCCATGGGGTCCCACGTTTGGGGATGGGTCTATCTTTCCCTTAGACCTCTCTGGAAACACCTTTGCAGACTTGCCCAGACTGAGACTCTCAGGTGGTGTCAGTCTATTCAAGTTGACGGTGGTGATCAACTGTTACAAAGGATGAAAAGATTGTCCTGTGTGGAGTTTTTTCTTGTCTTGGTTCGGGTTTCTATTGGCTGCGATGAAACACCAGGACCAAAAGCCAGTTGAGAAGGAAGTCAGGACAGGAACTCAGACAGGGCAGAATCCTGGAGGCAGGAGCTGATGCAGAGGCCACAGAGGGGAGCTGCTTACTGGCTTGTATGTGACTTGCTCAGCCAGTTTTCTTATAGCACCCAGGACGACTGGCTCAGGGATGGCACCACCCCACCCATCCATCTGTGAGCTGGACCCTCCCCCATTGCTTGCTAATTGAGAAAATACCTTATAGCTGAATCTCAAGGAGGCATTTCCTCAACCGAGACTCCTTCCTCTATGATGACTCTGGCTTGTTTCAATTTAGCACACAAAACCAGCTAGTACATTTCCCATAAACTTTTCTGAAGCCCTGGTGGAAGGGGGGTGGGGTGGGGGAGCAGATGGACATTTGTTCAGAGCCATCCAAACGCAGAAGACTTGTATTGATTTGTAATTGTGTGTGTGCACCCATGTGCTGGTGGAGATCAGAAGAGGGTGTCAGACCTCCAGGAGCTGGAGTCAGATGTGACCATCCGACACGATCAGGTCCTCTGCAAAGGCAGTAAGCTCTGTTAACTCCTGGGCCATCCTCTCCAGACCCCATCTTTTATTTCTCCCAAGTCCTGCCCCTGAGAGGTGGCGCCTGGATTTGTAAGTCCAGATGAAGGATGGAGCCAGGCAAGTCTTTGCTGTCGCACGCCCACTGTTGCCTCCGAAGTTCCACTCTCAAGGAGTTCACAATGCCACGGTGTTCACTCATACGTCAATGACCTGTGTGGCCGTGTGATCTGAGCCACACAACCCTGGGCTTCCACACTCATCCTCCATTTCTCTGAATGTTGACCCAGAACTCCCCACCCACCCCTTTCCAAGGTCCATTTGCTCTGACTTCTCATTCCATTCTAGTTTGTGGCGGTTGCGTGGATGGAACACCATTTTGTTTGCTTGCTTGCTTGCTTTTGTTCTTACTGTTTAGTAAACCCTCTCCCCCAAGCTCTAATATTTAAGGCACAGTGAATCCTGCTGAGAAAAACCATCCATTATCTGGCCAGTTGCTGCTTCCAGAGAGGCAGGGACCACTGAACCTACCACAGTCCTTTCAGGGGCCTCCTTTTGTCCTGGAACCTCAAGGCAAAAACCTGCTTTTTCAGCTTCCTCTCTTGGCAACCTCGCTCTGGTTCTCAACAGCAGCTACCCTCCCCACTGGGCATTTCTGACCACGAAACCCTGTAAAGTTGGACTGAGTCACGTAGTCACTTCTAGAATGTGTGTGGCACACACACTTTTCTGGGTACCCTTATTGTTTGTCCTGACTTCTAATTGGTAACAGCATCTCCTTGACCTTAACGAATGAGTCTCCTGGTTTCCTGGAGCTTCATCTCCCTCATCTTGAGTGTCTTGCCTTCCCATTCCTTCTGTTTCCTGATTATTTGGGTTATGGACTAGTCAGACTGTTTATCACAGTTACTACAGTCTGTCCTAATCAGAATATACCAGACACCACTTTCCCTTGAACACGGGAATTACCACTGCTGCTTTCACAACCCCTGTAAGGGCTCCCGAGTCTGCTCAGTCTTGGTACCTCTTTGAAACTCGATAGACACTCTGTCTTTCAATTCTGACTTGCCTCTTCCCTGCACACCCCCTTCCTGGTGGGTGTCAGCTCAGCCGCGGGAGGCTGCACGATTTTTCACCCGCTGGCTCCTGTGACGCTCCTCCTGCCTCCAGCTTCCAGCATCCTGGTATTCACATTGATCTTCAGCCCCAGCATTTGCCTTGTGTCCTAATGACAAGAATATTGCATTCTATGCATTAAGAACTTGGAGATAATAGAGAATAAGTGGAACTAAAAAAAAAAAAAAAAAAACACTCGGCCCCATTGTTTGCATTCTTTCCTAACGACAGGAATATTGCATCTTATGTTCTAACAACTTGGAGATAATAGAGAGTAAGTGGAACTAAAAATCATATGTAATCTTAACATTAATATGCTAGCTTTGTTCCATTTGTAGTGAACTGCACAGGCATGCACACACAAGCACACACACACGAGGAGGAGAGAGAGAGAGAGAGAGGAGAGAGAGAGAGAGAGAGAATATCTTTTCCTCCTTGCATGAGCACATATTGAATGTGTATTGAATTAATTCAGTTTGACTCACTGCTGGTGGTGGGACCTCCAAGTCAATGTGACTGTGACCCAGACTGAAGCCAGATGAGACGGGACTGAATGACAATCTGACATTGGAACAAGCATGAGCATTGCTACTATTTTTAATTGTCACTTACTCGTGGTACTCACACTGCAGAAATTATATTTCTGTGTAAACAACAGTGGTCTTTGGCACTGCCCTGTTAGATGTTCTTATGCTTAGTAGGATACAAGCTGTGATGCTTAGCAGGAGTGTGTTTGCTGCTGAGTATCATGATGAAACGGGGCAAATTGGAGCTACTTTCTAAAACCCTAATATATTCTTTTCTGTCTCTCTGTCATCTCAATAATTCCCGTGCTGACAATGATTTATTATAGGTGTGGCAGTGTGATTTTGGAGGTTTCACTCCTTGAGAATCTTTGGCATAACAAGCATGACAAATGATTGTTAGTTTATCCTGTGAAAGACATGAAAAGTCCAAAAAAGACCTTTCCTTGGAAAGGTGCATTTTTTTTTAAAAATTGGCTTTTTGAGACAGGGTTTCTCTGTAGCTTTGGGGCCTGCCCTGGAACTAGCTCTTGTAGACCTCAAACTCAAACTCTTTAGGCTGGCCTCAAACTCAGAGATCTGCCTGCCTCTGCCTCTCTAGTGCTGGGAGTAAAGGCATGTGCCACCACCACCACCAGGCTGAAAGATGTACTGTCTAAGCAAACAAACAAGGGCATGAGATCCTAAAGATTGTTTATTAAGGGATTTTATAAATAATTCCGCATAGATATAGATTGATATATAATTTCTTTTATTCTGCTTTACATTATTATCTATGGTTTTAGATACATTTTTGCTTAGAAACAGCCTGTGATGGTAACAAGCTTATTCTTTCTCTCTTAATAGTTGTACTGTTTCCTTGATGTTCATTTTTAATCTTTTTTCTGTGTTGGTATGTACACGTGCATGTGAGCCCCGCCCACCCAATGATGTCATTTTCTTACACTAGTTTCTACCTCCTAAAGACTTTACCATTCCCCAGACCTCAGACTAGAGATGAGCTCAGAACAGATGACATGATGTCCTCAGAAGGACAGCCTGGAGGGGAGGAACTCGGATGAGCGGGTGGAAAGAACTGTGGCCAGAGTGGCTGGAGTCTCAGTGGAGATAAAGGACAGGAGGAAGGAAGTGTGTTCTCTACTTTTTAAATGAAAGCAAATAAAACCCAGAATCACATATAGACCCTTTGGGCACAGTCAACGTTCAAAGCAAGACTCAGAAGCTAAAGCTGCCCAGTCGTATTTGGGCAGATAGAGTGGCTGAATCTGAATCAGGTGGATCCCTGACAAATACACTCACCTAAGACTTTGATCCTGCTCTACTTACTCTAATACTCGCCTATAAGATTATTCTGTGAATCGTGATATTCAACGGTGGAATGACTTTCACCTGTCTGGCTATTTACTAGCTTCTCTCTTTATGTCAGGCACGTTCACTCGTTTGGTATCTGGTCGGCCTTAGACTGTCTTTGGATAGGCAGTGTGGATGCTGTCATTCCTTCTGTTCCTCACCCTTCCTGTTTGTCAGCATCGTGAGGAATCCTCCACCGTAGGGGACTGGTCTCTTGTGGTTCTTCAGGGAGTCCCCTCAGGTGTTTGAGGATGGCTTCATTTCTTCCTCTTCCTCAAAGACTGTACTCCAGGCTGACAGACTGTCTCATGTATGCTCAGTTCCTTACAACACCTGAGCTTTGCCTCCTTTGAGGTTCTTAAACTCCCGAGTATGAGAAGCAGAGCTTTCTCCTTTGCTAGGTCTCCCACCAGCTCCCCGCACTCTGTGCTTTCTCCTCCTTCCTGGCCAGACTGCCTAAGCCCAGGCCTTGGTAAACCGCAGCCTGGGTTTTAGCCAGGTTGGAGCCCTTCTGGTAACAATCTGTCCTGTATACTTTAAGCCTTCCCCACCAGGTGTCTTCTACATGGCCAATACCCCCAGCTTTTCTCTGAAGGTCTCTGGCTGTTGGGAGGTCTGGTGTGCCTCAGGAGTAAGACCCTTTGTGGGAAGATGCCCCACTCTGCTCAGACCTGTGGCTTTTGTTTAGTGTCTCTGATCCTCTTTCTGCACCTATGCTGCTGAAAATAAAAAGTCTAAATGTGCATTAAGTGAGAGACTTTGGATCATCAGACCTCTCCCCCCTCAAGGCTCAGGGATCTACGCAGAAGAGATGGTGGGAAAACTAAGAGCCAGAGAAAAGGAAAAATCTAGAGAAAATAGCTTCTTCCAGACACAGACAGGACGGATGCACATAGGAGCCCACAGGACTATGACCGCACACACAAGTCCTGCACAGGTTTACACCAGACAAAGTCCCACACTGAGAAGGGGCAATGGACATAAGGCCCCACCCCTAACCAGGAAGCCATTTGCAATTGATAACCTGTTAGGAAAGAATCAGTTTTCTCCAGTGGAGTGATATCAACCACACTCTACGGCAGGCCTGTTGCCCAAGAGTAGCTGTCTAAGACATAACAGACTACATTTATGTGTGTTTTGTTTCATTTTGGTAATTTTTGTCTTATTGTTTTGGTTTTCATTTTTTAATTTTATTTTTGGAGAGAGAATGAGCATTAAATTGTGTGGGTAGAGAGGTGGGGAGGATCTGAGGAGATGGGAGAGGAGAAAAACATGATCAGAATATATCATATGGAGCAATTTTTTAAAAATAAACAGTTTAGCAGAGAAACCCTGGCATTCAGCCAGAAGGAAGGTAAAAGAAGCTAGTTTATGGGTGTGAACACTGTTGAGAACCTGTATTACACCTGTAAATACACCAGTATTTCAGAGCACAGGGGAGCCTGGGGAGATGGGATCCACCAGTGCCACCATTGCCTGCTGAGGAGGGAGGGCCTCTCCCCAGTCTGCACAGCCTGTTTCCTGTCCCCAAGGCTAAACCCTGCTTGCTAGGAGGGGTCCAGTGTCCAGTCTGGGATGATGGCTGCCAGAGAGATCAGGGCTTGACTTCTGCTTCCTCTCCTGGCCTCAGTCACAAACCCTCCCATTTGTGCCACCTCCTGCCCTATGGCAGAGCCTGGCTCATCTTCCTGTGGATGAGTATGTCTTACAGAGGGCCCCAAAGCTGGTTAAATCCTGACAAAAAAAAAAAAAAAAAAAAAACACCTGGATGCAGAGCCCTGTACTCCCTGCTAACATTCTTTTTTCTGTGTGTTGTGCTGCAAACATCCCACCCTGAGGAGGGCCTGTAGGAATCGTGAGCTCTGCCTTCCATCGGGAAGAGGAAGGGACCCTCCCTTCCCCAACACTTCAAGAAAAATCCTTCCTAGCCTCTCACTGAAATGTTTTGGTAACAGGCGAGATCTTTCCTTTTATGTGTCGCAGCTGCACAAGAAATCCAGTTTTTCAGAACCTAAGCAGTTAACGCTGGAAATTGTGCCGCAAATAAATTGATCAGTATGCAAGACAGTTGTCACGGCTGAATCATGGTCCACAGTTAAGGTAAACAGATCTGTGATGACATTTTCTGAGCAGAATACAAATGCAGCGTGGTTGCTCCCAGAGGTTTCTGACATTTTTTTTTTCCTACCCGGGCAGCACATTCTCCTAAGAAGGTGTTGTTCACAAGGAAGAAAGGTCTTTGTTCAACCCTCTGCGAAGGTAGGGCTGGAGCGTTTGATGTGCTGTCTGTGATGAGTGTCGCTCTGGGAAAGATGGGTGTGTGGCGGGAGCATTTCCTTTGCTTAGCGCCCTCCCTCTTCTCCCACCCGTGGGGAGAGCCTTTGGGCTGTTTATTTGAGTGATCATGAAGATAGTCCATGCGTTTGTACTGTGAAAGTTTGCTTGTGGTTGGTTTTCTCTGTGTGAAGATCAAGGGCCGTTTTCACCTATGTGGGTTTCCATGGAGAGGGAGGAGGAGAACAAAATCTTTTTTGCATCCCTCCTCTTCCTTTCATCTTAATACTCTCAAGTTACACATCTTCCCAGGCTATCCCTGCCTGCTCTGTTTTATAGGAATCCAACACAGTGTGGCTGGACCTGAAATGAGGACTAGCCTGTAGCTGGATGCTGCACCGTGGGCCAGATACGCTGTATGTCTTGTGGTGAAGCCTGCATCCCTTAGTCCAGGCTGATGTTCTGATGTGTGTATAGCTTAGCAGGACTATCTAGGAGCTAGAAAGCAGGCATTTGCCTCTCTGTAGTGGGGAACAGCGTTCCCTGGGGGATCCTTGCAGGTGGGGTGGGGGGGGCTAATATTTCTGTTTCCGTATTGGCTATCAGTTGCAATGAGTAACCCTGAGCACAGGTCATTACAAGAGTGTCACGTTGGACATGGGGGGATAAATGAATCTGTTGAGAGTGGCAATTTGGGGTCAAAGACTTCCAGAATGTTCCAGTGACTAAAAGTGACCCAGAAGGTGTACCCTTCAAAGGTGACTGATATGGAGTATGCTAATCATTGTGGGGGCATTCAGGAAAGAACTTCTGCTGTGCCTTCTGGAACCTTCCCTGGCATCCCCAGAGCACTGGGCCTCCTGTCTTTCACTACCAGCAGCGCGCAGTGTGAAATGCCCAGCCGGTTTCATGCTCAGTCTCCACGGGGCCTTTAATGATCTCTGGCTGCTGTTTGGCTCCTAGCACAGCCTGTGGCTAAAATAGGCTTTGCAAATGGTGCTTATAATCCAGACAGACAGCAGCCTGAGCAAAGGACGGGCACCTGGTTAATCTGGTTTCTTAGCGGGAGTATGGATGGAGAAACTGAACGCAGTGCCAGCTTCTGTGGGGCCTGTGTCCTCCGAGTTGACAGACACAGGAGGTTGTACATGTCCTTTGCAACAGGTCCCTCACAAGCGCCTGTGACAGAGGCCATGCAAACTTCCAGCCATCCCAGCCGTGTTTTCTTCCTTCTCCAGAATTTTCTGCCCATTCCGTGTAGGAGGATCAGGTGACCAAGGTTTTTTTGGGTTTTCCGTTTTTTGAGCCTTGAGGCTGACACACCATTATTTTGAGACAGTGACATCATCATCTTTCCTCTTTGAGGCTCTGTCATCCCAGCCCTGGTAGCTCACCCTGGACTGCTGTGACCTTCATTCTTTCTCAGGAGGAATACAGGTAGATTGGGACCATAGCTATACCAGGGAGGGAGGGGCTGGTTGAAAACAGGCCTCCTTGAGACTTGGCCCTGCAGTGGAATCTGAACAACCAGGGAGTTAGCTGAGCAAAGAGATGGATGAGAGTTTTCCTCACACAAGGATGGAATGTGTGCAATGGTTCTGGGGTGTGAGGGAATATGGCATGGTACAAGGATGGCCAGGGAGATTGACTGGAGCCAGAATGATGGGCAGCAGAGGTGGCAGCAGCCTGAACAAGTTGGCAATGGCAGGGACTCCACACAGTCAGTGGCAAGAGTAAAGAGAAGTTGAGAATGAGAGTGGAGTAATTGGCCTTATCCTATCTGATGGAATGGGCACAGACAAGAGGGCCAGGGCGGAGCAGGCGGCCGTGGTGTTACCAGTTGGACCAACAGCAGAAGGTAGACAGACTTGCAGCTGGGACAGCAGGCTTGGGAATCCGTGGCGTGGTGTTGGTGTTACACACCTGGAGGAGGTCACTGAGGGGAAACATGGATAGAAGGGGCTGCCCGGGATGCTCTGGAGTCCTGGTGAAGAGCAGCAGCTGGCAGGACACATGGCAGGAGGGCCAAAAGGTAGGGGGTCAGGGATGTGGCTCCTGAGAAGCAGGATGGATGCCTGAGTAAGGCTGGAGAACCAATCCCACAGAGAGGGTAGGAACAAGAGAGTCCTGGTTGTCCATCGCCAGCTGTGGCTGCTGTATGTGCAACCCCAGACCTCTGGTGGGGTCTTGAGAGCAAGTCTAAGTAGAGAAGAAGGGCAGGCGAGTGGGAGGAGCAGAGAGGCAGCCATATGTAGGGGCTCGGCCCCTGCTTTAAACTTACCCTCGCACAATGGAAACCCCTGCGTCTGTTTCAAGGTTTGCATTTGACCTGTGGCACTGTTATCATGGAATGCATCTGAGTTTCTGTGCAGCCCCAGACTCCCTCCTTGCTGCTAACTGTGGCAAACCCCCATCAGTATATGTGAGGCTCATGTCCTTGCTGAAGCCTGACCAGACGCTGCTTGATCTGCCTGTAGGGAATGAGGATTGAGAGCAGGATGAAGCACGCATCCAAAATTTCTGGGTTCCCTCACCAGCATGCATCAACCCTCTGAAGGAAGTACGGGGCTGTAGGAACCTGTCAAGCCAGGGGCCATGTCTCTGCCCTGCTCAGGCATGAGAGGCGGTACCATGTTTCCAAGGGAGAAACTTTGACTGTACCAGGTCCAAGGCAAGGTGTGCAGTGTGTGTGCGTACATGTCTTCCGTTAGTATCTCCCTTGATCCCTCAAACTAGTTGCTTGTGTGCACATTGCATCTGTATGGCTTGTATGGTGTGTATGAGTGTGGTGTGTGTGTGTGTGTGTGTGTGTGATGCCCAGAGGGGAGGGGTGAAGAGTGGTGGTGACATAAAGTGGGGGCTCACTGCTTCACATACCTCCACTGGAGGATACCATGCCTGGTCCCCTGACCCGCCCTCAGATGTGGCCAGGTGCAAAGGCTGAACAGAAACAGGCTGCACCCGCTCTACCCAGGAGGAAGCCCACCTCAGGCAGTCCAGGCTGGTGCTGTGTCCCCGTTCTCATGCTTTGGTGACAGCCGTCCCAGGTGAGCGCTTTGGGAAGAACATGGGTCCCAGAATGTAGCCTTCTCTGCACATCTGTGAGACAGGACCAGAAAGACAAGAATCCCAGAAGTGCAGGGAAGACCCTCATGGTAAGACGATTGTTAGCACCTGTGGGTGTGTCTAACTGAATAAGCGTGCTTACATTGTGCCCGGTGCCACATCTGAGTGCTGTGCCCACGCATCAGTGTCTCTGAGCCTCATGACTTCAGACGTGCGCACGATTACTCCCACTTTTCAGATAGCAGACCAAGGCACGGACAAGCGATTTGCTCAAAAGTTATGAAACATCTCCACTTGGTGTGTGTGTGTGTGTGTGTGTGTGTGTGTGTGTGTAAGACATATGCACAGAGAAAGATCTCTATTGAAAGACACCCTTTTCCTGGGGAAAAATAAGAGAGCTGGGAAATTTCTTCTGGTAGATATTATACATGCTTTTCTGTCCTCATGGCAACTCCGGGATGTAGGCATTTGCCTGACGTTGTAGCTTGGAAAGTTAAGTCACTTCCCATAACTCCACAACTCAGTTGCGTGACCCCAAACCATGGCATTCCCTGTGTGCCACACACACCTCAGTGTTTGTTCATCTCTTGGGGTAGCTGGGTGGGGTCTGCCAGCACACCCCACTTCTGCCTGGGCACATTGAGGAAGACAGTCCTGTAGTGCGTGGCTAAAACCTGAGCAGGCTCTAATACCCTCCAGCCTTGTGGCCTGGCACCCGCCTCTCCCTACCCAGTTCTCCAGCCTGCAGCAAGGGATGCCTTTATATCTACTTCATGGGTGGATGGAAGTCAAGTTCATGACAGGAAGGTGGACGGGTTCCAGAAAGACAGTACCTAATAGAAATCTGGAGCAAAATTCTGTCATTGTTACGAAGCCAATCTGCTCATCATTGGACATGCCTGTTGGAAAGGGCCCCCCCCCCTTCCTCGGCCTCTGACCCATGCATGCATTGCTCCAGTTCACTGACTATGACAGTCTTTTCTGTGTGTTCCTCGTGAAAAAGTTTGAACATTTGCTATTCTGTCTGTGACATCCAATTGACGCATATTAAACTAATGCTGAAGTAGCACATGGTGAGGTTGTGAGAATGGCTCAGCTGGTCAGGTGCTTGCTATGCACGAGCATGATAGCTTGAGTTCAGATGCCTGGAACTACCCGTGGACAAGCCAGGCATGGGGGTGCATGTCTGTAGTCCCAACAGCAGCAGCAGAGAGAGACAAGAGGATCCTCGGGTCTCACTGCCAGCAGCTTAGCTGAATCAGTGAGCTCCGGGTTCAGCGAGAGAATGTTTCAAAAATTCAGGTGACAAATAGAGGAAGACACCTAACCAGTGTAAAGCTCTGGCTTCTACACACATATGCATACACGCACAAACACATTTACACACACACACTGCACACCACACATTCCCTCAGTCCCCAGACTCTCTTGTGGGGCCTGGATACTTGAATGTCTCCATTTGTGCTGTGGCATTGACTTCCTAGAAGGTCGTCTTCATGGACCCCAGTTGCAGAGTGTGGCGGTGGCCGCTCTGTGATCTTACTGGCACAGAGAGATGATTTCTTCCCATGCAATAGGTTCATCAGAGTTCCTTTCCCCTTAATTAAGTGTGAAATTTAGAAACCCTGGGGCAAATCGACAGTGTTCCACAGGGTGACTCTGCTTGTTAGTATTTGGGCATCTTGGCTGTACCAGGCCATGGCTCAGACCTGGCCAGGAACATTTCTATAGCATCTTCCAGAAGAACCCTGCCATCTTTGCGTGCTTATATATCAGTTACAGGGAACAGCGGCCAGGTTTGAGAAGCAGGCAGGCAGTTGCCTTTCCAAGGGAGGTACCAGCAGACCACGTGGGTGTACCCAGGCAGAAGAGACCTGCTTTCTGTTTTGTTGGAATCTATTAAAAGTGTCTCCTAAAAATCAACTTGGGAAACATTTAACCTTTAGCATGAAGGCAAGCCTCAAGGATTGCCTCTTCCATTTCGCTGATTGGATGTCTAGAACTGTATTATGGTTACTAACATGGCACTGGATTAAAATGGAATTATCTGTCCCTTAAATTATGAAATGTTGACACAGGACATGTCACATGACACAGAGAATATGCCTGTGTCCAACCAGTACCTCATCCCAGTTAAGTTCCAGTACACGCTACGCTGTGCACCAACACTGTGTTCATCACGGCTTTAGTTGTGTTGTTTGGATGGCTATTTTCCCATTGTGTTTGGTTTGTTGCATACATTAGTCTTCATTTTTAAAAAAATGACGTCACAAGATAGATACACTTTGAGCATGTCATTGGTACTGTGACTGGTAGTGGCCCAGTCCTTCTGGTAGCTGGCACCAAACAGCTATTTAGAACTGTTTGACTGTAAATCAACTTCGTCCTCCTTTTAACCCTATGTCGGTCATTGTTACTGAAGTGCTTTCAGTAGGAAGAAACTAGAGAGGAAAAGAAGGGAAGGAGGGAGGGAGGGAGATCCTGAAGTGATTGCAGGATGGACATGCTGTGGTCAGCAGGACACTTGTGCAGAGCCATTCATTGTCTTTGCCTTGCGTCCCTTATCTGTCTACAGATAGGAATGGATCTTCAAAATTACCTCCCCCACTTTGTCTTGCCAGCCAGGGTTTGGGGGGGGGGGGCTTTCACTTTCTGCAAGTTGGATCACAACTGGCAGTTTTATTTTCCTAAAATAAACTTCAGTGATTATCATGTTTTGCTGTAGCAGGCACAGCTTTCAGTTGCCACACCCCTCCTGCTCCGAGCTGGGAGTGGCTGGCCCGGAGAAGCAATGGACCTCTCGAGGTTTACAGATGACGGTCATGATCACTTCCACTCTGATATTTGCTCGACTCACAGGCTTTGAGGTTCTTGGCTTTAAAATGCTGAAAACCAGTGTTGCCTGGAGCACTAACATAGCAGGCAATAAGTGTTTCCACAATCCTGGACATTATCTACTGGATTGATCAAAGTCAAAGTACCTTCTTCACATAGGATTTTCTCAGTATGTGTGTAATGGGCATTGGCGTTTTTAATAAAGGAGATCGATGTTCAGCTTTTCCCAGCGTGCTTCCTCTGGAGCCCTTCTTCATCCTGGGAACTTGGCAGGGATGACTACTTTAGAGAACTTGCTTCAGAATGTCTTGACCTGCTGCTTCACCTTGTCTGCTACAGACAGCCCTGACCTCCACTTTGAGACTCAATAGAAGCTGGGGGTTTCAGCTGCTATCTCAGAAAGACACATGATACCTTGTTAGAAGCAAGTTGTGACGAGTTTGTCAGGATGTCCCTGTGCCTTGCCACCTCACAGTCACCAACCCAGGAACTGCCCAAGTAAGGGATTTTTTTCCCGTATACTTCCCAATGTGTACACTCAAGATCACCGCAGTCCCCAAAACTTGTGCAAGCACAGTGGAGGGGCCGATTTAAAATTATCAGCGAAATGGATTAATTAAAAATGTTGCAGGATCCCAGGATCCCTGGCGGCTACAGTGGCAGAAACACTGTAGGTCCCCAATGATGGAGGCTTCCCATTGGCTAATAAAGAAACTGCCTGGCCCATTTGATTGGCCAGCCCTTAGGTGGGTGGAGTAGACAGAACAGGAAGAAGGAAGTGAGGTAGATGGCTCAGTCAGATGCTACACCTCTCCTAAATTAGACAGACTGCCATACCTCTCCTAAGGGAGCCAGACGCAATGAAGCTCCAGCCCAAGATGGATGTACGCTAGAAACTTCCCGGTAAGGCACCACTTTGTGGTGCTACACAGATTATTAGATATGGGTTAATCAAGGTGTGAGTAAGAGGCAGAAAATAATGGTCCAGGCAGTGTTTAAAAGAATACAGTTTCCATGTAATTATTTTGGGGCATAGGGTGGCGGAAAGCCAGCCCACAGCTAATCACTACACCCCAAGTGGCAGCAGTGGGCCATGAGGAGAGACAGACAGATGGGCAAGCCAAGAAACCAGGCTGCTGGTCTCCCAAGGTGGCTGGTCCTGGGCAGGGAGATGCATGGAGGTGGGCAAGAGACAGAGACATGGATAGGAACGCCATGCAGAGTGAGGTTGGATATTTATTAAGTGGGTTATGTAAAGGAAGGGGAAGAAGAACAGAGAGAGGCAGAGAGAGACAGAGACACACAAACAGAAAGGGGGAAGGAAAGAATGGAGAGAGGCAGCAAAAGAAAGAGGGAGGGAGTAGATGTGGCCTGTCTCTTAAAGAGACAGATCATTACAATCTATCTTTCAAGATTTCAGAAGTTTGGAGTAGGATGGCTCAGATGTGCTTTTTAGCCTCTGGGATGTCTGTCACATGACTTTCTGGTTTCTGTAGAGAAAAACAATGATAACCCCAGGATGGGTGCAGCAGCGGCCTCGGTGGCCATCCCTTCTGTCCCCAAAGGAGCCCAATGCCATGTGATCCCCCACTGTCCTGCTGAGGTTTATCTCTATAGACTGCTATGTCCCATCTGCCCCAGAGAGGACTGAGCCAAGAGTGAGCGAAAACAGCAGAAAGCATTCCAGAGAACAATGAGCGTCGTCAGGGAGGCTGCTCCAAGAGTTTCTCTTGATAGGGACTTGATCCGTCAGTGCAGGGTGCTGACAGCCCAGGGAGTGTGAAGAAGAAACTCCTTTGACAGGGTGACTGATTTGAAGTCAGGGATGTTTAACTTGGTGTTAAAGAGATTCCAGAGATGTCTGGCTTATTAGAAACAATATGTTAACCATGATGAATAGGGGCAAAAATTACTCCCTTCTGTCGCCCAACATTCTCTCTCTTTACGTTGGTATTTATTCCTGTAAAAGCTTGGCTAGGGAGACCTGGGTGCCTCCGCGTGACAACCTCATGATGAAGCCTAATGGGAGACTCTCAGTGCCCCTGATTTCATGGGGTCTGACAGTCAGGGTTTGAGTCCTCCCTGAGGGTGGGGGACTAGGCTCGGTGTGAAAGCGAAGGTGGAGCTGAGAGGTCAGAGGGTACTGCTGCAGAGGTGAAACACAGACTATGGAGCCCAGGACAGGCCCAGTCAAGTGACTGGCAGTGAGCAAGGTGGCCAGGACTTCCTCCCAAGGGCCGGCATTCTTGGGTGAAGTGTGACAGTTTCCTTGCTTGTTATTGGGTTTTCCTGTCATTAACAAAACTTCTTGTTTCTGTTGACATCCAGAAATGGCTTCAGACATCCCTGGATCTGTGACCTTGCCTGTTGCCCCCATGGCGGCTGCTGGACAGGTGAGGATGACAGGAGCCATGCCTGCCCGAGGAGGAAAGCGGCGATCCGGGTAAGCAGACCCAGCGCTTCCAGGAACTGGCCTTAGTAAAAGTTGAGCAATGCTCTTGACCTGTTAGAAAAGTATTGTCCCCCCCCCCCCCCCCCCCCCCCGGAGAGTAAAAGCTCAGCAGTTTGCATCCTGTTTAGATTTTGCAAGCGTCCTAAATATGCACATGATTCGCTTCTCAGTGTTCTGGGTCCTGGCACCCAGCTGGGGATTTCTGTTTGCTTGTCCTTGTAGGGAAAGTGTGCTGTGGGGTCCTACTGGGCCTAGCTCTCAGAAGGGAGGAGTTCAGTCTCAACTGCCAGAACATTCCAGCCTCATTTGGCAGAGCCAGCCCCAGGAACTGTAAATGATCTAACCGGGGCCCTCGAACCTTTCCCTCGGATGCTCATCTTTCCCTAGAAATGTGCAGGAATTCCTTTGGCAAGGAGCCGGCACCTGAATGCCAGCCAGATATGTTGAATATTGCTCAGACAATAAAGAGAATAAGTATTAAGTTCTGTTGACTAGACTGGTTCTGATAGGTCACAGACCACTTTGGAGCCAATGAAACCAAAACCAGCACCTACTTGTGCTGAATGATATTAGCGTCTGTACCCAGAGCCCAAATCAAATCAACCAAAGGAAAAACATTAACTGGTATTTTCCAGCTCAGTGTATTACTCAACCCAGTTCCCCATTGATCCTTTTAAATTTTCAGTTTAATAATTAATGAATAAGCTGCCTCATGATGTTGCTCCGTTTCTGGTCACACACTCCGCCCATGATTGTACCTATTCGGTGAGAACAGAACACAGAACAGAACCTTCCATAGCCCTAAGACTGCAGCCTGGACCCATGTTGAAATGGTCCAGCATTTTAATCCCAAGAGCCTCTTCCAACCCCTGTGATGCTTTAAAAAAAAGCACAGAGGCAAGGGGACAGGTGCACACCAGGGTCTGGGATGGAGTAGGCACAGGATGAGACACCATGGTGTTATAATGTTAGCTAATGAGAAGGACCGCTGTGTGTGCTGGGGTCTTTGGGAAAGGACATGGGAGGTGCATGGTCACTGTGAGGGTTCAGAGGGCTGAGAATCTGCGCATGGTAGCAAGGCCAGCCTTGATCCTGCACACTCTCTCAGGCAGTTTGTGTTCTGTCTGCTGCTTCTGGGTCTCCTCAGTGGGAACCACCTGATAAAGGCTGCAGCTTGCTTCTGGGGCTTCACGTGCAGCTGCCTGCTCTCTGAGCAGTCGTTCTTGCTAACTGTGGACTGAGTTCTGCTGTATGGCTCGATAAAAGAATGTGTATACTGTTAAAATGTTAATTTTTTCAGTAAAAATCCAGGTTGTTTCAAATGTTACTATCTTAACTCATATTCTTTAGAGAGAAACTCCATTGTTCCTTCTCGTCTTTTTCCAGAAGAGACCAGAGTGTGCTCTGTAACTCTAGTTTGGTCCAAGTCTAGGCAAACATTGTCCCACCCCATGCTGAAGACCCATGAGCCCTCCTTGTGCTGGGGATTCTTGGATCCTGTGTCTCCTCGTGGTGTGGGGGCTGGTGTGCATCCCAGCAGCTTTCTGCCTTGGCCTGCAGGGTCCTAACCTAGTCCTGCAGTACAGAGCCCGCTTTCTGCATTGCACTTAGAATGATCACAAGTCTGGAATTCCCCACGGCTGTCCTCTGTGTCCTGTGTCCTGTGTCGTCACACAGGCTGTTTCCGTTCCTTCTCTGTTGCTTCATCATGGAAGGAGGGCTTTATTTGAGGGCCAAGAGTCCATCACCACCACAGTGGGAAAGCCTGACAGCAGGTAGGCATTGCAATTAGAGCAGCTGAGAGCTCACATCTGAAACCACAACCATGAAGCAAGAGCGTGAACACGGAATGCCATGTGGCCTTTGAAACCTCAGTGACACATGGCCAGACCTCCTTAGCCTCGGCAAAGAGGATCAGCAACTGGGGACCAAGTATTCAAATGTGGGAGACTATGGGAGACATTGACATCTCATCCAAACACACACACAAAACACACACACACCATGGCCCCAGAAGATAGTGTGGGCCCTGAATAGGCCGACACTTAGGCTTGGGTTCCATTCCACAACCGAGGAAGCAACCTATTGAGGAAGGAAGCAGAGACGAAGTTAGGTGGGCAGTGGCCTCCGACATCCTGCCATAAGATGAAGCTGGGGCTCTCTGAGGGCAGACCAAGGAACTGGATCTTCACCAGGAAGCCTGGCGTCTCTATGCTCCTTGCCCTTTCCTCTTGTCAGATGGTGGGCATAATGCCCCATGACTTAGAGATTCGCCCTACTCTAAGAAGGTTTCTGTAGTCATTCTTACATCTTGCATTTTTAAAATGTTCTTCACCTAATAATGATCCCTTCCATTGTGAGGTGCTGGCGGAGGCTGTGTGCATCAACAGGCAGACGCTCCATCCGGGCCTTGTGCTGTGGCTCGCACTGACTGTTGTCTGCCGTCACTGTCAGCAGCATGGTGTCTCCAACTGCTCCTTCTGTTAAGATCGTGGGACACCCCTGAAGAGACTCAGAGGGAAATGAAAGAGGATGGGGTGTCAGGAGGGGAAAAAACAGCCTTAGTGCGCTCTGTCCCATTCCTTTCCAAGTTTTTGCTCTCACCGGACGGTCATGCTCCTGGAGGTTAGTGTGCCAAGTGCTGGGGACAGCTGTGCACCCCTCTCTCGTGCTTCATTGCCTCTTAGAGCTTGGATCTTCTTGGATGTGTGCCTGGCCTTGTGCTGGGAGTCCTCCCTGGCTGCTCTTTCTTCCCAGTCACTAACAGGCTTAGCAGTGAGAGTCTCTGTAGGGCACCGCTCTCTGCCTGGCAGCTAGGATACAAGGTAACGGAAGGTTCAGAAGGTTTCAGATTCTTTCCAAAGTAGATCCACATGTGTGGGAGAAATGAGTTGAAGCAAGTCACCTGACACACATTCTTGTCGTGACCTCCCTAAGCTCAGCAAGGGGTAGGGGAGATAAACTTGGTACTTTTAACCTCAGGGAGGAAGTGGCAGTGATGAGTTAAGTGATAAGCTGAGCCTACTCCAAAGCTACCCACTGGGATGGAGGGAGGTTGGGGGTTGCAGACAGGGATGGGCAGGAATGTAGCCTCTCCTGCTACTGCTTTGTATACCAGCACTCCATGTTAAGACACACTGTCAACTTTGCTGTGTTCTGGGGACCCATGGCTAGGCCCAGGATTGTTCCTGGGTAGCCACTATTTGACCAGCCACACTAGAATGACCTTCCCTCCTTGTCCGCTACAGCAGAAGCGAATGCTGTGTGAAAGCTCACGTTTGATGCTGCACCGTTATCCTTAGAGAGCGTTGCTAGCAAGAGCCTCATAGCCTCCCTTTCACACAAGTCGTGCTCAGAAACGCCCGCCCAAGCTTCTTATCCTGGGAGGGAAGCGGGGTCAAGTGTGTTTCTGCTCACCCGTCCACCGGGCTGTGTGTTTCAGAGTGAATACAAGCAGGCTTAAAGTCGTATTTTGATTTCTTTTATTATCCAGATGTTTCAGAATAATAGCAAAACATAAAAGACATAAAAATAAAGGATGATTTACCTCCCCTTTTTATAGCAGAAGAAGTAGGCACGACTTCTTGCAGTCATATTTAAAGTTGGACGTGGTGGCAGAGACCCGAAGGTGCTCCTGGGGCAAGTGTTGTTTGAGGTCTTTTGTTTAGTCAGGAGCAGTGGTGTGTGTGTGTGTGTTCCTGAGGGGCTAAGTGAGACTGTGTGGAATGATCCTGAAGATCTCAGCAATCATGCGGGGTCCTGATTTATCTCCTGGGCTGGGCCCACTTTATGCTTTTCCAGATTACTAAGCATGATCTGCCGAGTGTGAGTCCATGCATGCGCAAGTGGCAGGTGCAGTTTCTCTCCCTGCTGCCTGTGATTGCATGAACACTCAGGGGGTGGGTGCAGTTTCTCTCCCTGCTGCATGTGATTGCATACTCAGAGGGGGTGGGTGCAGTTTCTCTCCCTGCTGCATGTATGTGATCACACATGTGCACAGATGAGAGCCATAATTTCTTGGTCTTTATTTTTTTTATATACAAGTCATGACTCCAAGTTCCCAATGGTCCAGACCAGGCTTTTTTCTTCTACCCTCTGCTGGCCTGATCTGCATTCACCCGGCCAAGCTGTGGCCCTGTACTTCCCTGTTTATCTGCTCCATAGGGGATTGGTTAAAGAAAATTGCTCAGATAAGGATGACCATTCTTATCAGTTGAGACTGTTTCAGCACTGAAGCTGTGGATCCCAAGAATGCCCTGTCCTTGGTCACCCCAAACATCTCATTGGTCTTTAGGCTCTGAGTAAGGGCTGACTAGTCAGCTGCGTTTTGTAGGAGTGTGATGATCACAGTCTTATCAAAGTACCTTGAGATGGCTCAATGGAACAGGCACTTGCTTCCAAGCCTGATGACCTAAGTTAGATAAGTGGATTCACGTGGTAGAAGGAAAGAGTCTTCCACCTCCATAGGGAAGCCCAAGAGTACATGTGCAAATACACACACACACTGTTATAGGAGCTTCGATATCAGGTTGAACAGAATAAAATTTTAAAGAGAACTCACACCCATTTGATAAATATTTGCACAATTCTTCGGAATATACGGTGGGTTTGTTATGTAGGCAAAGTTGATCTTTCGCTTTATGAGCACTAGGTGGCAGTGTGGTTCTGCAAACTGCAACCGGCCTCAGTTTGGTGGTTATTTCCCCACACGGAGTTTCCAGGAAGGTGAGATGATAGCTCAGTAATTATACAGGGCACTAATGAGTTTTCTTCGTTTGGAATCCCACATTCAGCTCCATTTGTCCTATAGACAGCTCTGCAGTCCAGTGCTGGACTTCCGGAATGATGCTGTGGAGACCCTGCATATCTGTGTCCCTGGTGGCATGTGTGTGGTCTTTCCCCTTCTTTTTGACCATCTCCTTTTCTCTCTGTACAGAGGCATTTCTGTGATCACAACTGCCATTCCCTCCATCTCCTATTCTTAGTTGTTAGCACAGCTGGATTTTGAAGACTAAAGATCCCATCAGGCAATTCTGGGCAAAATCACGTCAGCTCAGACTGCACCGTACATAATCCAGGACAGAGACATGCAAAAGCTGCCTGTCCTCCCATACCTCTCTCTTTTCATTTTGCCATGTCTGACCATAGTTCCTAGGTCCCCCAAGTGGTTGTAAAGTCTAGAGGTCACCATACATCTCACTGGGGCCTGTCTTGGGGTGTGTGTACAAGAATGGCTCTTCATGTGTAACGTGACTGCTTTCTGGAGACCTAGGTGCCCCGTGCCTTCTCTGGGTCACCTATTACAGACTAGGAGATGAGGGTCACCTCCTTGTGAGGGGCAGAAGCTCTGACATCTATAACTGTGGTCTTCTGGCACACACCCCATTCTTGTTTATTGTTTGAGCAGAATTTCACTGTCTCCCAGCACAATCCATTCTCATAACAAGCTGCTAAAACATGGGATTCCTCAGGGAATTGCCAGGCAACTACCCTCTTCTGCTTGGGTCACGGGGGTATGCCTCACCAAATCCTTCAGACAGACTGAGAATAAAGCAGGACACCTCAGGACCCGAGATGCCATCTCAAGATCACACTTTCTGTAGGTGTCTCATTTTCTTCCTCAAAAACTCCGAGTACTCTGATCATAGTTAAGTTCCCTCTCTGCCCTAACATCTTCCAGCCTACTATTTGCTGACGTGAGAGGAATATGGGGTTTTGAGAAGGAACATTTGGCGTGTTAAGCACAAATTCATCCCCACCTTGTCTGATGTTTACAAGGGGAGGACCAGTAAAGAAGAGGTCTGAAGAATAATTTGACGAGCAGACAGCCACTTGCTTGGGTGATTTTGATATCAAATGGCCATTTCCTTCTCAAAAGCCTCCTATTTGGTCCTGGGTGTGACAGAATGATTGTCTGGAATGACTTTTGCCCTGAGGTTCATGGAGACTCACCAAGTCACAGGCAGTATTCCCAGACAAAGTAACTATTTCTTCATCACCCTTTGAACTTCCTGGATTCCAAGTCCCTTGAGCAATTTACCATACATTTTAGAGATGAAGTGTTTATATGAAATACATGCTGTGGAGGGGACCATATGCCCCAGAGATGTTGGGAGACAATAAACATTGATATTTTCCCCCCAACGTGGACTGGGCTATCCTTTGATAATCTGAGAAGCGTTCCAGGGGAACAAGGTGACGTGAGTATTCCCCACTTCTGACCAGAAAACTAACCACGCACATACTGTGATTTTTTTTTTCTCCTTCCTGAGACTGCAGGGTTACCGTCTTAGCACTACCAAATGTTAGAAGCATTGCAGAGTGATGTGATGGGGTGAGGGTCCTCTTGCTCCCACAGCTCATGGCAGTAATTACAGTCTCCTAAAAGTCATAACCAATGCTCACTTGTGACTTTGACCTTTCAGAATGGACTTCGATGATGAAGATGGTGAAGGTCCCAGTAAATTTTCAAGGTGAGTTTACTTTGTCTTTCTTAAGCCAGTAGCCAGCAGTCACGTGACTGGCATGCATAGGCACTTAGTGCCTCTTGTCATTGAGCAAACCATTATACTTTGACCATCTTGTGTATGCCTGGCTTACTGCCACTATTTGGCCTAGTGGCAGGCAGTTATTAGTAGTCCCGATATGTCCCAAGCCTAGCCTGGTGCTTTATGCTTGAAATCTCAGCACGTGGGAATATGGGGCAGGTGGATAGCAAATTCAAGGCAAACCTGAGCTGTCTAGCAAGACCCTGTCCTCAAAAGGCATAGCAAAAGAAGAGGGGAGTAATGCCTAGTTCTTAATATTACCTGTTTGCTTTTACATTTAACAGTGGTCACTAACTTTAATGGGCTCCCTTAAAGAAGCAAAAAAACATAAGGCTTGAGTTTAGAGACAATTATCAACCTGAATCATTTTTTTCTAGTAAGGAAAATTAGGAGAAATACAAGGAACATGTAAGCCTGTTTGGGGTCGGCTTCAAGAGCCTCACACTCAAGCTACAGAGTGTGTGGCAGCGTCTTCACAGCTGCTCTATGGGGCGGGCCACTGTCTAGCCCAACCTTCGGTGAAAGCTCCCAGGTCACCTGTACTGGGGGTGCAAGGGAGAGTCATGACTTCTGATTCTTTCAATCTGTTTCATTTGAGGCGCTGTGGGACACTTGGAAGTATGCGCGCTGAAGGAAGATGGCATTCCCCCATTCTTATCATACTCCCATCTGTGCCATCTTCTTCTGGCAGGGCTTGCCTTGCTGCCCCCCCCCCCACTCTGACCTCCTCCGAAGTTACTGCTGATTGTAGAAGATGTGTGGCAGGTGATAGGTGCCCGTCTGTTGTATTCACACCTCCACCTTCGTACTGACAGCCTTGGTTGTGTGAAGCGGTTTTGAGAAGTGTGATGTCCGCACAGTCCTCTGGGCTGGCTCTCTACTTTTCCCCTTGTGGGTCGTTTTGATTCTTTTTTTACCCATTAACCAAAACGATAGCTGTGGATTAAGCAGTGTTCTCTACCAATGCAGGAGGGACCCATGCCTCTTTCTGTTTAGGGATTCCCACAATCTTCAAATCTACAGTAAATATCTCCTCACCCCCATAAACTTTTACCCTTGAGGTCAGGGTCATCCATCCATTCCTCAGCTTCCTCTTCAACTGACGCAGGAGAGATGAGATGAGAACACTTTTTTTTTTTTTAAAAAAAAACCCATTAATGACCTTGAAGTTTCCTATCAAAATAACACATGAGCTTCACCAACAAAACTGGATTATCTCTTCCTGTGTAGACTGGACCCACTTTAGATGTCCTGGTATCTAAAGCTCTGTCTTAATAGCAAGGAGTGATCTGTTCCTGGAAAGGAGCAAACCTCAGAAATGTCCCCTTCTCCTCTCTGTCAAAGCTTGCCCTGGCCACACACACATTTCTGTAGAGGGAAACAATGCCGCTGAGTCCTCTGTGTCAAAGTTCCCCCTCAAGACTGCATTAGCATAGCATGTCAACCTCAGGAAATAATGCCGCTGGGTCTCAGGACAAAAAGAGGAAGAGAAACGTGGAGTGACATTTGTTTGACATGACATATCAGTGTCGGTGCTGAAACAGCAGAGGGACACAGAGCTCACTGGGCCCGAGTGTGAGGCGGCGGCCACGCCATGCTGTGTAACATTCCGAACCTGCCAGTGAGTCACTTGTTACCCAGTCATGTTCAGACCTCGGCTTCTCTCAACCACATCCTTTCCGCTGGGCCTTCAAAACAAGAGAGATGGAATGTACTTCCAAACATGTGCTGTTACTTACGGGGCTGGGTTCATGGGACCCCAGAGGCCACTGACTTAGACAACAGGACATTTGAAATAATCCATGGCTGACGGGCCTGTGGGTACATCCGAGTCGCTCGGAGTTGGGGAGACAAGCAAGTCCCCTCCCTACCTTCCACTTAACCATCCAGGGGGAAGGTGGAGGTCTGCTGGCAGCCTTGGTAAGGTGCACTCTAAGACCTCTCTGTTTCCTTACCCCATGCTTGCAAGCAGTCCCCACTGCCCCAGCAAGCAAGGCCCTGGAAAGCGTGGAGACCATGATGCAAGCCAGTCCCCATCCTTACTAGTTGATTCATCCTCTGGGCAGAGGCAGCACCATAATCTCTGTCCCCCGATGGGAGTCTAGTGAGAATTCCCTGCTTTTCTCAAGGAATGGAAGTATGGGGCTTGGCTTCCTTTCCCTAGCATAGCCTAAGGAAGCAGCCTTCACTTACCAGCACTGGGCCTGACTCCTGTTCCCTCTTAAATTCCATTATCAACTCACAAGGATGAACTCTCACCCTCTAAGAGACTCTGATCACACCCCAGAGAAAAACATCAACCTTCCTAAAGGACACCAGGACCCGGTGCCCTTCATCCCCTCAAACGGTCAGCATCCTGCATTACGAGTGATGCCCCCAGCCTTCTCACAACACTGGGCAGCACACAATGGCATTCCTTCCTGAATGTCCCAGGTTGTTCCTGTGCTGAGGCTGGCATCAGCTGCCACCAGCAGCAAGTGGCATCTCAGCGTGGGGACAGCCGACATTCCCAAGCTATCATCAGAAGTCAAGGTTACACACCACGGTCTCTGTGTGCCTTATACTTGTAGGGCCCGCTTATCCTTCCCTGGACCCCTACCCCTGTGTCAGGTGAGGCAATGAGGGGCACTAAGTCTTAGCCCATGACTACATGGGTCCTCTCAATCCTGCCTTCAGGGTTCTGGGGTTGGGTTCCTACATGTATTCATTGAGGCTTCGGTTTAGGGAGCCCTCTTTGTCACACCATCCCATATGACCGTTTACAAAAGAACGACGCAGAGATTGTATCGGCCTCTCCTGGTGGTCTGTGGGGGACTTTATAAAGTGCTTCCCCTTCTGTATGTTAATCAAGATGGGTGATGGATGTCCCACTGCTGAGTGAACTCAAGAGGCCCCCTTGGCAGCAGAGCTGGAGAAGAACCCCAAGTTACCACACGGCTAGCAGCACCTCTGTCTTCGTCCCCGATTTCCTCGCTTGTCTGCTAAGGCAAAGCCCTGGGTCGTCCTGATCCAGCAGAGGTGTCACCTCCTCCTGGCTCTGTCCTCACGACAGAGCCCTTGACCCTTCTACATAGAGACAGATTTCCTTACTGCTGCTGCCTGGCTCCTGTCAATTACTGATGCTCATAGACACCACAGTCTCGGGCATAACAGATTGATCCCATTGTCCCTTTCCCTTGGGGATAAGATAGACTTGGGTCAGTAGACAGGGCCTTGGGATGTGTCATTCTCTTCTCACAAGATGGCATTTCCTCACCTCTATCCTTGAGGGCTTCGAAATAAAATCGTACGCATCAATGCATACCATTTGTTTCTCAGATCTTGTTGCTGGGCAACTGGCAGTTCTCAGTCCTTTTTGGCGTACTGCTAGTAGCTCAGGCTTATTTCATAAAAACCTAAGTTTATCGTATCGTTCCCTGTACTGGTGGTTAGTGAATGGAATTTTCAAGCTTTTAGATCTTACCTTGTTTATCCTTTACCTCAGCCCACAAATTGAATTTATCTATGGATCGATCAAAGAACCTCACAAAGCCCACTCCCGGTGTTTATAGAGAAAAATTAGTCCGCGGTAATAAGGTCCCATTGGTTGCCACAGACACCACCTGAAAGCTTTGGACTGAACTCTAAATTTGGGAGCCACCACTGAAGGACTTTAAGCATCAGACTTAAATTTAGAGAACTGTCAGTCTGGCAACAATCCAAGGTCTGGTGGGAAAGGAGAGGTGGGAGGAGGCTTCGCCACCCGGGGGGCGGGTGGTGTCAGCCACAGTGGGCAGTGAGCATGGGCATGGGGAGGGGAGGAGAGTCAAGAGGTTTTTGCAGGCGTTTTGGCACAGGTGGACATTCGTGGTGAAGGAGCCCTCGCTCAGCAAGGCCCTGAGATAAGTCAAAGTGGGCGTAGTGTTCTTATGATTCAGAGAGGTGCTGAGTGACAGGATATGTGTTGGAATGGGGAAGGGGATTCAGGGAGAAGTGGGCGGGGCTAGTGGGACATCCCGAAGGTCAGACTGAGAGACTCCAGGTCGATACGATTCCAGACGGGGCAGGCAGATTCCCCTTGGATGTTGGGCCGCACAGAGAAGCCGGTCTCACTGGACACCCCCACAGGAAGATGCAGGCAGGTGCTGTGGAGTGGGGGAGCTCTGGGTCCTGCCAGACTCATCTTCTCCCGTAAGAGCCCGAACTTCCTGTCTGGCCTCCTCCCTTCATCAGCTCTCCGAGTACCACCCTCTCTGGGTGGCCCAGGAAGTGTGAGCCGGCAAGGTAGGAGTATGAGCCACTGGGAGCTTGCCCTGCCTTGGGTCTCATGATCAAATGTCCAGCTGAAGAGTGTGGCCTGCACCACATGACCTGCTCCGTGGCTGTGGAACGAGAGAAGAGGGTCTCTAGTCTCTCTACGGCAAGATTCTGGCCTGTGCTGCTCAAGAGCTAGAAGTCCTCTGACCAAATTCCTGCTTGCATCCCTTCCTCTTATCTGGTTGACTCTTTCTCCCCTACTTAGCAAACCCTGCCCATTTCTGCCTGGAGGATGTAGATTTTCCTGACACGGAGGGTCTTTGCTGTGCTCGTACACATTGGTACTTCGCTGGCCAGTTTACATCTTTCCAGTTAGTACCTGGGAGGTGGGGTTGGCCCCAGGAATCTGCTGACTGGTCTTAACCGGTCTTCCTCCCCTATCCCCTACAAAGCTCATCCATCTGTGAACCTCTCTCTAAAACATCAGGGTCCATTGGCCTGGCTTCTGT
Source organism: Arvicola amphibius (assembly GCF_903992535.2). Taxonomy (NCBI): domain Eukaryota; kingdom Metazoa; phylum Chordata; class Mammalia; order Rodentia; family Cricetidae; genus Arvicola; species Arvicola amphibius. Next base: position 155,072,795 of record NC_052058.2, on the reverse strand, counting down.
TAGATTTCTCATTGTGTTCTGGCCTCCTCCCCAGCCTCCAGGTTCCTCACCTTCCCCTCTCACCAGGTCTGCCCATCCTACAGGAAATGTCTCCTCCTCTCTTGATGCATCCTCCCAACCCTAAGTCTTCCTTTGACACCGCCCCCAGATGGACCCTATTTCCAGAGCACTCTTCCTATTCCTATTGCCAAATACATTAACTCTGCCCACTGCCCCCAGCCTCTTCTAGACCCCCCCCAACACCTTCTGTGTCTTTCTCTCCTCCTGTGCATAGTGCACCTTCCTGCTCAATGTCCTTGCTGCTTGAAGACCACATTGAGCTTCCTTGTTTTCTCGGCCATCCTCTCCCCATGGGGGAGGAGGGGCTGGCTCGGGACTCCTTGCACAGAAGATCTGCTCTAGAAGGCTCACAGCAGGCCACCACGGGGACATGCACATCTCAGCACACACACCATCAGACCGTCAGGCCTGATTGCCATGCCACTCCGCTTCCTGGAAGGATGGGGTGTGACGCTGATGCATACAAGTAGTGTGTGGAGCAGCCTTGCCTGGGGATCTTCCTTTCTTACTGTTAGCGCCACTCTCCTTCCTAGAGAAGCCACCAAGTCCTCCGTCCTGCAGCAGTACACATGGGGCATATTTTTAGACACTATTTCATCCCAGGGAACAGCTTTTTCTTAAGTTGAATGGGGCTGGCTGTTACTCTCTTTTGCACCTAAAGGTAATAAATAATTCAAGACAGAAATAGTCTCCCGGCCCTTATGTTAGACTTTCATTGTAAGCATCCCGGAGACGGTGTTAGGTAATCCCCCAGAGTTATTTTTTTAATTGGTTATTGGTTAAATAAGGGGTCACACCTGTTCTGTTACTATGCTGCTCTGCGGGGGAAATACACTGGTGTAGAACAAAGGCACGTTCACAGCTTTATTGGAAGTGAATCTACATCATCAACAGTCTCCTTAGTGATACAGAGTGTGGTTAGGCTTGTGACAGAGTTAGGTACTGCAAGCCTATTTTCAGCTGAGGGTTTTGTTAAGGAGAAAGGCATGCAATACAACCCCTGCCACACATCTCTGCCTGGTGTGGGCTGCCTTTGGCCAGATTAGAATCCTCACTGCAGCCTTGGCTGCCTAAGCATCCAGCACATCCCTACATCACAGGGGGATGCTGAGGTGCCGTGCAATATACTGAGTGCTGAAGGGAAAGCAAAAGCAGCTTGGCTGTGTGGGTATTTGTCATGGTCGGGTGCTTTATGTCTTGAGGCACAGTGCTTATGGAATGGGCTATCACCATCAAAAAAATTGAAGGGGCGTAAGTTGGAGGCTATCTTATAGTGGTTCATACCATGAAGTATATCAGGAACTGCCTTCGTAGGTGCGAGCCCAGACCTTCATTTTAAAGATCACCCAGAAAGATGCACACAGAAAGCCTGCTAGGATGCTTTGGTCTTCCATGGTTCCCGGTCTTAATTTTGGATGTCTAGGAAAAATCCACAGATACGTGGGCAATTTGGGAAGTGCCATTACATATTTAGAGAAGGAGGCCACAGTGGTCCACGCTCCCCACACATAGACAAGAGCTTACAGATCTGTCAGGGCTCAGCTTCAACCCACAAGGACCAAAGCACTTAGCCATTATGAGTTAGACCTAGGAAGGTGGCCATCTGATGTTAGCAGTGTGTTATTTTACCCCAAAGTCCACTGACCCTGGTCTGATCCTTCTTTTTCCCTCCCCCTGACCTCTTGCTTTCTGGGAAGAGAGAACCACAGTGAGATTGAGCGGCGCAGGCGGAACAAGATGACTCAGTATATCACGGAGCTCTCCGACATGGTTCCCACCTGCAGTGCCCTGGCTCGGAAGCCAGACAAGCTCACCATACTGCGCATGGCCGTTTCACACATGAAGTCCATGAGGGGCACCGGGAACAAATCCACTGACGGCGCGTACAAGCCTTCCTTCCTCACTGAGCAGGTGCCCCAGTGTTTCTCTCCCGCTGTTGTGGTCAAAGTGGGGAAGAGTCTTAAGGGTCACAAGCCTGAGATAAATTCCATGGGAACGTGGAGTTCAGATTTGGGGGAGGTGTGAAAGCCAGAATGTTTGCTTCCATTCTCCAGCAAGAAGTGCTCTTTAAGAGTGCCAGATCTCTCCTTTTTCTGCTCTTTTATCTCCCATATGCCTCGGTGAGGGTTGGTGACAGAACTGTGTGATGAGGATGTGGACTCAGGAGTGGCACTGACATCATAATTCCTGTATGTAAGGGTAACGAGAGCACCGTCATGCCATGAAAGCCACAGGGCCATCACAGCCAGCACTGGCAGGCTTTCGTGGTCCCGGTCCGAGTCCCTCTTTCTGTGCTGCCCATTGAGTTTAGCCAGCAAGCCACAGTTCTTCATCACCGTTTGAGAGGTGAAGAAGTCAAAGCTGGAATTTCCCAGGATCTTAGAGAAGGACCTGAAGACCTGCTTGCTCTACTAGGGTTCCCTTACGCCATGTTTTTTCTACCACGCTAACTGGGGGGGGGGGGAAGAAATGCATGAAATAGCAAGATAGCATTAGTAAATGGATATACATGAGCCAGGTGGCTTGTGTTCCAAGTCCTTATCCTTCACGCGGTGGTCACAGCGAGTGTCAGCTAGTGCTGAAAGCCTTAGCTGACTTGTCTAGCCATACACGAAGCTTTGACTTTCTAGTTTCCATAACTTTCCTGAGGTAAATGAGCCAATGGATTCCATAGAAAGAGGTGAGATTACGCGGTTGTTGGGAGTGTTCATCTGGAAGTGCGAAGTGTTCTGTGGGTGGCATCTTGAGTAATGGACTGTTTAACACGGCAGAAAGCAAGGATCAAATGAAACCGAGTGGAAGCGACTGGGCTGCACCAGGAACTGTGCTCAGGACAGAGGCTGTGAAGGAGCCACAGAATGGGCACGAAGGAAGTCAGCAGGGGACTTTTAAGGGGTGCACAGTGTGTACAGAGGGAGGGGTAGAGAAGGCGTGAGGGACTATTAGCTGTGTGGCACAGAGCATCTGTCCACAGTGGCCACAGGTTTAGAGGAACGAGGACGATAACCCGATGCCATTGTCCTCTGTTCGGTGCAGGTGTTTTGGTGGCAGATACTTCACCTACTCCAACCCCTTTGAAATCCCCCCCCCCATGGTTCCCTTGAGCCCTTGCATTGAGGGTTTCAGGAAGAAGGTAGTGGCCATATTTGGTCTTAGAGGTGTGGAGCGTGGTGGCCCAGGTACAAGCTTCCATTCTCATTCCCATCTCTATAAAGATGAAAACCATGCTAGTCCCCCCCCCCCCAGCTCTGTGGATGTAACAGGGAAGGCATCCCCGTGTAGACTGCTTAGCATGGGGGGGATGTTGCTATAAGGAATGATGAGCAGACAGACATGACTTGCTGGAAGTTCATTTAAGTACCACTAGCACTAGGGTCAGTACAGAGAGTTTCTCCAAATATGTTTAATCCTTACAAAAAGGACTCTCTGCAGCTACAGGGGATGGCAGAGAGAGGCAACCATGCACTCATGTGCCCTCTCCGTGCCACTCTCTCGGTCACACATCCACTTACAGAGCCCTGTAAACACTTACTGCGAAGCCCTGCACACACCAGAAGCTCATTAAACCTCCAAAAATTTTACTGAAAGTAAACTTGATGAACTATCAAGAAGCCCGAGCCAATAAGTATCACGCCAGAGTTGTAAAGCGAAGTGGAAGGGAATGGATGGAATTCTTACTCCCAAAACCCATACTGTCTTCCCGGGGGAAGGAGGAAAGGCCGCGTAGGAGTCATGAGATGCTGATCCTCAGAGGAGAGGATGGGAAGAGATGGGTGGGGGTGGCTCCATCCCATCAGATCCTTAGATCCTTGTTGTCTTTGCAAACTGGGTTAAAACCTGCATGCGTAAACAAAGCCACACAGCCTCATCCGGTGACAGAATTCTCCCCCTTCCCGAGGCGTCTTAGTCCATTTTTTATTTTTAAAGGATCTTCCTGTTGGGAAGATCTTCCTGACAGGGTGGATGAGAACGCTGATGTTCTTAGAACTGCGGAAGCATCTAAGAGACACAGGAAGCAGACGTGCACATGGGAAATTGACAGAGTGAGCGTTGGGTTGGAAAATGTTTGCACTGTCAGCATCCACCTTGGTATCCCAGGGCTGAGTGCATTTGAGTCGATCCCAAGCCAGTGACTGCACACAAGCCACAGAGTTCCTAGACTGTGTCTCCAAAAGTTAAAGTCTTCTAGGGACTTGGGCTCTTGGACCCTTCTTGGCCACTAGGGTCACTCTGATTGACCAGATGTTCCAGATTCCATGCTTTGCTTCCTCTCAGCTGACCCTGATATCAGGTGGTAACCATTCCTCGTGAGGTTGTATTTAAACATTTGAGGTGAGGAATGCTGACTTACTGCTGGATCCCAAAGGATGATTTTGTTCGTTGGGGGCCTGTATGGTGTATGAGAAAGTTGGAGTGGTGGGAACAGACTCTAGTGTAGGGTTAAGCTCCACACCTCCTGCAGGCCAGGAACCTAGGTTCTTTATTTAGCTTGATGTGACAGGCTATGGATAGTTACCACCGAGCTGCCTTTAGGCGTGGTTGTCTAGGTTTAGCAAAGTTGATTTTACCCCATTTGTGGCCCCCTGGGGTGACAGCAGGGCTTCGGGAACAAGAGTGCAGTGTCCCCACACAGTAGGAAGACTCGTGGCCTGTTTCTCTCTTCTCCCCATCTCATTCTCCTTTCCTCCTGCCATTCTTTGTGCTGTACACTGGGTGCTGGGCCCTCCGGCAGTGTCATGGCTGGCTGCAGTTTCAGTACATGAGGAAAGTACCTCAGGGAACCGGCAGCTCAGCCCCTCCTGATCATCATTGCCTGGTCTCTCAGCTCTCCATGCTAGAGATCTCCCCCAGTCACTAAGAGAAGACAGTGTGTTTTAGGGATGGTGCAAGTTTTGAGTCTTTCTCTAGAAAATAAGCTAGCCAGGTGAAATGACATTCATTGACACAGCCATGCACACACCAGAATAAGTAGCTGCACAAAAGAAGTTGAGGTTGCTAGTTATGAGAAGATAATTGACCGGGATCTGTCAGTACACTTGCTGACCATGACCTTTGCTCCCCAGGAACTGAAGCATCTTATTCTTGAAGCTGCTGATGGATTTCTGTTTGTGGTGGCAGCTGAGACAGGAAGAGTAATCTACGTGTCTGATTCTGTCACTCCTGTTCTGAACCAGCCACAGTCAGAGTGGTTTGGGAGCACCCTCTATGAACAGGTACACCCCGATGACGTGGAGAAGCTGAGAGAGCAGCTGTGCACTTCCGAAAACTCCATGACAGGTAAGGGTAGCTTTTGTGTGGGGGTGGCCATTTGACCTTGAAAGTTGTTTATCCCATAAACACATTAGAAAGCTGGAAGTTACAAAATAGCCTAAAGGTGAGGTGATACATTTTATTAAGTTTGTGTAAGGGCTTCAGTCACAGTACCTTCAAATTTTTAGAGTCACTTATTTTTTTGGTTTTCAAAATTTTTCCTGTAATTAGTGCATGCGGCCAGTAGGAGGTGTTCTTGCTACGTTAGTGAGACCCATAGGATCTCTATATATCAGTATGATACCATTACTTACAACCCAGGCCTTAGCCACCTGAAATACAGTTCCTTATCGAAACATCTAAGTCTGCCATAACATAACAAGACATGTTCTTCAAAATCACTTCTGTATACAAACACATGCAATCTGATGTGTAGAATTCACTGGGGGAAGTGGATTGGAAGTAAAACACTCCATAGTGGATAAAAGTGGGAATCTACTAAACCAGCATGGCTTTAGGTGACAAATGGAAGGTCACAAATATTAAGCATGGTTCTTGGCCTGGAAAATGATTTTTGGTTGGGGAAACAAGTCTCAGGAGGTTGTCATTTGTGTGTTCTCGTGGAATGCTGCAGTGACAGTCATGTGACATCAGATGGAGGGTTCTACCACCAAATACAGATGACTCTGGGTGACCTGACGGTACTGGTAGAGGTCTGGAGTGTGAGTGATGTGGCCTTCTGTGTGGCTGGCTTCAGCCAGGCGCAGTTGTCTGTATTCATCTGCTATTTCTCATGGGTAAGCAAACACAAAACTCCTATTTTCTTTTCTCGGATTGTTGCCAAACGTATCAGTCAAATTGGCCTTCTCTATAGCATGCATCTGTGCTGTATTCCTCCCTGACTGCACTGTACGCTGCTGGGGTACTCACGTTCATGTCTAATGCAATGCTGAATTTGATGTTTTGTGCCTAGTGAATAAGTGAGCCACTGCTTGCTCACTGTGGTCAGCCTAAGTTCCTGTGACCTTTGTCACAGACTGGGTAACTCAAACTGCAGGAACTGACTTTCTCTCACGGTGTGGAGACTGGAATTTCAACCTCCTAGTCCACTTCATCTGCAACAAAGCACTGTGAGCCGCTAGCTTTAAATCTATCCATGGAGCTGGAGAGATGGCTCATTGGCTAAGATCTCTTGCTGCTGCTCCAGAGGACCCGAGTTCAGTTCCCAGCACTCACACTGGGTAGCTTACAACTGCCTGTAACCAACCCCAGGGTTCCAGGACCCTTTTCTGGCCTTTGCAGACAACCGATCTCACATTGACATATCCACACACATAAAAATGAAAGATATGTGTGTGTGTACCCTCACACTAAATCTCTGTCAATACATAGTCTCATAGTTTTAGAGATTACGAAGTCTAAAACCAAGCTGTAAGTGTGCCTGGTGATGGGCCACTTTCTGGGACCTTCTAGCTGTGTCCTCACAGGATAGGAAGGATGGCACAGTCACAAAGTTCTGTCTTCATGACCTTGGGGATTAGGATAGCAACCAGGGAAGATGCAGTCAAGCATTTAGTTCATTTTATCCAGGATCATAGTATCAAGCAGGGCTGTGTCTCTTGAGACCTCTCGTTAGTTTCCAGAAGCTTCCCTTTGAATCTTACATGACCTTTCTCCTGTGTGTATTCCTGATATTTCCCCTGCTCTTGAAGGACACCAGTCCCTATCAGCTATCTTTACCTTAATTACCTCTTTAAAGGCCCTACTCCAAAAACAGTCATATTGTGAGGTTCTGGGAGTTAAGTCCTCAACCTACAAATTTTTGAGGGAGGCTCACAATTCCACCCATAATCCTTAGAGTCAAATCCAGTCTGGTAGGAGTTGAGCTGTTTCTGAGGGTCGCTGGTCATTTTCTCAGTGCTGGTGATTAGTGGGGAGTGATTTCACGTGGGGACAGAGTTTGTGTCTTAGCCATCTCTGTATGCCTGTAAAAGAACCAGGCAAGCTCAGCCTTAGACACTATTGCTCCCTCGCTAGGCTGGTCATACTACATAGAACATAACGTTCAACACTTGGGAACCGTGAGGTCAGCTAGGAAGTGTTGGTTTTAAACTTGAAATCACCTCCTCTGGAAAGAGCTGGTCTCCTTCGTTCCCCCCCTCCCTGCCTTTCTGTATTTGGCCACAGGATGTGGCTTCTTCAAACCCTTCAAGGAGACCTAGCTGGGGCAGATGACAGGGAAGTGGTGGCCATGCACAGGGCAGTTTCGGTTCCAGGGTGTTGCTAACTGGCTCCTCAGAGGCTCGTGGACATTTCTGTGTGAAGTCTTCATGCATCTGGCTGAGTAAACATGATCTTGGAGATAGTGTGAACAATAAGTGACAGTAACCAGAGCTGGTACAGCGTAAATAGTCCCCCAAGATGCCAGAGAACTCCCGGGTGAGCTGTGGACAGTTGGAACTCTGAGCTTTTTCTGGCCAGGTACTTCTTGCAAAGAAGGAGTTGGAAATGTGGGTCCTGATCCTTGGGGTATAAGAGGCACAGAATTTTTTTCCTTAGAGATCACAGTGAATTGGATTCTTCCAGGATGCACACAAAACTGTTGATCTGGGGGAGACAGCCTAAAAGGGCTCCTTGCAGAAGGGCTGCATGCTGACAGGTGTGGGGTTCACTGGTGCCCAAGAGAGGCTAGAAGTTGATTATTGAACATCCAAAGTGTACATTTAATATAAGTTTTTCATTTAAAAACTCTTAAGGGGCATTGATACTTTTGATTATTGGACAAGGGTCTCAAAATCCTTCTGTCCCCTGATCCTCTATGGTTTGAAGTCAGAAATAAGTAAACATGGCTCCTTGAGGAAGTTAAGGGTGCAGGGTCAGGGAGTTAGGTAAGGGCTGCTGGGATAGAGACAACTTACCTAGACTACTCTGCTAAGGGGGGTCTCCCTCCTCTGACCCTCCCTCTCTCCTAGAAAGTAGATGTCCCATTCATTGGGCCTGTAGCACTATCTATACTGAAGGTAGCCGGGGTGTGTGTGTGGGGGGGGGGGGAGAAGATGCTGTGTGTGCACAGTGCAAGAAGGGACAAAGAGGGGAGCCAGAGCCGGGTGTACAGCCTGCCCTGTTGGCCCAGGGACCTCTTGCACAGAGGCGTGGGATCAAGAAGGGACAGTGGGGCTCTTTGTTGAGCTAAATCTTTCCATAGCTGGCCAGGTGTGACCAGGGTGGTAAGAAGATCCTGGGAAGCACAGCAGTAGTGTGAGCCACTGCAGCGATCTGCTCTCTCCGTGAATGAGTGCCGGACTGCCGTACTACCGAGAGACAACAATGGCACCCTCAGACAGCAAGGGCAATGTCGAATGTAGACATAGCCATGGAGAGGGAGTTGGGAGACTTATTTTTGCTCTGATCTTTTCTTAGTGATCCTGGAAGTTCCTTTCTTCTTTGATCTTCGTTCTTCTTATCCCCCCAGCACAGGAGATTCCCAAGGCTCATTCCCCGCCGTGATTTTATTCTCTCATCTAAGGTTTCCAAGTAGGACCTAGTCCACTGGTTAGAAAATTGTAGGAGGAGAGGGACTAAAACAGGCCAGGGCTGTGCTGAAGAACTGTCACCACCGCTCCAAGGTAGCAGTGGCCCTGTGGAGGAAGGAGGGGCGCGTCCAACAGCCCGTATCCAGGCGCTAGCTGCAGTGTTGGCCATTCTGAGCGTCGTGTTCATCGACTGGCAGTATCCACTGAATGGCGATGCGTTTTTTAAATAGACCTCCTCATAAAACCAGGCTCTGCACTGACTGCCTGACAGAAACATGAGCCAGGGCTTGCCGGAAGCTAACCGTGAACATCCCCCTTAGGAGCCATGGTTCAGTGCTAACTCATCCAAGTATCCACAGTAGCTTTTTATGCAGCAAAACTATCTGATATGAATTGACCTTGAGTCTCTTTTCCAGCCCCAGCTTTTCTTTGTTTCATATGTGGGGCTTTTCAAGTAGCCTCACACACTTACACTCAGCTCTGCGTTTGGGACCTCTGGCTGTGCAGTATATAACCGGCAGGATGATTTCTGCCAAAGTCTCTGTGAGCATTCTAAGCTTGTCTTTCTTAGCTCTGTTCAACCCCTTTGCTCTGTCATGCTCTGATCCATCCCTGAGGGCTAAGGAGCCTCAGAGCCAGGTTGAGGTTACCTCTCCATCCATGGCACTTGGACTCCTGAGCTGAAGTAACTTCTGAGGAAGGAAGGATGCCGAGCAGCGAGTGGTGTGTAAGGAGATTCTGATGGTGGAGGGAGTGTTGTTGAAAGCAAGTAGTGCCTTGTGGGGAAGGGGCCTGTAGAAATAGCCACTGGAGCTCTGAGTGATCTGAGTAGTCACTCTCAGTGGGGATGGGGGCGGTAGGGTGTGGAAACGCCAAGGGCATTCCAGGTGACAACAGGCATATGCCTGTAACTGGATATGCCCAAGCTCTAGGTTCAGAAAGCAAGCAGGGGGCAGCAGAGACACCCAGGAGACCTGGAGGGATGGAGCCAATTCTCTGTCTTCTGGTAGTTGAACTCTGGAAAACCTTGATCCTGGTGAGCAGAAACAGGAGGCGCTTCGCCACTGACCCCAGCACCTCACTGGGAGGTTTTGGTTCTCCAGCCAGAAAGAGGATGTGGGAAAGGTTAATCTGTGGGCATTTCAAGAGGAAATCCATTTGGCCCATGTCCCCTGCATTGCCTTGTACTAAGGGATTTGCAAAATATTCCTGCATTCAGGTAATCAGGTCAGCATTTTGAGTCAGTATAGGGAATAACTTTGAAAAAAAACTGATCAGTGGTAGAAGTGGTTGAAACAGGTAAACTTCCTCCCTCCCTCCTTTTTTCTTTCCCTTCCTTCTTCCCTCCCTTTTCTTCCTTTCCTCCCTTCTTTCCTTTTCTTCCTTCTTTCCTTCCCTTTTCCCTCCTTCCTCCCTTTTCCCCTTCCTTTCCTTCCTACCTTTCCTTCCCCCGCTTCTGTTTGTGGATCAGCCCCATTTCCCAACTGTTGCAGCCTGGATTCTTTGTGATAATTTGGGGAGAACCCAAGCTGGGGTGGTCCCCAAGGTTTTAGCTGGAAAGCCCCAGTATGTGAGTCACTCATCCCAATCAGCTGTGATTAAGCTTTTCCTATCTCCCTTCGAGCTTTGCTGAAGTCCAGGGATGCTTTGACTCTTGGATCACAGTACTTGGCCAGGCTCTGGTCTGGGCACAGATAGCTTCTCCAAGAGCCCGCCACCAGGGAGCCATTTCCAGCCAACTGTGCTCACAGCCTCTCATAGGGCATTTTCCATGAGAGCTTCAAGATGCCACCTACACTCAAGAGTCTCTCTGCCTGTCTGGAAGAGAAGACACTTGTGGGACCTCTGGATGCTTGTGACTTTCATTTTCTCATTCAACCCTAACAGTGAAAATACTAATACCTATAATTAATCCACTTACATTTCTTTTTTTTTTTTTTTTTTTTGGTTTTTTGAGACAGGGTTTCACTGTAGTTTTAGAGCCTGTCCTGGAACTAGCTCTTGTAGACCAGGCTGGTCTTGAACTCAGAGATCCGCCCGTGCCCGTCTCTGCCTCCCGAGTGCTGGGATTAAAGGCGTGCACCACCACCGCCCGGCTCCACTTACATTTCTATGGCACTTTTTACCCACCGTTGAGACTAACCACACATACTACACCAGCTTCCATCCCTTGAAGAGAACTGGCAGATACCCTCACACCCAGGGTTTGGCGAGAGGGCCTGGCCCAGGTGATGACTTGAGGCACAGAGGCCAAGATTGCCTTCCCCTCTACGTCACTTCAGTCCTGAGCATAGAGATTGCTGCCAGTATCTCTGCAGCACCAGCAATCGGAGCAGTCCAGGGCCGGGCATACATAGCACTGAAGGCTCAGGGGCACACGGGAGGTGGGAAGTGTCAGAGTTGTGGGATTAGAGCAGACAGTCTGGGTGTCTCACCTCCTTGCCCTCAGAGGTCCTCTCCAGCAGTGGTTCCCCGTCAGCTATGTGAACATCAGGTTTCGAACCTGCTGGAAATGAGAATCTCAGCTCACCCTGCACCCAACTAAATCAGAAGCTAGGATGAAGCGGTCTGTCTGTCTGTCTAACCATGTCCCCAAGTCCTTGAGATGCACTCTGAACTTTGAGATGTAACAACTTAGTGGTGCCATCTTGAAACTTTTTTTTTAATTCCTCTGATTGGGTCTTCATTCTTGATTTTGTTAGGCTTTTTGACCTGTTTAAGTTCCACCTTGGAAGGGTAGGGGAGATAGAAGATTTCTTCAAGTTTCTTATTATGGAACTCTGTTCACATTTATCATACTGGTCAGGTCAATCTTGGTGAGAATATAGAGTGTTCTGTGGTCTATCAGCATCTGAATCTTCTAGGAGCTGCTTGAAACATGGACCCCTCACAGGCCTGCTGACTCCAGAGTCTGCATTTTCATAAGACTCTTGCACAGCAAAAGGGGGGGAGGGCATATTCTGGCTCATGGGTTTGGGGGTCCAGCCCATAGTTTCAAGGGGTTTAGCCTGTGACTGGCTGGATCCATTGCTTTGAGACTAAGGCAGATCTATCATGTGACAGAGACTGCCACCTTGGAGTGGCCAGGAAGCAGAAAGAGAGGGAGAGATGGGGGAGGACAGGCAGCAGCCAGGGACAAGATATGTTTTTCCACAGTGTTCTTGCAATGACACTCCCCAGCTAGTCTCTACCTTCCATAGTTCTACACTCCCCTGATTGTCTACTCAGATTTTTGAGGCAGTGATAGATTAATCCATGAGGGATCTTCACTGATGAAGGCAGATTCCCCCCCCCCCCGCCAAAGCCGCTCACTCTGTAGTTCTCTGGTTTGAACACCACTTACACTAAACTAACATCAATACCATTCAGAAGGAAACTGAAGGGTTTAGTGAAGAGCCATAACAGGGTGCTTGTAGCTAGGGTCAGGAGCAGCCTTTGCATGCATACTTGGTATGAGGTAATGGTCCGCCCTGGCAACTTGCACAGGTCCTCTTGTTAGCCCAGCTCTTTGAGGATGCGGCCAGGACTTCGGGGGGAGGGTGTAGTTTTCATCAGCAACCTGCCTCACTGTGAGATAGAAGAGGAGGGAACTTCAGGGATACCCACACTGCCACCCTCGGAGTACAAGGCAGGTACTTTCCAAAAAGCAGCCTGAGACAGGGTGGTCATGGAATGAGTGGGCCTGGGAAAATAGTAGCCGTTGTCCCCGTTCCATCTCAGCCCACCCAAGGCAGCTGGGCTCCCTTGGTCACACTTCACAAGAGAGGGCAAAGACAGATTATGTGGAACTGAGCCATGCCGCTTGGGTCCTGTAGGGGAAGAATGTGAGGCAGATAATTGGTCCCACAGGAGTTCTGTGAACTATGCAGTCTACCCTGTGGTATCACAGTTCAGGAAGAAGATGGTGTATTTCCAACTGTCAGTCATGAAGGTAACTTCATGAAAACCATATTTTCAAATACATCGTTTATTTTCTTTGGAATGCCCCAGCTTAGTCTTTGGATTCATGCCAAACCCTGAAACCCTAAACACACTCAGCAGGCCATTTCTTGCCATATTAGGTAACACAGAAGAAAAAAAAAAAAACAATTCTGGATTTTATCTCAACTATTAACACTGTTATTGAGTTTCTGTTGTTTGAAGGAGAAATGTAACATCTTAATAGTTAGAAAAGCGTGCGCACTTGAGTGAGGCCGTTGGAAATTGCCCAGCTATGTAGTAAACACACGTAAGCTGCAGAGAAAGTGTTCGGAGCTGGGCTGTCAGAGGCGCGCAGTGAGCACACATCAGCATAGAGCCCAGCACACACAGCGAGGTGCTCTGTCTCTTCACGCAGACACTCCCGCTGAAAACCACAGTGCTTTCCATCCCAGATGTTTCTCTGGAGCAGGTTCAGTTCCTTCTCGTTGCTAAATATTTACACAACCTGCCTTGTTTGGCTTCGTGAATACATCGCATGCTGATGTCCCCGGAACTGTTTGTTTTTCGCTCCTATTTTATTTTGAAAGCTATTTCATGAATCCGGACAGAGCTCCAGCCTGAGCTGCCCGGGTTCATTACTGTGGCGGTGTCACAACAAATGAAGAAGCCGGGGCAGTGTTTCTGCACACGCTGCAGACTCCAGCTGAGCCGTTTTCCTAGCATGCTGCCAAAAGTCCCACGAGATGATCCAGTGGGGGCTCGGGCACAGGACCAAAGAGGAGATGAGGAGGAGTCATGGGAACATGGAGAGGCAGTTAGGGGAGGTGGGGGGTCCTGCTCTTGGTTAGCTGGCCCTAGTGACATTTGCAACCCATGAATCTTTACCTTGAAAACTCAGACACACTTCCTCATCTGTAGATACAGATCCCCTAAGGACCAATCCAGAGCTGATTGGTGGGACAGCCGTAATGGTTGTTTGGAAACTGGTATTTCCTTCATTTCTTAAAAATTGAGAATGACAGTGAGCCACTAATGCAGATGGGTGGCCTTCCAAATGTCCCTGGCTTACCCTGCTTAATTTCTTGTCCCCTGAAAGTGTCTTGTCAGCACAGGCCTGGGAGGAGTACAGGGAGAAAAGCCGGACTTCTCATCCTCTTAGTTCCGTTCATTCAGTCTTCCATCAAGTACCAACTTTATCAAGATACCATGCTAAGTGCTGGGGGTATGGTAACGAATTAAACCAAAGTAGCCAGGCTCTCGTGGACTTTTTACAGCTTAGGGGAGAACAGGCACCAGAGAAAGAGCATGTTTAGTTCGTGTAACATGGTGGGACATAGGACAAAGTCCTAAAGGGCAATGAAAGCCAGTGATGTGGCATTGGACCTGTCTAATCAGGTTGGAGAAGGCTGTGGGGTGAGCAAGTGCTGCTTGGTAAGAGCTGGCAAGGGTGAACCAGGTAAGGTTGTCAGTGGAGCAGGGGTGGTTCTTTTTCCCAGAGTGTTTGAGTTGAAGCGTTTCCAGCCAAAGGGACCCTGTGTCCCTTTATATGTGAAAAGTTCACTGTGGCCACAGCGTGGAGGATGGACATGAGAAGACAGAGTTCATCTCAGGAGGATACAGAGGTTTTCATCTTGGGAGGATGTGGGGGTTGTCTCAGAAGATGGAAGGAATCAGCCCATGCAGGTGTGGAAGCCGTCTAGGTAAGAGAGATGATGCAGGCTGGGGCTAGGTGGTGCTGTTTTCCACTGGCTGCTATAATGAGTAGCCACAATCTGGGACAGCTTAAACAACGGAACTTTTCTTACAGCTCTAGGGACCAGAATTCTGCAACCCTACTGTGAAACTGAACTGGTTCCTTCTGTGGAATCAGGCTGAAAATCTGTTCTAAGTCTCCCTCCTGCCTCTTCTTGTAGATGCCTCTTGTTCTGTGTTTCCCTCGTTACTTGGTGTCTCGGTGTCTAAAGTCACCTCTTATCAGGACACCAGTTATATTGGACAAACACCCGCCTTCATCCAGTGTGACCTCATTATATCCGAAAAGACCTTATTTTCAAAGAAGGCCCACAGATTCTGTAAGGATGTGCATTTGGGGAGTACAACTTTAAATCAAAGTCCAGGGAACAAAGTGGAGATAGAAGGAAGTGGTCATATCCAAGAGAATAATAGGCATAGAAACCAATCAGCGAGGCTGGTGAATCTGAATTCAAGGCCAGCCTGGTCTACAGAGCAAATTCCAGGACAACTAGGACTATACAGAAAGACCCTAGCTTGAAAAACAAAAACAAGCAAATAAAAACAATCAGAGGAGTAGACACAATGGCTCTAGTTCTTTCTGTAACCAAATAGGATGACCCTTGTCAACTTTGAGTTGTCCTATGTGCTCATGGATAAATTGTTTCTACCAGAAGGAAGTTTGGCCATAGATGGAGTTGGAAACCCCCGTTAATGTCCCTGAGCTCTTGTTGAATCCAGTCATAGAACTTATCCCTTTCCGGTGGTGAGTTTGAGGTTAATGATGGTCCCCTAGACTCAACCTAGTGTCTTTGTCTACTTCAACTGCTGCAATGTGACCTGCTCAGAAATGAGCATATTGAGGGCTGTAAATGTTGTAACTATGACCCACCCTGCCTTGTGAGTCAATAGTATCAAAATTTTAAGATTCAGCTGGGGACATGATGTCGAGTGACCCATGCTCCCCGATCCCTCTGCTGTTTCTCACTCGATCCCTCTTCATTGCTTTCCAGCCAAACGATTTAACTGCAGCGAGTTCAAGTCTTTGCTAGATGAGATAAAGAGCAGGATGTTCCTACCTACCCTACTCAGATCTGCTAGGGCTGGAATCCAGGCCCTGTCAGAGCCAAGCAGCCAGTCTACCTTGTCATGATTCTTGCTCATGTTTCATATCTGCCTGAATTCTGAGTTTCTGTCTCTCTTCGTTAGCCTTCCTTTGTTCTGGCTCAATTCACTACCTGACATGTGAGTCCTAACCAGCTTCCCTCTGCCCCCTGCCTTGGATCAGACCTCCCCCATTGATCGGTCTGCATTGGAAGAAGCACATCTAGATACATGCATGCCTGGTGCCTCTGGGGACAGAAGAGGGACTTAGATCCCCTGAAGCTGCAATTATAGACGGATGTGAGACACCACGCCAGTGCTGGGATCTGAGCCCAGGTCCTCTGCAAGAGCAGTAAGTGTTCTTAACCACTTAACCTCCACTCCAGTCCCAAAATCTGTATTTTTAAAAGCAAGTCTGTGGCTCCAACACGAACCAGAGGTTAAGCACTGCCACATCCTAAAACGATGTCTGGGAACAACAGCAAAAGAATTGAAGAGACCACAAGTAAAGTACAGTCTAATCTGCCCTATGCCTAGGAGGGAACATTTGAGAAGGATGAAAAGGCTGCTTTTGATTTTCCTCCACCGACAGGCAGAATGATAAAGATGCGTAGCGTGATGGAGACCACTCAGCATCACACTTTAAACACTCTGCCCATCTCCATTTCTTAACCAAGTATCTTTCATCTCAGCTTTGATACTGAACCAGGGAGTCCACAGTCCATCCTCACCCTGGCCCCTCCAAAAAATAAAAAGGGAAACTATGACAAAAATAGCCCAGGAATAGTATTGTTTTTAGGAAGATAATTATTTTGAGTTGTTTGGAACATTTTGAGACACACTGAATCATTGCTTCCTGGTGCTGTGATTTAGATCTTGGTAAAAACCTCACGTGATGGTCAGACTTTGCGAAGCCTTCAGTTAAAAATAGCTTGATTGCAAAACCCCCGCATGCTTGAAAAAATTAAAATAGTCCTCTCCAGCTTCACCACAGAATGACACACATCTCCCCAAGAGGTGGCATGACCCAAGGCAAACAGTTGAGTGGAAATTCACGCACAAGTTCGGTCCTTGCTCTTCGCTGCCTTTTCGGTGGATGCTAATTGAAGAAAGCATCTGCATCCAGTTTTCCCTTTATTTTTGTAAATTCTTTGCTTCCACCCGGACAAAAAGCCTCCTCTGCCAGTTGCGTGCTTAGGCATTGGTCCAATGGAAAGATGCATGGATGGCTTGCAGTTTTCCCCTTCGAGTGATGACATAAATTACTCCCCAGTGAGCTATTTACAACGTCGTTCTTTAACCTTGACCCAGTGCACGTGTTCTGCGGCCTGAGAATCACGAGAGCTCTACATAGTGAGGTTGTGGGGACCAACCCCGCCTGTCGTTCATATCTCTGCCTCTGACTTGCCTGCCATAGGGCCACGTGGCTGTGAATGTAGGTAGCAGTAAAGTCAGTGGCCTCAGGAGAGAGCCATTTCTACCTGAGAACCGTATGCTTGCACTCAGCATGCTGAGTACTGTGGTCCATGACTCTGTCCCTCTCTCCACTCTCTCAAACGGCACAGCTTGTATTGGTTGGGAGAGCTGTAGGCTTCCAGGCCATCAGTGAGGTAATGGCCGGGCCACAGAGACAAATTGTGTTCTAGAAATCTAGGTTTCACCCCTGCCTTCTGGGTGACCTTGGCCAAGGTTAGGATTCTCCTGGAGCCTCTATTTTCTCCTCAGTGTGTTGTGAGGATGGTGCTCAGGCTGTTCCTACCATTCCTCAGCCACCACCCTTTTCCCCCCATGTACCTTTGTATTTGGTGGAGTTGCCTAGACACACAAGCTCAGTTATATGAACACTAAATATTGAGGGAGAAAGGGAAAGGTCTTTAGGAGAGGTCTGGTCTGTAGGAACGGGGCTCAGGAGTATAAATTGCACATAATTGTCCCATCTGTTATACTAGGGCTTTTTTCTTTTGGGCCACCAACCAGCTCCCAAAAGTGACATGGAGACTTTTATTAGTCATGAATGCTCGGCCAAGATTAGGCTCATTTCTGGCTAGCTCTTTTAACTTAGTTAACTGTTTCTCTCTAATCTGATTTTGCCTCGGGGCTTTTTTCTTTTCTTTCCTTCCGTACATCTTCCTTTCACTGCTTCTCTCGTCGGGCTGCCCCGTGGTTGCTTGGCTTCTTATCCCAGGTGTGTCCCTCTTTCCTCTTTCTCCTCTTCTCTAGTTCCTCTCTCCTCCTCTTGTTCTCCTCGCAGGCCCAGATTTTTCCTCCTGTTTATTCTCTCTGCCTGCCAGCCCTACCCTGTCCTTTCTCTGCCTAGCTATTGTCCGGTCAGCTTTTTTATTAGACCAGTCAGGTGCCGTGGGCAGGCAAGGTGAAACAGAGGCAACACATCTTTACATAATTAAAGGTGGCAGAAACAAAAGTACCACACCTTTGCACAGTTAATATTCTGCAGCATAAACAAATGTAGCACATCTTTGCCTAGTTAAAATAATATTCCATGACCCATGCTATCCTAAACAGTCTCTGACCACAGACTTTGAGAGGAGAAACTGTCAGGCCAAGAGATTTCTAGGACAGAAGATGCAGGGGGAGCCCGGAACAAGTGGGGGAAAGACTCTCCTGTTCTCCTGGGACAAGAGGCCTAGGGGAGCCTCTGTGAGCCATCTGAAGAGTCCTTCAAAGTAAGGAAGCCCCAAGGCAAAGGTGGTGAGCCCCAAGGCTATTGGACCACTAGAGCGGCTGAGGTTTGCTCAGGATAGTCTGACAGAGCGAGTGTCAGGTGTGCTAAGTCTGGAAATTAAGTCATGGGGCTCTTAGTCCCCACTCCTCTTGGGACTCTCAACATTTTGGCTTAGGACTAAGTCTGGTCCCTGAAACTTAAGTTCCTGCTTTTCGTAAGTGAGGAAGGCCTCTTTATTGTAGGCCACTCTGTCTTTTCTTCCACAAATTATTAAATACATGTCTCTGATGGAAATGGAGAATGTAGCCAGACATGAAACAGACACGGTCATCATCCACAGTAGAACCCCCAGTGTGGCTAGGACATGGACAGATGGCTCCTTTGGGAAACCAGATTGGAAAGGCTCTGTGTCCTCAGAGGAAAGTGGGAAGACAGGAACGGGGCCCCAGCTCCTGTGTTGGAGGCTGTGGAGGGGAGATGACTCAGATCTGAGACTCTGTTGGCCTGGAGATTCACAATTCACAGGCTCTGGCTGTGGGGTTAGTGAGTCTGAGGAGGGAAGGCTGCCGTGGGTGGGATGCGGTTAAAGGCCAACTAGTGCTGGTCCCGGAGAACCATTTTGCATTTAAGATTTACTCATAATGCAAGACGCAGTCCCTAGAAGGGTCTGAATTTTTTATCGATAGCGGCTGTTCCAGGTGCTGGGTTGGAAATGTGGTTCTGAAATCTAAGAATAAGAACTAATATTTATGTACTATTAGGGGCGCTTTGCAAGGTGACCCCATGAATACTTTTCCTTAAATCCTCCAGGCAGGCTTTAAACAGGGCATTCTTTGGCATCTGCTGTTCAGTTGCAGCCCCATGGGCTGGGGCCCATCCTCCCTCCCTGGACCACCTTTGCAGGCACATCAGTTACATAAGTGTGTCGTGTCTCAGATCTTCTGCCTTCTGTTTATCCTTGATGGCTGAAGTTGGGAGAATCGGTCTTTGGCTTCTTCCAAGTCTTTCCCTGTCCCTTATGCCTCACGGATACTTGAGAGGTTGTTTGATGGAGTTTGATGGCCTCAAAAGGGAGAGTAGATCCACTTCCTGACACACATGCCCCATTCATTTCCTTTCTCTCCTATACTGAATCTTCCCTCTTCCCCTATTCATTTAACCTAAGTTTCTATTATTTAGCAATATTAACATTTTTTAAAATCTGGGAGCAGGCATCCAGGGGCTTCAACACCAGGCAGATGTATACTTTGCTCCTGGTCATTTGCAGGAACTCTCCTCTCACTGAAGCCCTGCCCTTGGAAGCAACTACAAGAACCTTTCCTCTTCACCTTGGCAGGTCATCTGGCCCCTCTGCCTTGAGCCCTGGACCCCCAGGCCTCTGCTTTCTGACTCCCCGTTCTCCATCTCCTGCTTGGAGAGTGGCCCATTCTGTTAGACTCCTTTGCTTCCTTCCTTGCAGGCTATTCCTTCATACAGTCACTTGGGGTCCTCTGAAGTCAGTTAGGGATTGCAGTGGGGATACTCAGATGCCCTACATAGAGGTCTATGGTCGTGTGTAGCCTACATTCATCCTCCTATGGACCTGACATCACCCCTAGATGGCTTATTAAATCCAATACAGTATAAATGCTGTATGAGTTCAGATTACAAACGTCCCTTAGAGGCCTACTGTTGCACTGTGGGAAACTGGTAGAACCTTAAGAGTGGGGGCGTAGTGGGAAGTCTTCAGATCATTAAGGACACACGAATGAAGATGGGGGAAAGCAGGCCCTCTTTTTCTCCTGCTAGCCACCAAGTGAGCGTGTTTCTTCCACATGCACCCCCCTGTGACGATGGGCTGCCTCACCACAGGACCAAAAGCAACTCCAAAATGATGGCCTCGAATAACCTCATCTTTTAAGTTGATGAACTCTGGCGTATTTGCTACAGTGACAGGCAGCTGACCCACACTGTGTGAACAGTTGTCCATCCCGGTACACTGTTTTTGTTATTATTGTTGGGTTTTGGTTTTTTGTTTTGCATAAATTCTTCAGTGTCTGATCTAATTGCCTCCCACTGTTCTTCCCGAGTCTAGAATTTCCTGGAACTTTTTTTTTAGTCATTTCATTAGCAATTTGTGAAGGAAAAGAGTCCAAACCTGAAGTTGCCTTTTTCAACCGCTGGCTGTAGCATTCCGGCCTCCTGCTGTCCATCACGCCGGACTGTCTTCAGCCCGGGATGGACAATCATTTACCCTTGAAATGAAAACCCTCAAGGCTCACATTTCTGGCATTTTTGTAGCATGATTCCCCAAGAGGAATTTATTTCTCTAAATCACACTCCGACATGCTCTAAACAAGACGAGGGATTTGTACTCTTGTCTGCAGATTAAACAGCAGAGGTGCCAGCCGTGGGGGGCTGTGAGTGATGACTCCCTTAAGGAAGAGCAGAGCAGCAGGCTGCAGCGGGAGGCGCCCTGTGATTTCATATTATGATTGGAATTCAAATGCAGGAAAGAGTTTTGGACTTCTCCCGAGAGTCGAGGGGCCCAGCTGCTGCCGTGGTAGAGGTGGCATGGTCTGTTCCCTTGGTGCTCTCTGCCCCATAGTAGAGACGTCCCCCCAACCTTTGTCCTTTGTTTATGGGGGGATTGCTCTCTGATGCTCCCTGCAGACTGCCACTGCCCTGTTTTACCGTCTACTACCTGCCCCTTGCTAATTAACACCTCATTAGCGCCTTCACCAGTGGGAAGGTGGGGGACAGAGGGCCAATAAGCCAAACCTGACAGCTTGGCGGGCAAGCCCCTGAGTGTCAGTGGGACAGGGGCCCATCAGGGACTGTTTGCCAGTCCCCATCGGTATCACCAGAGCCCTTTTGTTACCCTCACAGACTGAGGCTAAATCCCAGCACCACAGCCCGTGTTCAGCAAAGCGAGAGAGGGATGGGGCGTGGTTTTCCACAACCTGCTCGGAATGTGGACAGTTCCACCTGTGAACCATGGCGGTGCGTTGCTCTGCTGAGTGGCGGGGACCGTGGCTAGTCTTCCCTTCTCCCCAGCAGACATTTCCTCTAGCTTGTTTTCCCACTGGTCAGGGCACTCATGTCTCCAAATGGCGTGTGCTTGTTTCTCCAAGTATTAGATGGCTAGTATTGGCTATGAATGCGTGAGTTAGAGTTACGCTTCTAAAATCGACCTTATCGATGTGTGTTGAAGAGCAGTTTGTCCTAATTTTCCCGGGAAGTTCTGAGAAAGTAGAAGCTTTACTCTGGTCATGTGCTCTGGCCTTTGAAAGCAATCTCTTGTTGACAATATGAAGGTATGAATGGGGCTGTCAGAAGCACAGGCCTGTGTGGACCAGGGGGAGGAGAGGGGGAGACAGAGGAAGGGGGTGAAACAGAAGGGAAGCAGTGTGCGTAACCTTCCAGAAAGCTTAACTACATCATCCCCCACCCGTTTTAATTCCCCAAGATAGTGTTTCTCTGGCTGTCCTGGAGCTTACTCTGTAGACCAGGCTGGCCTTGAACTCAGATCCACCTGCCCCTGCCTTCTGAGTGCTGGAATTAAAGGCATGCAATCACAACCGCCTTAATTTCTTATGACTTGATTTTCTCATCTCATCAGGGAAAATACCTGATAAAAGCAACTCAAAGGAAGAAGGGTTTGTTTGGGCTCCTGGCTTAGGGAGGGTCAGGTCCATCAGAGGAGGAGAGCATGCATGGGGATGTGAAGCGGCTGGTTACCCTGTTCAGTGGGAAAATCATTCTGAACATGCCGTGCACAACGCCTGTCTGTGCTCTATGCACTACCATACAGTTTGTGAGCTTCAGGCAAGGGGCTAGAGATTGAAACACACAGAGAGACAGAGACACGGACCTCTAGTCACTGGCAAGAAGCCCTCTCCAATAGCACCATGGAGGCTTATATACCCAACACAGTCAGGTGGGCCAACAGGTGAAAACCTTATCCTCTGATCCTCAAGGCCAAGGCAACACGTGCTCGTGAAGCAGAGCTGGTAAACAACTTTGACACAGCCTTTAATAACTTAAATCAGAAGGAAAGTAAAGATCTCTAGCAGGGAAGAGCAGCTGGAGGCAGGATTCCAAATGGTCCCAACATGAAAGGGCCAACGGGATATATGGTACATAACCTGTCATTCTCTGGGTGCTGTGATCTTTCCTGTTTGGATTACCACACAAAGCCAGGCTAAGGGAGCTGCATCTAGGGCTTGGTGACCCACATATCACAAAGGACCCATGTTTGGTGTCTTGTGGTCGTTAAAAGTCAGGAGCTTAGCTTTTATATGCTGCTCAGAACTTCCGCTGAGCAGGGAAGAAGAGGGTTGAAGACCTGTCCTCAGAGGCTGGAGTCTTAAGTCTTAAAAAGTCCCTTAGAAAAATGGGAACACAAAGGCAAATGGGCACCCACAGGAGCACGTTAGGAATTGTGATTCGGTGGTCGTCCAGGTGTGGCCGTGTAGCCTCCCAAAGATATGGCTGTGTTTCCAGATAGAGCTATTAGAAGCCTACAGTGATGAGGGGCCTCGTCCCAGGGACACAAACCTGCTTCCCCCGCCCCCAGTTATCTGCGTTTTTAATCTAGGAAAGGAGGCAAGCCATTCACCCAAGTAGCAGTACTGTCGAATACCATGCAGAAGCCCCTAAAATTCCAACTTGGGTACTGCCGATAGGATCTGTGGGTAGCTCCAGAGTGACCTCAGCCAACAGCCAGCAAGGAAATAAGCACCTTAGTCCACAGCTGCGCAGAACCAAATCCTGCCAAGAAACTGAATGGGTAGAAGTGCATGCTTCACCAAGCACAAGCGCAGCTCAATCTACTTTTGATTCTGAGGTCCTCACTAGGGAGCCTAAGGTTGAGAGCAGTGTTTGAGAGCCGATAAGCTTTGGGTGTGTTGGTAAGGACACGATAAAGAAGGGCCCTTCTTCCAGAGCAAGGATCTCAGAGAAGGAGAAAGGAGAGGCTGTCTCACTTCTTAGGATTTCAGCATCGTGTTCTCTACATGTCTGCTGCAAGCTGATCCTCCGGTTCCTAATGAGTGCTGGCCTGCAAGGAGTTACAGGCCAAAAGAATATCAGGTACAGCCAACAGCTCCATCTGGGCCACAGAAAACATTTCTGTGGAAGACTGGCGCTTTCTAACTGCTTATGAGTGTTAGCCACCCCTCCCCCCCACACACCCCTGCTGAACTGAACTCACATGAACTTGAACCCTCAGTGATCAAGTCCAGCTGCATTCTCTTCCCTCCCGGGAGCAGGTACTGCACTGATGGCATACTTAGCTTTTAGGAGCTTTTATAAGCAATGCCCTCTGTCCCTACAAATAAACCAAAGCCCTGTCTACGAGCAGACAGGCTTGAGAGCCAAGAGAGGCTGCCTGAGCTGCTTAGCATCCTTTCTGACTTGGATTTTTCCTTTGCTTCCACCTTGCCCAGGGTGACTGGGTGGGTTATCTGTTGCTCACAGTACCATGTTTTGATAATGAAATCTAACTGCCAGTAAAATAACCAAAAGCCTGGACTGCTTCCAGTTTTGAGAGAACTGTTCTTTCTAGAACTCCGCGCAGATGGACGTGTAAACCTCCACCTCCCTGACCCCACTCTTCTAGGAACTGCTGAGACAGACTAGAGTCACCCAAATGACTCTGTTAAGTCAAAAGGAAAAAATAAAAATGCAATAAACAAATACACAGGAAGAACTGCCAAACCAAACCAGAGCCAGATTTCCCGAGTCTGGGTCTCTGATTCTTCAACAAGCATGGTTTAGCTGCAGGTCCCTGAAGATGGCTGACTTCCTATCCCCCTCACTGTCCATCTGCCTCGGTGTGATGGGTGCAGCACACAACGCCTGTCTGCGCTCTATGCTCTACCATACAGTTCGCGAGTTTCGGGCTAGAGGTTGAAACATACACAGACAGAGAGACAGAGACACGGCCCTCTAAGTCACTGGTAAGAAGCCCTCTCTTCAATAGCACCCTGGAGGCTTATATACCCAACACAGTCAAGTGGGCCAACAGGTGAAAACCTTATCCTCTGATCCTCAAGGCCAAGGCAACACGTGCTGGAGAAGCAGAGCTGGTAAACAACTTTGACACAGCCTTTAATAACTCAAATCAGAAGGAAAGTAAAGATCTCTAGCAGGGAAGAGCTGCTCGAGGCCAGAGCTCCAAATGGTCCCAGCAGATAGGTACTTTATCTTCAGCCATGGGGCATGAAGTGCTGATGGAGGGGTTGGGCTGTGTGGTTAGTAGCCCAACTCCCTACTCCTCAGCCGTGGAACCATCTTTCTTGAGTTATTAAGTATGTCTGGACTTCAGTTTCTTCATGGGAAATAAAGCAAGGAGGGATTGTTGAGAATATCAGTATCAGGCAATGGGGAACTGCACTGCTCAGACCATAGTCACAATAGGAAGCTACAGAGAATTCGTCTCTTTCCCTTTCCCTCTGTGCTCCCACAGTTTCTGGTCTGTGAGCGGTAAGATTTTTTTTTTTCTCCAAGGCCGACTTCTAAATGTCCTTCTCCATGCTTTTTCTAGTTTGCTTTCTGTTGCTGTGATCAGACACTACTACCAAAATCAGCTTAGGAGAGAAAGGGTGTATTTCAACTTGCAATTCCCAGGTTATAACCCATCACTGAGGGAAGCCAGGGCAGGAACTCCAGGCAAGAACCCGAGGTGCTAGGAGCGGTGCTTCCTGGTGCCTCCTGGTGCCTCCTGGTTGCTGAGAAGTCAGGAACTTAGCTTTCATAGGCTACTTAGAGCTGCTAGAGAATGTGACTTCCTAGCTCGCTCGCTCTCTGGCTCATGCTCAGCTTTCTTATATAGCCTAGGGATGGTGATGCCCACAGTGGGGTTGGGCTCTTCCACATCTATCCCCAGTCAAGATAATCGCTTACAGATAATCCAGTCTGGCTAATCCTTCCCTTGAGACTCCTTCAGAAGACTCTAGGCTGTGTCATCTTGACAGCTGACACTAACTAGGATAGTATTCATCCCAGGAAGAGCACTCTGAACTACTTTCTATGTTTATTATACAGATCACACAAAATTACATGTGTAGATATTTGGCCTTGTGTAGACTGTGGTTAATTCTCTAGTTCTTTTCTGTTAAAGGCCACTGACTTACTCCCTGTTCTCTTGCTGTGAAGAGACAGCATGACCTAGGTAACTATAAAAGAAATCATTTAATTGGGCACTTGCTTACAGTTTCAGAGGGTTAGTCCGTCATTATCATGGCAGGAAGCAGATAGGCATGGTGCTGAAGGAGTGGTTGAAAAGCTTTATGTCCTGATCCATAGACAGCAGGGAGATAGATAGACAGACAGACAGATTGATAGATAGATGATAGGTAGATACTGGGTGTATTAGGGTTTCTATTGCTGTGAAGATACACCATAAATAAATAGATAAATAGAAAACATTTAATTTGGGTGGCTTACAGTTCCGAGGCTTAGTCCATGACCATAATAGTAGGAAGCATGGAGGCACTTGGGAAGACATGATGCTGGAGAGGTAACTGAAGAGTTCTACATCCAGATCCTCAGGCAACAGGAAGAGAAAATGACACTGGGCCCGACTTGAGCCTTTGAAACCTCAAAGCCAACCCCCAGTGACACACTTCCTCCAACACCTCCTAATAGTGCCTCTCCCTATGAGCCTGAGGAGGCCATTGTCATTCAAGTCACCACATTAGGCTTGGCGCAGGCTTTTTAAACTTCAGATCCCACCCCCACCTCCTTTGCTCCAACGAGAACACGCCCCCTTTCACATTCTACATTTTCACTGCTCTTTTGATGTTGTAAACCCAGTTTTCCCATGAGGCATTGCTACTGCAAGCATCATGCTCAGACCCCCAAAGTAAAAGAGATGGAATAGCTTACATTTTGTCTAAGGAGGACTCTGACTGGCCTGCTTAGAATAGCAGTCTTAGAACCAGTCACTGTGACGGAAGATGGGCAAGGTGCTTAGGTATTGACAGAAGTGAGCCCAGCTTGCATCAGCCTCTGTGGTCAGGGTGGCGAGCTCTCGTAAGAAATGGCAACTCCTTGTTCCGTGTTCTTAATAGACGAAACTGAGCCTGGGCAGCGTTCTAAAGAAGCTTTGCAGTGCCTGGTAGACAGGATAGCTGTCTCCACACAGCTTTGCTGCCCATCCCATGCTCTCTGCCTTTGCCTTGGAGAAGAAACTTGGTTTGGCTAGAACTAGAGAACTGATCGACACATCACCCCAAACAGCTGCCATGCACTATGAAATATGAGGAATGTGTGTGATCTGAATGTTGTGGTCTCCCTAGTCCCCGTGTTGAAACTTACCCTCTCTGTGAGCATTGAGATAGGGCCTGTAGGTGGCTGAGGACCTGATGGGGTTAGTAACTGTCAGCTGTTTCTGTGTCACCGCGATCAGAATACTCAACAGAAACAACTCAAGGAAGTGTTCGCTTCATGTTAGAATTTCAGAAAGTTTAGTCCATGCTGGCCTGGTCCATCAGCTGAATATCAGTGGCATCAGGACTGTGTGTCAGAGACAACTGCTTAATCTCACTGTAGACAGACGACAGAGCCATGCAGGACTGGGGACTGGGTACCACTTCCCCCCAGTGAAGCTCCATGGCCTAGAGGTTCCAGACCTTCCCCAACAGGGTCAGTTTCAGAATAAGTATTCAAAACATGGGCCTGTGGGGGATATTTGAGGGACGGACCCCAAGGCTCTGATGAGAGAAATTTATAGGAACCTGCTTACCTCTTTCTCCTCACAGAGATGCAGTGGTAAGATGGCATCTATGAAGAACAGGCCTTCATCAGACACCAAATCTGCCACTGCCTTGCTTTTGAACTTCTCAGCCTCTAGAACTATGAGTCATAAAGTTGACTGCTTACAAATGACCCTGCCCAAGACAGGCATTTTTGTTAAAGCAATCCAGAGCCTTAAAACTCACCTTTAGGGGTAGAGGGCCCTGTTCTCTGTGCTCTCCCAGACTAATTGCACACAGCTTGAATTTCTCTGCTGGGTCAGGGTGTTTTGTCCTGTGTGTACAGCTGCTAGGATGGTGGGGGTCAACCTTTTGAGAAAAGGAACACATTGTCACTGAAACACCAACGAAGGCATCTTCAACCCCAGGGTCCCCATTTCAGGGAGGCCACACATTTTTGGAACCACATCAATATCGTCCTGTTGTAGGGCTTTACTTTGTTTTGTCACACATTTTTTTTCTTGTTTTTCTCCCTTGCTATCTTGGTTTTCCTTTTAAAACCACGATAAGATGTTTCTGGTTTTCTCAAGGTTCTTTTGATGAAATATTTCCAATTTATATTTGTATTTCTCTTGTAGCCCGGGGAGCATTTTTATGTGCACAGAGTCTTCTTTTGTAATCTTATCCAAGACAAACTTCTGATTCTTCTTTTTCAAAAAGTCACTACTAAGAAAAATAAAATTTAAAAGCCAGCTTACCAAAAATGTTATGGAAGAGGAACATGCTCCCAGGAAAAGGCCCTCTGCTCTGGAGTCTTTAAAATGTCTCTCAGTCAAGGGTCAGGTGATGGATATCTTTGCAGACTATGTAGTCTCTGCCATGATCACTCAACTTGGTCATTGTAGTTTGCTTGTAGCCATGGATCAGAAACAAGTGAGTGGGCAGGCATGTTTTTCATTAAAACTTTATTAACAAAAGCAGATGGTGGGCCAGATTTCAGCTACCCCAGTTCTCGAGCATTTCCCGCTTTTCAACTGTCTGAAGAAAAGTCTAGTTCAAAACTTTAAAGTGGATGGGTATCATTTTTAGCTCCGTTTCATGGGTGTGGCAGTTTGAATGAAAATGGGGCTCATGGTCTCATAGGGAGTAGCACTATTAGGGGGTGTGGCCTCATTG
This sequence comes from Arvicola amphibius, assembly GCF_903992535.2. NCBI lineage: Eukaryota > Metazoa > Chordata > Mammalia > Rodentia > Cricetidae > Arvicola > Arvicola amphibius. The sequence goes on along the minus strand of NC_052058.2, from coordinate 155,044,656 downwards.
TAGGTGTGCCCTTATTAAAGGGAAGTGTGTCACTGGGGATGGACTTTGGTGTTTCAAATGTTCAAGCCAGACCCCATGTCACCTGAGGATCTGGATGTAGAATTCTAAGCTACCTCTCCAGCATGATGTCAGCCTGTATACCCCTGTGCTTCCCACCATAATGATAGTGGACTTCTAAACCATAGGCCAGTCCCAGTTAAATGTTTTCCTTTATAAGAGTTGCCATGGTCATGGTGTCTCTTCACAGCCATAGAACGCAAACTGAACACTGAAGCATTGAGAATGAAACTCAGCACGATCTTTGGAGGTTTGGGATGATTGAGGTTAGTGTAATGAAACATATACATAGGAATATGTACATTTGTACGTGTATTTCATATGCAAACACATGCACATGTGTAGATATGTGCATAACATTATGTAAACACATATGTATGTTCACATGTGTACATATATACAAACACATGCATATATACATAGATATACACATATGCATATGCCAATGCACACATATATATACACAGAGATACAAGTACACATACATATACACACATGAACACATATAGATATACACACAGATATACAGACATATGCCCATGCACACATGTACACACATGCAAATACATTCACACATGTACATATACACAAGAATATGTATGTGTATATGTGTATGTGTGCATGCATATTGAGCAACATGAAAACATGCATGTGCACATAGATATTTACCTCAGCAGCCTTACCATGTGGAAAACTTGGGAACAGCTTAAATGTTCAACAGTAAATTCTCCATGTAAAATCGTATTATAAAACCATGAAAATGAGATTTGTTATAAAATCTTTTATTAGTTTATGCTAACTGACATGAAGTGGGAAAATGTACCCATGAGAGCTCAGCAAATTAAAATAAAGAGCAAGTATGTAGAGAAAAAGATTGACAGCAAGTATGCCTACATGGCAAGTGTGTTTTTTCTCTGTAGAAAATTGTGTGGGATCTTACTTGATGGGTGTGTGTATATATGGGTATGGGTGTGTGTAGGTGGGGGCATTTTTCTCCAGTGATCATGTTACTTACAGAAGAGAAAAGCGTCTCAGGAGAAAAATGCTAGACCAAGTTTATATAGCTCTCAGCCTGAGGCCAAGCTCTTCACATTCTGAGGCTGGCTTGATGTCCTGTCTCCCAGAGAAGCCAGGGGCAGGGGCTGGACCACTCCAGAGGCCTTGGGAGACGCATCCTGTTGTGACTTTCTGGCCCATGAGGCTGTTGTCCTCTCTGGGCTCACAGATTGTTGCCTAGAACCTTCTAGCACTTTGCAATACAGCTCCCTAGTAGACCCCTTTCATCTTCTTCACATAACCCTATAAAGTGGGGATAGATGACCCTATTTTCCAGCCAGAGAAACTGAGGCTCAGAAAGTAAGTGTCCTGTTCAAACTCCCAGAGCTGCCTGCCATGTGGAACAGCTGTGTCTTGGACCCTTCTGCCCTGTTGCTTTAGAAAGAGCACACTCCAGTGTTCTCACTCACTGCCAGCTCTCTGCATAACAGATCCAGGAAGATAGCCGTTTCCAGATGTATTGGAAAGTGCTTGGGGCCCTTGTGGTAAAGTCAGCTGTTGCCTGACTTGAGCCGTCCTGGCTTAGCTGACTGGGTGCCAGGGCCACAGAGAAGATCCTCGTGTCCGTACCGGGAAATGGGTGCCCGTAGGACTAGATGCTCAGAGTTCAAAGAACAGGGAACTGGCGTGCATCGGTTACTTTACTCATCTCTGTGACAGAAGCGTGTCGTGGAGGAGGTGCTTATGTTAGTTCACCGTTTGAGTCCATCACAGAGGACAAGTCCTGGCGGGGTTCATGTTCATAGAAGCATGTAGCCTAGCTTCTTATATAATGGCCAGACCAGCTGAGAGTCAGACCTGAGGCAGGGCCAGGCTATAACCCTCAAGACCTGGCCTCCAGTGGCCTAGGCCCCGTGTCCCAAAGATTTCGTAACATTCCCAAACAGCACTGTCGGCTGGGGAGCAAGGGTTCAAACACAAAAGCCTGTGAAGAACATTTCACATTCAAATCATAACCCAGGAGAACCAGATTGAGAGTGGGTAAGAGGCTACAAAACTGTGGCCCAGTGATGATACTGAGAAAATTTCACATAAGAAACAACAGGTGTCATGGCAAGGGAGGGACCTCCTGGGGGAGACCAGAAGACTCCAAATGGAGGGGGTTGACATATGGACTCTGAGACCCCAAGGTATGACGGCTGGTCTTGAAGTGAGGAGAAAGAAAGAAAGAGGGGGATTGGCCAGGTTCTGAAGTATGAGGGATGGTTTAGGATATGGCTCCATCGCGGAATGCTTGCCGAGCACATGCTAAATCCTGGACTCTGTCCCCAGCATCTCTAAAACAAAGGAAACAGAGAGAGAGAGAGAGAGAGAGAGAGAGAGAGAGAGAGAGAGAGAGAGAGAGCGAGAGAGAGAGAGAGAGAGAGAGAGAGAGAGAGAGAGAGAGAGAGAGAGAGAGAGAGAGAGAGAGAGAGAGAGAGCATTCTGTTCCTGGGACTACTGCTTAGAAAGCAAGAGGTCAGCCTGGTTCTTACTGAGACATTGGCTGAGGAAATCTCTGTGAAAGACTGACTATTCACAAGACCGCTTGTTTCAGGGCAAGGCTTTAGAGGGCACTGGGAGGCCCTATGGGAAGGAGAGAAGAGGGCATGGACCAAGTATGAAGAAGCTAGGAAATGAGTAGGAGGTTCAGTCAGTGAGAACAGGATGGAAGGCAAAAGGTGGGACGAGCCAGAGACACCAGTGTGAGGAAGAACGCATCCTCCCACCTTGGACTGGGGGTGTTGCCCAGCAGTGGAGTGCTTTTCTGGGTTCAGTCCCCAGAACTTCAAGAAAACAAGTCGTCTTGTCAGTGAGGAGGATGGGGTAGAGAAGGCGTATTGGAAGAGGTCAGCATTGGCCTCCACTGACTGCTGCCAAGCATCTCTTGGGATTCGCCTAGTACATCCAAACCAGCCAGCCCCAAGGCTTTGTGGGTTGGAAGGAGTTAAACATTAGCATGGTCTCTATGCTCATTCCTCCTGAAGTTCCATGGGGATCCAGCCCGTGCCCCAGGGCCTGTGAGCAGAGCTGCATTCATCTCGCATCAGGATGCAGGGCACAGTGCCAGGGACGGCCACCTGTCCTCACGCATTTCCACTGCTCCGTTTGGCAGATCCAGATCACACACCCTCTCAGGGACACACCTATCAGACAGTCGAGCATGCTCGCATTCCTGAGGAGCCTGGAGTGGGGGCTCACTGGGCCCGAGGAAACCCAAGAAGCACGTGGAGAAACAAACGGTGGGGCGGCCGTCTCTCGGGGTCCCCACGGCAGCTCGTGGAGATGTGTTTGCTCATTTCCTCATGTTGCAGCACGAGCGGGCTTCGCAGCTGGGATTTATTTTCAGAGCACTTTGGAATTCGACAGACCCGCCTGCCTCCTGCCTCCCAGCTGAACCCTTTTGCCATTTGGTTGATGATAAAGCGAGTGATGGTTCACACTGAGATGGCTGTAAAAGATGCTCTCTGTGAACGAGACAGACAGGTGTCAAAACCAGAGTAGCAGACAGTGCAGTCAGCAGAGCCCCAGGTCGGCTCTGCAAAGTCTCCGGGCTTTCAAACCCAGTGTCCCTCTCCAGAGGGAGCTGAAGTCTGTGTGCGCACCTTGCTCAGCGCTGTCCCTCAGTGGCGGATAAGACGGCGATTCTGGCGTCCGTGGAGAGCATGCACTTACAGAGCTGTGCTCCACGTCTGCAGAGAAGGCTGCCGTGACCCAGATTATAACAAGGGTGAGGAGGGCAAGCTGATCAGGCCCAGTTCAGAGTCATATTTGCCAAAGGATCCTAATAAGTACCAGAGAGCCAGCTCAGGAAAGCTCAGCTTGCCACAGGAATGCAGTCCAGGGAGGTGACTTCCGGTGCTGCACCTTCTCCTCCTCCTCCTCCGTCTCCTTCCTCCGTTAGCTCAGCAGGCCCGAACTGGGGAAGGATAGTCCTCAACTCCCTTCTCTTTCTAATGAGAGGGACTCGCGTAAGTGACCCCAAAGGAGGGGCCTCACAGGCTAGACCCGTGTCCTTCACTAGCGTTTATCTCTGTTTGAAAGTTTTTTTTCTGTCCCACTCCATTGCTTTCCCTTTGGGTCCATGCTCTCTCACACCCCAGTAGTAACGGCCTTTCCTGTACTTAGGTCAGGGAATTAGTGCTGAGTGAGTGTGATCCCCAAGGTAACGAGCTGGTGTAGTGATGTAATTCTTGGAGTTTGTCTAGGAGAAGAGCTGCTCAGGGCCATGAGCCCACTGGGGAGCAGTGAACTGCACCAGGTAACCAGGTCCTGGGCAGAGCCAAGGAGGGTCATGTGATGAGCGGAGGCCAGATTATATACTTTCATACTGGGGTTTGGGATGTCGATTTTGGAGACCATTGGTGGGGAGCATGAGAGATTGCCAAGAAAAGGTATGGCAGTTTAAGACTACCATGTTGACTGTCTATTATTCTGCTTGACTTCTTCCTCGTTGAACCTTGGTTTAGGCTGACAGCCATCAAGGCCCAACAGTCTGTCTCCATCTCCTAATACCCCTGGGATTACCAACATATAGTCATGCCCAGCTATTGTACATGGGCGCTCAGGTCTGGATTTGGGTTCTCACGCTTGCACAGCAGGTATTCTCTCCCCCTGAGCCATCTCTCCAGTCCATGCTCGTCCATGGAAGGTTTGAGCAACTGAGTCGTAGGGACGAAGGCCATGGGGAAAGGGCAGCTTTGGAAGGTGCATTTGTTTGCACCTGTAATGCCAGATAGACAGCTGGACACCGTGAAGCCTCCAAGAGGGGTCTGGCTTCCTGGTGCTTATCAAGTATGCTGAGAAAGACTCTGATTGTGATGTAAGAACAGCAGTGGTGTTCTGCGGGGAAGAGGGAGTACTGAATTCTGAGTCCAGCAGAGAAAAGCAGAAATGTAGAACCTGAGAAAGGGCGAGGACTCATTGGGTGGGGAATTACTAAGAGTAAACATTAGGGTGTAGGGAATTCTTGCTAGACCCACTCAGCAGAGCTCTTACTGAATGCAGGCCACAGTGACAAGATGGCAGCAGAAGCCAGATACTGAGGGTGGAGATTTTGCCCCAAAGTGTTACCCAGCTTCCCACTACTATGATAAAATACCTGGCATAATTAGTGAAGATAAAATCTTTGCTTTGACTCGTGGTGTTGGAGGTTCCAGTCGGAGAATGGTAGTTTGGACCTCTAATGGGGTGTGGATGACAGAGGCAGGGTTGTTCTGCAGAGCAAAGCTGCCTAACTCATCAGCTAGGTCACACAAGAAGAGATCATGGTCCTACGATCTTCAGAGGCACACCCTCAGTGACCTAAGGACCATCCGCTAGGCCCCACCTTTAGAAAGTTCACTGTTTTCATATTCAGTGATGCCATTCAGGGGGAACAAGTGTTTAAGACATGGACCGTTGAGGCTACTCATGCAGACTTGTAACACTGATTTACCTCAAGGAATCTTTCCAGAACTTCAGGCCAGAATGGGAAGCCCAAAACTAATCCCATTTTAAGAGAGACTCAGAGTCTCTGGAGAGTGTCTTTGACCTCTGGAGATGGGCGTCATGATGTCACCAGTATGCAGGAGGCAGTAGGACAATGTCACTAGAGATCTCTCGAGGGAAATGGGAACAAGAAGTTCCAAGGCCCAGCACCAAGAGAGGGTAAGGGATGGGGAAGTGGAGGCTCCCCCACAAATGGGAAAATCTTGGTATTCCAGGGCAAGAATATTATCAGGTTCATGTTGAAGAGAGGGACAAAGAGGAAACAGGCCAAGGCCTATATTTTAGAATTGGCATGGAGATTTCCCTGTGTCATGGACTGGGTGGTATCCATGGAGCTGTAGGGTAACGGCAGGTTGTAGGGGTGCCCCACTGGGAGGAGACCAACTTATAGACCATGATAGAACAATCCACCTGCAGCTGAAGAGATAGGACCTTCTGGGTCACTGAAGGTTTCCATTTGCTCTCTTCTCCATGATGAAAGCATTGTGACCTGGTTTATATCCCGGAGGCTGTAGACAGCAGGGAATGGAGACATCGGGACTGGCTGAATGGGAAGGGCTCAAGGGCTAGAACAGATCTCGTCGGTGTCTGAGACGTACGTGGAGATTCCAGCAATATGTCTTCCTCTAAAGCCAGAGGCATAGCTCCACCAGCAGAGGACTTGACCAGGCTGCCGTGGGAGAAGACGCTAGGTCACCGGTATCCAGAGGTGACATCTAAGACCTTGGCATGAATAAACTGCCTAAGGGGTGTGTGTGCAGGAGGACAAGAAAAGATGGAAGAGCTGGAGTCCCTAGAGAAAGAAGGGACTCATGGGGAAAGAGTAGAGATGCCAGAAAGGAGTGAAAAGTCTGGGTTGGGAGGGCTGTTCGATTGTTAAAACAAGACAATCTCCCTACACACCCCTAACTTACCCGGGCACTCACTATATAAACCAGGCTGCCCTTGAACATTCAAGATCCCTCCTTGCCTCTGCCTTCTGAGTTCTGGCATTAAAGATGTGTTTCCCCATGCCTAGCTTGGTGAGGTTTTGTTTTGTTTTCTTTTTTTAAGAGAGCCATGTATAGTTTGCAGACTTCAGCAAAGCAGCCAGATCAAATAAAGGAAAGATGTGTTTTGGATTCAGCAGTGGGGAAGTTTTCCGTGACCTTGGCAAAGGCTGTTTTCATGGGGCTGGGAGGAGGTGGCCAGACTGCACTGGCTTTTGAGGCTCAGGAACCCAACAATACAGATGACAAGTAGAGACGGCACCGGCACCGGGGAAAACAAGGCCTTGTGAACCGTGTGGATTCCAACTCTCCGTGAACACTGGGGATGCCAGGAAAACAGTCTGTTGCCCAGCCTGTCCCGGTGTGGCAGAGCTTTGGCAAATTGGCCCCCTCGCTGCCCAACCTTAATCTCCGCAAGAGGCTCACGCCCTACTCTGCTTCCCTCTCCTGCAGGCCGCATCTTGGACCTGAAGACAGGGACGGTGAAGAAGGAGGGACAGCAGTCGTCAATGCGCATGTGCATGGGCTCGCGCCGCTCCTTTATCTGCAGGATGAGGTTTGTGGGTTGGCAGAGACCAAAGCAGGGGGTGGGGGCATTCGCTCGACCCCGTGCTCTCCCACCCATCCTCTTTGCATACCTGTGTGTGCTGCGTTTTTCTTTTCTCTCTCTTCCTTGTTCTTTTTTCTTTTATGGATTCCTAGTCAAAGCTGGAATTTGCTCTGCAGACCAGGCTGGCCTCTAACTCTCGAAGATCCTCCTGCTTCTGCCTCCCAGGTGCTAGGATTGAAAGTGTGCACCACCACACCAGTGCATTCTTGTTCTTTATTGGGGGTGGTGCGGGGAGACCATGCTGAGGTTCAAACCCGGGACTTGTGTCCTCCAGGCAAGTGCTCTGCCACTGAGCTATTCTTCAGCCCTTGGCTTTGGGGGATTTCTCAATGCAGTGCAAGCTGGCTTGGAAATCCTGATTCTCCCACTTCTGCCTCCTTAATGCTGCACATTCTAATAACCCTGGCCCACTGTGATAGCTTAATTTCTTTTCCTGACTGTCCTCCGAGGCCATCCACACATCTTGCCTCTCCAGATTCTGTATTCCTCAATATGATTTGTATTGAAGCCGCTGATCCCATGCTTATTTTTTTTTTTTTTTTTTTGGTTTTTCGAGACAGGGTTTCCCTGTAGTTTCTAGAGCCTGTCCTGGAGCTAGCTCTTGTAGACCAGGGTGGCCTCGAACTCAGAGATCCGCCTGCCTCTGCCTCCCGAGTGCTGGGATTAAAGGCGTGCGCCACCACCGCCCGGCCCCCGTGCTTATTCTTGTGTTTCCTGTAGCGACTCACACCTCTTAAACTGGTCCCCAATTATTATTGTTAGACATTTTGTTGGTTTGTTTTGATTTTGTTTTGTGTTTTTGAGGCAGAGTCTCGTGTGTCACAGGCTGGCATCAAACTCACATAGCTGCAGGTGACGTTGAAGTTCTGATCTTCCTGTGTTCACTTCCTAAATGCTGAGACGAGGTGGGCCTCCATGCCTGGTTTATATGGCATTGGAGTTCCAGAACTTTCTTTATGCTAGACAAATACTCTACCGACTGAGTCACATTCCAAGCCCCATTGGTTTGTATTTAAAATGTAAATGGTTTGGTTTCATGATTCAGTTCCATCATCATAAGGACAGAGGCTGTGGTTTATGCCTCCTTGATATATATATATATTTTGAGATATATATATATATATATATATATATATAGAGAGAGAGAGAGAGAGAGAGAGAGAGAGAGAGAGGTGGCCACTTATGTAGTCCAGACTAGCATCCACCCTTGATCCTTATGTCTCAGACTCCTGAGGGCTGGGATTACAAACTTGAGCTACCTTTGCCCAGATGAGTTAAAAACTTTTTGCACCTCCTTGACTTTCAATAGAATGTTTTGTATATATTTATTGCTTGAATTCATGGAAGACTGGGCCCAGGATTCCTCACCACCAGCAAAATCTGAAAGGGAATGAGAGAGAAAGAAGGTGGGGGCAAGGAGGGAAAAGATGTCAAGGAAGCTTTTTGTATCGTTAAGGTGATAATAGGGGATGAGATATGCAATATACTTGCAGATATGTAATAGGTCATGCAGCCAGCCACATATAGGGTATAAAATAATGAGAGAGGTCAGATATGAAGCTATGCTATGTCTTGCCCTGTTGGAGTAATGGGGTGTCATTACTATGATAGGAAAAAATGGCTGGAAACTCCTTTAGCATGAAGGGAAGTAGTCATTCTTTTTTAGACTGAGGTGCCAACCAGACAGCTAAAATGGAAAAAGATGAGGGGCCAGTCGGGTGTATAACTCTAGAACCCAGAGGAACAACTGAAGATGGGCTCAGGGATTAATGCTGAGATGGCAGCCGAGCTGAGAGAAAAGTCACCTGAAGGCAATGGAGCGAGGTTATCAGAGGACAGCGCATGGGGCCCTGCTCCCTCAATGCTGGAAAGCTCAGTTGAGCATCCAGGCAGGCAAGAGCGAAACAGAGAGAGCTAAGGAAGTATCCGAAATGCCACTACTGAGTCCCAAATGCAAGGTTTGAGGCTCCAAGGCGACGCCTCAGAGTGAGAAGCGGAAGCTGAAGCTAAAGGCAGGCAAACAGAACAGACTCTGTGTCTTCCGCCCAGCCCGCCCTGAGATGCATTTCCCCCAGGACTGCCTTCAGATACCTCTCCTGACCAGTGTGGAATTCTGCACCCATCTTGGTTCAGCACAGCATTGCCTGCACCATCAGCCTTCTCTCCTTCCCTTTATACTCTGTGATTGAGCTGCCCATCCCAGACCAAGCACAGCAGAGCCGTTGGCTAATGTCATGGCTGTCTGCTGCCAGAAGTGACTTAACACTTGTACATCTTGTGGGTACTATAACATTTCAAGGAGAAAATGCTTTATAATGAATATTTATCTTTCCTGGTTCAACGTCATCTTTTAGATTAGTGTATGTTTTAACAAAATCTATTTCTTATGCCTGGAAAGATAGCTCTGTTATTAAAAAAAAAAAAAAGTCAAGCATGGTGGTGTGTGCACTTGTAATCCCAGTGATGGGGAGGTGGAGACAGGCAGACTCCTGGGTCTTGCTGCCTACTGGGCAAATCCTAGGTGAGAGACCGTGTCTCAGAAAAAGAAGTGCATGCCATTTAAGGAAGAACAGTTAAGGTTGTCCTCTGGCCTCCATACAGACATTTGCATATATCTGAACACATGTGCCTGTATACATGCACACACACACACACACACACACACACACAGAGAGAGAGAGAGAGAGAGAGAGAGAGAGAGAGAGAGAGAGAGAGAGAGAGAGAGAGAGAAATGTACAAACCTACAAGTCCTATCACCAAATTCTCCTGCTCCTTACGCCTATGTGGGCCTACTCTTTTACAAGACATCACTTTAGGGGTCTGGTGAGAGATGTGGTTTCTCTGCATCTGCTGCTCTCCAGGCTGAATGCTGGGCCTCTTCCAGAAAGCCCTGACAAGGTGCCAGGAAGGCGCTAGAGTGACAATGTGCAAATGGTCTCTCTGCCTTAGGCTGGAGTCTCACCCGCTGCCTGCTTGATGTCGCCAGTGAGCTGGACATTGTGCACAGCATCCAGCCAGAAACAAAATATTCTCAGCTAACGTCACAGCGGGGTCCTCTTATCCTAGCTTGGGGACGGATAGTGAATGCAGCTGACATGAACTCTTAATTAATCGGAGGCATAGCACAGCATTTCCATTAGCCGCAATAGCACCACTGCCACTACCCAGATTAGCCCGTCTTTCCAAGCCCAGGCATGCCTCCAGAGAATGTACTCAGAGCTGCCCATCAGAGTTAGGAACCTGTGCTACCTGGACTGACTTGAAAGATGTGCAGCAGTTTGTTCTGCCTAGAGCATGACATCATCAACAAAGCAGCACAGTTTCCTTGGGACACTGGGCCCAGGCTACCAGAAGGTGCAGAGGGCCCTGTTGGCATCTCTGGATGGCAATGTCACAGACTGATCCTGTTATGGAAACTGCTCCGGTGCTGGCAGCTCTCCAAGGTCTCAGAACATAATTGGACTCTTTCGTTTTCTTTTTTTTTTCTTTTCTTTTTTTTTTTTTTTTTTTTTTTTTTTTTGCATGTTGCAAATGATGACATCCAGGCTAGCGCTTGTCATGTAGTTGGGAAATGGAAATGCACTTAGCAAGTGGGCCTGCCAAGTGGTGGCCAGATCCTGATACCTGGGGATGCTGAGAGAGTCACTGAGAAGTGATCAGGGAGGTCCTGCCATTGTGGAGAGTGCTTCATCCCCTGGGTCCCATAGAGGGACCCCCAGGTGGACCTGATTCTTTGCCTATGGATTCCTTGTCTTCACTCTCCCCTCGCCTTTGCAATCAGCAGGCTTCCAGCTGTGTGGTTGTTCCTAGAGCCAGCCCTGGTCCGGGAGGGGCATCCACAGTATGATGCTCAAGCCTGGGAAGATGCTTCTGTTCAGCAGCTGTCAGCATCTGTTTTGAGTTGGTGTTTCTGCTCGGGCTTGCACAGACACTACTGCCATCATCACCCTCCCACTTTCTACAAAGCCCCCAGGTTCCACTGAAATGATCCGTGGGGCCAAGGATGGCTGGTCTTCTCCGTTAGTGTTCCTGCAACTCTCTAGCGCCGAGATGGACTGTGATGTTTCTCGTGCACGTGAAACACTGGCCAAATTTCCCTTATAGGGCAACTACAAGTCAAAAGCAGGCGAGCCCACGTCTGTCCTTTGGAAGGACATTAGCCATGGATTAGCCATGGGACTTCTGAGTAAACACACAGCGGTTGAGAACCACCTGCTTGATAGCAAGGTTACCCTTCAGTTTTGAGAACCACCTGCTTGATAGCAGGGTTACCCTTCAGCGTGAGGGGCAACAGAAAGTGAAAGTAGGGGAGGAATTTTACAAGGTCCTGGTCCTGGGTAACTTTTGTATCACTTGGCGTTTGCCAGCAGTGGATGGTGGCAGGCAGGAGCAGCAGCGGGAGGCATCTGTTCGTGTTATGGGTTCTGTGCAGGTCTTGGGTAAAAGGATCCTTAGCCCTGCAAGGGCGAAGGCTCGTGTGCTGGTCAAAGATATTGAGAGTCCTCAGCTCCTGACTACAGCTGGCATTACAGTCTCCAGGCTATTGAGGTATCATATTCTTCAGCTGTGATAATAGCCGGTGTTACAGCTCCCAGGCAGGCGATGCTGAGACTCTTGACCCTAAAAGCTTGACTACTATAGAATTCTCCCAACAACAAGGCCTACGGTTTCTCTTTGACTCCGCAGGCTTCTTGCCGTCTGCTGTCAAGCAGCTGGCCATCCTGCTCCACGCAGTTCAGCCTGCTGGTGGCTTAGCTAGGACCGGCCCTGCTGCACTCCCGCCTCTGCCTTCACCCTTTCTCTGCTCTCTCTGCTACTTCTGTTTTCTGTGTTACCAGCTCAAGCTCTAATAATAAAAAAGTGATTAAGACAACAACAACAACAAAAAAGTTAATTAAGAAAAGATTGCTCCAGAAAAATCTTCTCACTGGGCTTGATTGTCATAGCAGGAGAGGAAGCACAGCAGAGCGTTCCCCAGATGGGGGACACAAAGTGAGCTGAAGAGGCAGCTTCACAGCAATCCGTGCATGCAAATTCACGCTAGTGTTTGCTCCCATCACACACTTACCCCTCTAGTTCTAGCCTTCTGCTCCCCTCCTGGCTTAGGTGGAAATCGTTGTAGGATTAACTTGAGTTCATCCAGGCTTCTAACAGTTTAAAATTCCAGGAAGAAACTATTTCAGATAGCTCTGGTTTGGGCTACACCTTCAAGAGTAGTTTTTACAAGGTGTCTATGAAGAGTTCAGAGCAGCCGGTGTTCACGTAAGGGTTCTCTCGCTGGCTGTTTGATTAATATTCCTTTTGCTCAAGATAGTCACAGATGCAAGAAGGTCAATGGCCGTGCATGCCCCCCCATCTTTAATTGCCCCTTCCCCCGCACCTCAACATCTTTGTTGATAAGGAAGTGAATGTCAGAAAGATTGTTTACAAATTAAAAGAACTCATCATATGTGCTGCCAATATGACTTAGTCAGATCCTTGCCTTACAAGACCTGGGTTTGACCTCCAGGGTCCATGTGAAAAGAACCGGGTGTGGTGACACGCTTTAGTAATCCTGGCATCAGAGATGCAAAACCTGGAGGCCCAGCCACCAACCAGCCTCACGTGGCAAGCTGCAGACCAGTGAGCAACATTATCTCCAAAGAAAAAGATAGAACATGCGCTTCTACTCACACACACATTGCACCTGCACACGTTTGAACACACACAATGGGCTTACACTAACAGTGAGTTTTAAAGAGCTTAACACTTGCCTAATGCTTCTGGGTGAGGTGCGTTCCCCTTGTCTGTCTTAGAAGCACCGTAAGTTTTGTGTATTTACTGCAGCCTCACTGGTCCTAATAATAATGTGTTGACTCTTAGGTGTGGAAATGCTCCCCTGGACCACCTGCCTTTGAACAGAATAACCACCATGCGGAAAAGGTTCAGGTGGGCATCCCTTTCTGTGATGCACTCAGGGACTATGCTAGTAGATGCCATGATGGCCCCACACTGGGGAATAGTTCAGCTTGAAGAGGGACAGAAAGTAGAGGCCCAGGAGGGCACGTGTCAGGGTGGCAGTGTCTGGGATGAGAACCAGGAGTTGGGTGGATTTTATGTGTGACTTTCAGGTCAGGATGGTGGGAAATCGAGATTTAAAACCATAAAGGAAACAAGGGAGCAGGGGAGCAGGTAGCTTAGATACCCAAGGGGTCGCCAGCCTTGTTCCCATATCATGAAGACAGCCTCATGTGTGTCCTTTCTCAGGAATGGCCTTGGCCCTGTGAAAGAAGGAGAAGCCCAGTATGCCGTGGTCCACTGCACAGGTTACATCAAGGCTTGGCCGCCAGCAGGTGAGCAGAACTCCTGATAGATTTCTGAGAAGGCAGATGCCTTCATCTTCAACTGTTGTACTGGCTTAGGAGTATTCTTGAGGCCAGGTGGTGATGGGGCACACACCTTTAATCCCAGCACTTGGGAGGCAGAGGCAGGCAGATCTCAGTGAGTTCAAGGACAGCCTGGTCTACAAAGGGAGTTCCAGGACATCCAGGAATACTACATAAAGAAACCCTGTCTCAAAAAGCAAGCAAGCAAACAAACAAACAAACAAAACCCAAAGAGTATTCTTGGCAAAAAAAAAACAAGAGTGTATTGCCATTTTCTTTGTGGTTAGAATGTCATTTTTACTAGAGAAAGCGCCACTATCTGAAATAGGTTTCCAAAAAGTGGAATTGGTGGAGCCTTTGCACCATCAACCTCTGCAAAGATAGTGTGGAGATTTGAAATGGGAGTTTCAGCATGCTCCCACAGATGCACACATCAAAGTCATTGAGAGATGACAGATTATAATAAGCATTGGCCAGGAAAAGGAGAAACGAAACCATCCTACCTTGCTGGTGGGAAATGTAAAATAGCATAGCTGCTTGGAAAAGCAGGCTCAAAATGTTAAGCATGCAGTTACTATATGACTTCACAATTTGACTCCTAGATATCAACCCAAGAGAATTGAAGACCTAGGTCTACAAAAGGAATTCGAACACAAATATTTATTCACAATGGACAAAGTGTTAAAAACAACCCGAATATACACGAAGTGGTAGATTGATGAACAAAATTTCATGTATCCGTACAGGGAATACTAAATCACCAGAGCATTGCTGTGTGGCATAGAAATTCCACAAAGAAAAGGACACAAAGACTGTGGCCCTAATACAGTGAAAGAAGATAGGTCAATAGCCAGCCTAGCGCTTGGCATAAATCAAAACAGCACGTTGGCCATTGGCAAGCAAATGAAAACAAAGAACTATAGGATAAAAGGGGGTTGAACTTGATATTGTAGCACTGGCTCTACTGGGCAGGGAGCTGGGGATTATGCTCACTCTGAACTGGACTTTTGTCTTGGAGGGGATTATACAAGGGACCTTTCTGACCAGTGCAGGCGTCTACAGGGGCCCTTCCTTCGCTGACTGTCTGACACAGGGAGAGTGCCTGCTTCACAGGGAGAGTGACGCTTTGCTGCCTGTTGCCCAGCAGATTGTACCTCTGATCTGGCATGTTGATTTTCAGCAGTACCATAGGTTGTCTGGAAGTAAGATAATTTCTCTGTACTGTTTAAGGTTTTTCAAAGGATGAGGGTTTTTTTATGTCTGTGAATATCATCAGCACCTTTCCAGAGTTCTGAAATGCACGCATGATTGTAACAGTAGTAACTATTTTCTGAGTGTTTGCCCTGCCAGGCATAATTAGAACGATCGCAAGAGTAATATGGAATTGGCAGAGTCTGCGCACCTGCAATTCAAAACTCTACAATCTAAACACTCCACACTGACTTTTTGTGTATGTATACACATGTATTCACACACACGTGTGTGTGTGTATGTATATACATGTATATGTATATATGCACAACCTGTCAGTTAAAAGGATTTTTTTCCTTAAAGCATTATCTTGGGCTTTATTGGATTGCTACCACAAAATATTACAGACTGGGTAATTTTCAATGAAAAGAAATTTCTTACAGTTATAAGGGTGGAGACTTCTGGGATGAGGGGTTGCATTTGGCAAGGGTCTTCTAGCTGTGTGACAGAGGATGTCATCTGGGGAGAAAAGTGACACCTGGAACCTATGAGCTTAGGTCTCTCTTCTTTTATTTTTTGAGACATGGTCTTACTATGCTTCCTGGCTGGCTTGGAACTCATGATGTAAACCAGGCTGATCTTGAACTCACAGAGATCCACCTGCTTCTGCCTCACAAGTACTGGGATTAGAGTGTTCCAGCACACACAGCCTCTATTTCTTAAGGAGCCACTAACATCATCATGAGGTCACTATAGGATCTGAATTAACTCTCATTCCTCCAAGAGGCCCCATTTCCGAATACCATCAACATATGAATTTGGGGTTTCAAGTTTCTAACTCATAAAATTTTAGTAACATTTTTTCCTAATGTGTATGGCTGGGTTTTTTTTTTTTTTTTTTTGTGTGTGTGTGTGTGTGTGTGTGTGTGTGTGTGTGTGTACACCATGTACAGGCTGTGCCTGCAAGAGGTAGATCCCCAGGGACTGGAGTTACAGATGGTGTGAGCCACCATGTTGGGAATCCAATGAAGATCCTCTAGATGAACAGCCAAAGCTCTTCATTGCTGTACCATCTTTTCTGTGCCCTAAAAGATATCTTTGAAACATGGGAAGTGTAATTTATTAAACTGTCAATATGCTGTTTGCCAAAGGCCTGCACCAGACCCAAGAACAGGGATTGAAAAGGCCTCTAGCTCTCAGTTTAGGAGATCTGCTCCCTCGGTTCTGACAGTGCTACAGAACCAGCTAGACCCCGGGAATACAAAGAGTTCCCAGCAGCGGAAGAATTAGCAAAGAGCAGTGCAATAATAGCACGAGGAGACCTTTCGTAAATGGCATGGCTGATCCCTTCTGCTGCTGTTCCTAGGAGCATCAGATAGTGCTTGAGAAAGTAGGTTTGTAGTAGGAGACTGTTCCAGGAGAAGGAAATAAGAGCAAACGGTTGTGGTGCTGAGAGGGAGCCAGGCAGCAGTGTCTCCATTATCCAGTAAGTATGGTAACCTGTGAGTGGCCATTGTCTTGCCGGTCTTTCAGGGCTACACCCCAGGTCCATTCTTCTAGGGGTCCTCAGATAAATGGGGAGACCATGTGTATAGAAGTGATAGGCAAGTGTGTTATAAGACAGTAATCCTTGGGGTTTGAAGAGCCCCTAAGCCAACTGAGGTTAGGAGAGTTGCCCTGAAGAATGCCCATACCCAGGCTTCATCAGTAGCTCATCCTATGAATGCCTTGATTCCTACTGAATCTTTCTCTGCTTTAAGTTAGTTCATCACGCTTACTATACCAGGCAAATTCCTCTTCTGGTTCTGTGCTCAATACTCTGCTTTTCTGCCCCTTTTGAGGGGTTCCACACCCATGGTTTCACATGACTAATGTCATTAGTATGGTAAAACTCTCGCAGCCTCTGTGAGAAAAGAGGCTGTGGCCCAAGGAGCAGGAGACAGTGGCATCCAGAGGATGAGTTCCCCTGGAGCTGCATGGGTCTCAGAACTGTTGCGGTTCGCTTGTGTGAGGGCAGGAGGACTCATTCTTCATCTTAAATACTGGTCCTTGAAAGTGCCACTTAAGGAATGGCTGAAGGAGCCAGGGTGTTCCACTTAGAGAAAATGAGACATGATTGCTGTCTTCAAGTATTTGAGGGGGTGTCATATTGAAGGAGGAATTAGTCTCAGGATAGTTCCAGAAGACACAACTAGGAGCAAAAGAGGAAAGTTACAGAAGCGAGAAGCAAGCCAAGGGCATGAACGGGCATTAAAAATGCAAGATAGACACATTAAGCTATGGAAAAAAACAGTTTTCATGGTTAACCAGAACTGCACTTTAAAACAATTGGATACCGTTTTCTCTTAACCTCTTAATGGACCAAAGAGGGAAAAGGCAAATGATGCCCAGTGTTGGGAAAGAAAAGGTGCTGTCTACAGAGCCAGTAGGAATGCAAATTAGTGCAATGCTTGAGCAGAAGAACGGAGCGCTGCTATGTGTCAAACATTTGACAGTGTGCGATTTATGATCCGGCGCTCAGATTCATGGGAATTTACTCTAAAAATTGACTAGAAATGTCTGTAGATTGTGTGCTTTAGCACAATTTAGCAATTGTGAAAGCGCCCAATGGATCTGATTGTCACTGGCAGAGAATTGGCTAAAATTCTGTGGAATCTATACACACCAGCACAGTGGACAGACACCAGTGAGAACATGAGATATTCAAGGATATCCAAGAACAAAATAAACTATGAATAATTGTTTTTAAATGGTTATAAGACATATACATCTTGATTCTTAAATTAAAAATGAATAAAAGATAGGTATATGTTAACACTGGAATATTAATCGCTTATTTCTGTGTTTGGATTGTCGGAGCTTTTTCTTCTCTGTTCATGTCTGTATTTCCCCAAAGTTTAACCTGACTTTAATAACCAGAGAAAATGATGTTTTGAGACGTCAATCTGAAATTTCAGAGGAGGTATCCAAGATGATCAGATCGTGTGGTTTACAGTGAAGTTGAAGCGTGTCATTATCTGCCTTCTTGGTCTGTTCTTCTCCTGGGCGCATCTGTGAAGACAGAGGTTCCGGAGAAGAAGGTCATCTTCCTGTATCATGACTCACGCACGCCTACAGGGGACCTAGCTGCCCCTGCTGCCTTGTTCCATGGCTGTCGATACTGATTCTTGATTAATGGCTGCATTCTTCACACATAAAACACTAATTCTACCTTACTGTTGGCGTCCTGCAAGACCCAAGGGCATATGTGTGTTCCTGTTCTCATCCCCATACATCATTCAGAGAGCAAACGTTATATTCTTGAAATCAGGTTGAGTGGATGGATGGGTGGGTGGATGGGGGAGGGAGTGGGTGAATGGGGGAGTGGGTGGGTGGATGGGGGAGGGAATGGGGGAATGGGGGAGTGTATAGTGAAAAAAAGAAGGGCTCTTGTTTTTAAGAAAAGAGAAATCATGACTCTAGAGGAATTGAAGGAATTTCTAAGTTTATGGAATTCAGTGCTATGGAGCTCTCTTAAGACACTTAGAGACAGTTGTGAGGTGTAGGTTAGTGGCTAAATTGAAGTCATGACTCTTTTACCCCTTCTTAAGGTCATGGAACTGGGGTACTAGATTATCAAACAGCTCCCGGTAAGGACTATTAGCTACAATACTGGCTCTGCTTGCTCACATGCTCAAACTCTGCAATCATTACCAATGACTAAGTTACAGAAAAGATTTATGATGGCAAGCTAAAGTCACTATAAATATCAGAACCCAGCCTCCAGAAAAGGTTAGCAGCCAGGATGGACTTTGCAGTGCAAACCAGAGCTGTTTGGACAGAGTTCTTGACAGCCACTCATAACACGTGCACTTGGGCCTGTTATTGTACAGTTGGTTAACTGTACAATCGTGAATCTTTCTTCTTCCTTCTGCCCATGCTATACAAACCTCAAAGTAGATTCTGGTATATTCCAGAAGCCCTTTCTGTTATATAGTAGCTTTCCTGATGAGCCTAACAACATTTTACACTGTACTGGTCCAGTATTTGGAGTTGGACTAGCAGGCACTGAGTTCCTTTTTCCCATCGTTCCCATCATGTGGTTGTTTAGTTTGTCACAAACCACTCAAAGCAGGGTACGTTTTATACATTGGGGGTGTGCTCAGAGTCTAAAGGACACTAAATTTCCAGAAGTGTGACTTATTTTCTCCCATTGTCACCACCCAGCTCCTTGCTTTTCATAGAGGGCTCATCGTCAAGCAGGGTCATTTCTAAAGTGGAGGCATGGCTTACGGCCTAGTCCATGTAGAATGCCTGGTTACCTAGCAGAATGGCTGCCCAAGAGAGCCGAGATCTGACCCAGGTTAGGGAGTTTGACCCCAGAGTTGATGACTTACCCCTGGGACAATCCAGAGCTGGAAAGAGCTTGTGTTGGCACTAAACACTTTCCTCATGGATGAGGTGGGTGTCTTTTTCTCACTTCATTGCTGACTTTCAGTAAGCTGTGGCCACAGCATGCCACAGGCTTGAGGTTATTTTGCAGTTCTGGCCAGAAGCCTCTGGGGTCAGGCCAGTGCTCATACTTCACCCGACAGCTCGGCCCCGCCATGAGCTCATCTCCAACAGCTCTGGGCTTCTGGCAGTTTGCTTGTTGAGTGCTCTGTTTATTTTTCTACCATGTGAGAGTCTCCAAAAGTTGTGTGTTGGATTTGAGGCCACTAAATCACAGGCAGTGGCTGTACCCCTATGCTCCCCAGCCCACAGCCATCCTACCTTATCCATATGAGACATGCTCAGGATCTCTCTAGACGTCAAAGACACCATGTTAGCTTCTGAGATGGAGAATGACGGTCACAGTCTTCTGGCTTTTCATTCTCAGACAGGAGGAAGTGACTCTTCTTGTTCCTTCCATAAATGTTTTCTGAGCTCCCACTGCAGAGCAGGTTTTTCAATAGTAGCTCCCTTCACTGGGAAGAGACTGCCAAGAGTTGGCTCAGCAAAAAAAGCCCTGCTTTATGTATTTAATTTTCATAAGAACCATGGCGAGGTGCAGGTACGGTTATTTCCTCCTTTCTGGACACCTAAAGACAGCAATGTGAAGCAGTGAGCCTAGCACCCATGGCTAGTAAAGGAGTAAGGGCAGGCTGTGTAGTCAGTTAGGCATCTTGGTACATTCACTTTTGTGATCACCCTATTCCCTGAAGGACAGGGATGCTGTGGCCGGGGTTGTGGTTGGGGCACCAGGGAGTAACATCAGATCGTGGGGATGGAATGCTGACCCTGAAAGCTTGGACCCTTCCCTGCTTTCCGTGTGTCGGGTTGTGAAGGATGTTCTGTGAACTACGTAGAACTTGCTTGAAGGCAGAGTGAAGACTGTTGCTCGTGTCTCTCACCCCAGGAGAAAATGAAGCTGAACGAAGGCAGGGACACGCGAGGGAGCTAGGACAAAGCAGGTTACATGGGGCAGGGGTGGCAGTGGGCAAGGTCCATGTGAGGCAGGTGAGAAAGCTACATCCTGCCCTCAGGAGGTCTGACTGCAGAGTCTGTGTGCCTACGTCATCATTACATTATCATTACTTGGCTGGCTTCCCTTACTCCAAAAATTGCGCACAGATCACATTGCAATCTTGACTAGAATTTGAACGTCAACTATTTGGTCATTGTTATATTGCAGTACTTATTTATGTGCTGTTATCTATTTATCATGTCACCTATCAGATCTGTCTTAAATCTGTCAATCATCCATCTTCTATCATTTATCCAAACTGCTATCTATGTAGCTACACGTTCAGGTGCATGTTGGCAACGCTAATTAGACTCAGTGATGGGTTATTTTTAAAACGAAAGAGGCTGGGCGTGGTGGCACACACCTTTAATTCCAGTGAGTTCTAGGCCAGCCAGAGTCATACAGTGAGGTCCTATCTCAAAAGGAAAAATTTAATATAAAAAGAAAGATAAAAAAGACATAAAGGGAATATGGGAGGGGAGTTCAAGAGGAGTTGGGGGTGAATAAAATCAAAATACATTGTCTACATGTGTGAAATTCTCAAAGAGTAAAATACATTTTAAAAATTGTCATCTACTGGGGCTGGAGAGATGGCTCAGAGGTTAGGAGCACTGGCTGTTCTTCCAAAGGTTCTGAGTTCAATTCTCAGCAACCACATGGTAGCTCGCAACCATCTATAATGAGATCTAGTGCCCTCTTCTGGCATTCTGGCAGAACACTGTATACATAATAAGTAAATAAATATTTTTTTAAAAAGTCACCTGTCACCTATCATTCATGTCACAGCCTATCTATCAAATCTATTGGCCGTCATCTCTCTCATCTATTCCTCTCTCAAATCTGTTGTCTATCAAAGCCTCACCTACCCTCTGTCATCTCCCTTTCTACCCCTTGCATGTTATGTGCAGTTGGCCGGGTACTAAGCAGATCTCCTTGGTCTATCCTGTTTCCCTACACCAGAACTCTGACATTACTTGACCCGTTCCACCATGCCAAGATGAGACTCCAAATAATTTGCATCTGGAAGAGTGAGCAGGCACCACACTCCTGAATCCTTCCCACTTGAGAATTTTCCCACTGTCCTGTGCAAAAAGAGTTCTTGAGGTCAGAAGGTGTCCATGGGGACATTTCCCCAGCATCTTTAGCAGTTAGCTTCTACCTTCCGACACACAGATGGCTGAGTCTGCCTTGGTTTTCCTTTCAGAATCTCCCTTCCCCCGTTAGAACACATATAGACCATTTCCCAAAGTCCTTGAACTCAAATTTTTGTTCAGATACTCCAGTGAGGTTCATTTTAATAACTAGACCAATTCGACGTGTGTTGCTCTCTCTGCTGGCTCCAGAGTCGCCCCTGTGTTCCCGGGTGCTCTGTTCATGCCTCAAGTCCCACACTCATTTCCTGGGTCGACTTTGGTCCCCACTTACAATTTTGTTCCTCATATTCATTTCTTTAGAATTTCTTGATCTGATCTTCTATTCATGGCTACCATTTCCTTTTTTAGCTTTTGTAATGTGACAAGTGCGCTTTTCATCGAAACTCAGTCTTGTCTGCCTACAGCCATCACCTCCTCCAGATCCCGGGAGGATTGGCTTTAGATGGTTTTTTTTCCATCTCTTTTATAAAGCAACTGGAACTATTTGCTCTGGTTCCTTCCCTTAATGTCCTCTTTCCCCCACACTTCTGATTTCCATGTGCCTCACCATGGACGAGTTGCTATGCGGTGGTCCATTCTGACAGCTGAGAGTTGTTCTATCATCCATTGCAAAGGTTCTGGAAAGACTTGAGGGTCCTTGACAGACAAGGACAGAAGAGGGATGTTTGGCCTCGTGGCAGTCTTCAGAACACCTGAACCAAGTTTCACTTGCCTGTTTCCAGGGCTGTGTCTGGAGTGGCAGGTTACAAGTCACAAATAACCCCAGTGAGAATCTTGGAAATCTTCAGCCATGCAGTTTCCAAGGAGTCTCTGACTCTTCCCTGGGACTTGCCCCTGTTCTGGCCTTATCTCAAGCAGAGCTTATTCTGAGCTTTAACTGCTCTGATGAAAACCTTCCTTTCAATCTTGAGGCATTTACAGGGATGAAGGCTATGTTGTATCCTTCCTCAAGCCCACCTGGCCTGATCCAAGCATCCCCAAAACAACTCTACCCTTGCAAATTTTTCCCAGTTTCTGGCTCTGAGATACACTGCAGATCCCACATCAGGCCTTGGCACCTTTTATTGTAATTTGGGAGGGACAGGTAGGTTCAAAAGCACCAGTACCACCGAGGCTTCACTTTGCCAACTCGAAAATCAATCGGCTTTGAGGATTACCAAGCAAGATTCCTGAAATACAAAACACCTGCAGGCCAACATTCTTTTCAAAATGCCTACCAAGATAAAAGTCCCTAGACCACAACAAAAGGATTCCATGCAATCCACTGGGAAACTTCACATTCTGCATTTTTCTCCTGGCCAGTGGTGCAGCCTCTGAGAAGCCTACGGTGATGAAATCTCTTTATCTTTATTGAGACTGCTTCCCAAATGTGTTTTTGCAAAAGTAATTTTTTTCCCCTAAAATTTACAAATGTTCCTCAGGGAAGGCATTGGCGGCCTGCCGTGCGTGAGCAAGTGCCCTGAATCGCTTATAGCCAGAAGACAGTTGTCCCCCTTCTGCCTTTTGTTTTTGTGGAACATAAAAAGTATGTCTTAATTCATAGGAGGAGGTGAAGGCCAAGGACAGCCTCTTTCCAGAGAGACTGCAAAACAGCCCCACTTTGCACGCCTCTGCCCTGGGTTCCTGTAATCTTTGGTGAGGAATGAAGAAGCCTCCTTGGCCCGTGCGCCCCGTGCGGACCTTCCCTTCCAACAGCAGTTTCCAGTTCCATCTCATTTGCATTGTTTATAGTCTCCAGATTTATTCCTGGCTGACAGGAGGGAAGAGGCTATCCAAGGAGGGTGAGGTAATTTAATATGGGGTGAAATGAGCTTGTGAGGCTGATTAGGGAATCGCTAAAACCTGTTAGAATAGCTGGAATTAGTCTGTTTCTATTAAAAACCACTTTGCAGTTCCTGCCAGGAAGCACTCCCTCTTGACTCTTCTCCACTCACTCTGGCACCCAGCGGTGGCCCTGTGGCCCTCCTCCAGGCCTTGTTCCGTTCCCTGTGACACCGTTAAGCACATGGCATTGGAAGGTGCTGAATCTGTTTTCCCCATCGGCTGGTGAGCTCCAAAGACTAAGAACAGGCTTCTCCCTCCTCTGCAGCAGAGGGCCAGGCCCCTACCTGGTGCTTGTACCTAGAGGATGTCACAACCGGAGAGCCTGGGGCAGCATCGCGGGCCAGCACGCCTTCTGTCCTGAGGAAGGATGGTCTCCAGTCCTTCTGAATCATCGTTGAGCCCTGCATCTAGGCAGAGATCAGCACAGGGAGCGCTAGCTCAGCCCCAGGATGACCATACCTCCTATGTCAGTGCTGAGGGCGGCATAGCTGAGGTGGTCCTAGTGGCATTAGAAATAAGCCATAGGGAGCAGGCCAATAGGCAGCATTCCTTCAGGGCCTCCATTTCTGTTCCTTACTCTAGGTTCCTGCCTCGGTTTCCCCTGATGATGGATTGTGACTTGCAGTCCAGGTCAACCCTTTTCTCCCTAGGTTGCCTTTGGTCCTGGTGTCCATCACAACAGATGGAAAGAGGACACTGGTAAATCGAGTCTCTGTGTCGCGTACAGTGCTGATGCTTCCTGTCTGGTCCCCCACCAAACACCTATAGAGGCACTGTAGAATCAGGGTACTCACACCTATATCTCATAATAAGTGCAAAACATTGTTGCCTGAACTCCAGAGGGCCACAAGCTTGTGCCATCAACAGCAGAGTCAGGATTCTTGAGTCAGGATGCCCCTGGTGACCCCAGAGCTAAAGCCCATTACTAATAGCCATCAAGCCACACACAGTCCATCTTCCTTCCGACTGTATTGGTACCAAGCCCAATGGCCATTTTCCTTGAAGAATCCTTTCCTGAAGCCAGTTTTGTTCTTCAAGGGGTTCGTTGAAAGCCCCCAACAGACTGCCTCTGTCTCTAATATCCAAAGAGAATCTTGTCACCATCGTCCTAAATATGGATATCTGTACCACCACAAATGGAGAGCAAGTCGCAAGGCTCACCTAATGAACTCTGATGATTATCTCCAACAAATGTGGCTGCCAACCCTGCGTGCTCGGCCATAGATAACTTTCCCGAAGGTCTTTGTGAGTGACCAGGAGGCTCCAGGGAGAGGCAGGAAGATACGGGCAGCAAGCTACCCTGCAGCAGAAAAGTCCCTGCACCCTCCTCCCAGGAAGCTCTGGCCTCTCTGTCACACACCCTTCTTCACAGTCACCTTCTCCTGATGAGCCGGCCACTGTCGCGGATCCTGAGAGGCGATCACAGGAGCAATCAATCAACTAGCATGGTTTTCACACATGGCACTGGAGCGCTGTGACCTCGCTGACCTGCTAATGCTTAAACATCGTCAAAGCTGTGCTATGCCAAGATGCGCTTGACTGTATGGTAGGTGTCTGGACCTGCTTGCTCACTCTGCACTTGCCTTTATAACCATTTTTACATCCATTTGTCTCTCTGCTTTCAGGTTCTCCAAAAGGACATGACTGTAATATTAACACACACACACCAGCATAGTGCTCAGACTATGGTAGGAACTTGGGGTACTAACGCTTGGAAAACCCTGAGTTGTTGGTCAAGGGAATCCAAGAAACTCCCTAAAACTATATAGGTTATTGCCTTGTTTGCCTCCCAGGATGTGAAGGTAAGACTCTATTGCTAAAGATGCTGGACTTGGAAGAACAGAGCTAGAACTGACCTGAAGGTCTCCTCTGAAAAGCAATTCAAAGTCCTAAAATCACGACAACGACCAGCACAGGAAGATCTACTCAAGGGTGCAATAGTAGCGCTAACGTTTGGACAGTAATAACCAAGCACCTAAATAAGGCCCATTCAATAGGAGGGAAAGCATGGCTGGTACATGACCAACTATCTGTGACTGATAAGGTCATGGGCCCTAGAGAAGAACCTACTACAGCCATGCTCCTAAACCAGCATAATTTCTCAACCTACATATCCATCTTTAGAGCCACAGATAAATGTATCTCTCACCCCCAATCAAAGAAGCTTTTCTTCAGCAGGCAAAGAGCTGTCACAGAAATCCACAACCAGTCAAAATGCAGAAAGCAATTGACTGTGGGGTGCCCATCTCTGATGGCTGCATCTACAGTCCAACCCTTATACCTAAGGCTCAGGGAACACTGCAGTAAAGGGGGATGCAAGGGATGTAAGAACCAAAGGACCAGGATGTCTGCTATGAGAGAGCATCTTTTATCTATGACAGAGTTGCACCCTAAAAATGTTTTTTCCCAATGAATATTTATTTATTAAGACCACAGATGGTAAGGGTAGAGCTTGGAAATGCCTGCCATGAATGATACCCTACAGTCCTCAGTCCGGACCCCAGCCTCACTCCTCCTCTGCTGGGAGCATTTCAGACTTACGTCATTTTCTACGATTACACAGTATCCTGAACGGTAGTGGTAAGCTTGTTCCAAAGTGGTAGTCCACTCAGAAAGTGGGAGAAAGTGCAGCGATCGTCTCAGCGGGTGGGAATTTTGCTTTGTTTTTCTTTCACACCCATGAAGTCTTAACAATATGGTTGCCAAAACAAGACAGGCACAGTGACAATACCAGATGACATCCCAACATGGATGGGGGAATACGTTTAGCAAGTGTAAAAAAGTGCAAGCATATATGGGGATTATTTTGAATCACTATGAAGAAACAAAAAGAAGATAAAATATGTGAGATTTTATATATATATATATACATACATATATATATATATATATATATGTATATATATATCCTTGCCGAGTGGTGGTGGCGTGCACCTTTAATCCCAGTACTCAGCAGGCAGAGGCAGGTGAATCTCTGTGAGTTCGAGGCCAACCTGAAATACAAGAGCTAGTTCCAAAGCTACAGAGAAACCCTGTACCAATAAATCAATCAATAAATAAACACCTTGCCCTGTGCCTTGAGAGGATGAGTCAATATTTCTAAGACATCATTTCTCTTGAAAGTAAATTATAAATTTAACCAGGCCTATTAACGATGTCATCAAACTATTTTATGAAGTTAGGTAAGTTGATGCTAAGTTTCTTTCATGTGGAAAAACACATTAAGAGTAGCCAAGAAAACCCTACAGGGGATGTACCGGAAGACATTAGAACACAGGGCAGTGCCTGTAGTTCAGGTAGCATGGCACTGGGGCTGGGCCGGATTAGTGACTGGTGGAATAGAAAAGAAAGTCCTTAATTAGACCCAATCATGCATGGGGACTTGTCACAGGATGAAAGTGGTATCTCAGATCACTCTACTTTAAGTATCGGTAGGACAACTGAAGAGTCGCATATTTGAAGACAAACATGGGTATCCATCTCATACCCTACGCAAGAGTAATTGAGTGTCTGAGTAGCCAAATGTAAACGTTGAGGCCAGGAAAGCACCGGGGGAAGCAAGGAGGAGCCATTTTAATCTCTGCAGAAGAAGCAGCTAACAGTGGCTCAGACACATCATCATAAGCAAAGGTAGAAGACAGAGGACCACGTGGGAGAACATACTTATAGCATCTTTCTTGCAGAGACAGCTCTTTTAAAACAAGACCCCACATGATAGTGTGAAGCTATAATCCTATCTCTCAGGAGGTGGAGACAGAAGGATAAGAAGTTCAAAGTCATCCTTGTCTTCATACGATGTTCAAAACCATCCTGGGATATAGCAAACCTGTCTCATAAACAACACTGGGAAACAGGTAATCAAAATTCCAACAGAACAGTGGGGAAGAACCTGAACAGACAGTTCATTAAAACTCCAAATGCAAAAGCTGTTCCAAACATAAAGTGGTGTTCAAACGTAACGCTGATGACTGAAATGCAAATTAAGACATCTATTCTCACCTGTCAAACTGACAGAAACTGACGGCACATTCTGTTGGCCAAGAACATGGAGGAACAGACTTTCAGACATCAGTGGCTGGAATGCAAACTGGTACAGCCCGTCTGGAGGGAATTTTATCAAAACGGGAAGAATATCTAAAGTTGACTCAGCATTCCCATTTCTAGAGAACTGGTACCCTACAGGTACAACTCCAATGATAAAAAAAATAATACATGCTAGAATTGTCATTGTTTCTAATTCCACAACACTTGAGAACACCTCACCATTCACACACGAGAGATGGTTGGGTAAGCATGGCGCATCAACACAATTAAGGGCTATGCAGTTCTGAAAATGAACTGGGGAAGAGCTAGCTCTGTGGACAAATATGAAGAAGGGTTTCTAAGATGTACTGTGTATGTCTGTATATATGTGTGTTCATGTATGTAAGTATATGAATGTGGAGGCCAAAGGGCAGCCTCAGGTGTTGTTCCTTGGGTATCATTCACTATGTTTGAATGTTTGCTTGTTTGTGAAAGAGTCTCTCAATGGCCTGGAACTCACCAAGTAATCTAAGCTGGCTTGTTGGCAAGCCCCAGAGGATCTGCTCATTTTTGCCTCTTCAGTGCTGGGATGACACGTGTGCACCAACAGATATGGTGTCGTATGATTTTAATCTCAACATTCAAGAAGCGGAGACAGAAAGATCTCTGTAACTTTGAGGCCAGCCTGGTTTACATAGCAAGCTTCAGGACAGTCAAGGCTGCATAGTGAGACCTTGCTTTAAACAAACGAGCCAATAAAAGCCAACAACAAGAACAAAAAATGACCAACAAGTGCACGCCGCCTCTGATGGTCTTTGGTTCCTGGTCAAGGGAAAGGAGAATTGTTTGCAATGTCAACAAAACCGACTTAGTCCTTCCTATTGGTGTTCCATTCCAACTCTCTCAGCGAGATTGGGCATACGTAGAGATGAGCGATTGCGTCTTACCCTCCATTACTGCCTCTGTGCCATCCACAGATGCAGAGGGTGATGGACCACGAAATCATCAGGCACTGTCAGGCAGGGAGGCACAGGAAGCGGCGTGGGGCAGCTGAGCAGCTGGCTAGCTTCCCGGCTCTGAGTGACAGCAATGGATCTGTAGTCTCCGTTGCGTGTATGAAATCATGGGTGCTTTCCCCACTTAGCCAATAACTTTGGGCTTGTTGATGATGCTGGCATGTCTCATTTCAGGAATGACCATCCCCGAAGAAGACGCTGATGTAGGGCAAGGCAGTAAATATTGCCTTGTGGCCATTGGGAGGCTCCAGGTAAGCAAAAAGCCTGTCGTTTTCATCTTCAATGAGGGCCTGTTACTGCGAGAAACAAGAGACTGAGTTTGGGTGCCTCTTCATTTGGAAGTACCGTGTACTCAGTATTTGTGGGGTTTTGTGCCTCACTCTGGGTAAGGATAAGGCTGAGCCTGGAGATAAAAGGAGGTTACCATGAACAATACACCACCGAGGCCTTGCTGTGCTGAGGGTTAACAGACCTCTCTCCCACCTACAGGTTACTGCAGCGGTGAGTTCCTCCAGAAGTCACATCCTTGCTAACTACCTTTAAAGTCTCCCACGGCCTTGTGGGACAAAGTTCAAACTCATCATTCCAAACTCCTCTCCTTCCCTTCTTCCCATCTCACCACATCCTCTTACCAAACCACACTGTTCCCTTCCCATGACGCCACCACTTGGTTCCCCACCTCCATGGGTGTTTTCAAGCTGTTTCTTCTACCTTGCATTTCTTAATTGCCATCCTGATTTCAGAATTCCTTCTGGTGTACTTCCTGCCTTCACATCCCTTGAGACCCTAACTCAGTACCAATCTTCTTAATTCCACTAGACGATGCCGCTTCCCACTGTGCTCCCTCACAACACACAGTTCCCACCTCAACTTCATTTGCCTGCCATTTTCTGTGGTTCGCTGAGGGTATGCTTGTACCTGACAAGGTCCTCTGGGGGCAGGGACCCTGTCCTGTTAAAAGCGAATTCACTTGAGGCTGGAGAGATGGCTCAGTGTTAAGAGAGTTTGACTATTCTTCCAGAGGACCTAGGTTTGATTCCCAGCACCCACATGACAGCTCACAACTGTCTGCAACTCCAATCCCAAGGGGGATTGATGCCCTCTTCCTCAGGCACCAAGCACAAAGGTGGTACATAGACATACATGCAGGCCAAACACTCGTACACATTAAGTAAATAAATAAAACTTAAATGTTTTAATTTACCTGGTATCTGCTATACAGTAGCCACTTAGTCAACTGGCTCATTCATTCTTCCTTTGACATTCACGGTATTTTCCAAACTGATGAAGGGAGGCATGGTTGACATAATCCAGAAGGCTCGTGTTTCACATCCTTGGTCTCTTAAATCTGGCCATTTTCAAACAACTGAATAAGCGGTTTATTCACTTCAAACAAACACTGGGTCTTCACTGGGGTGTAAAATAAGAATGGCTGGGTTAATTCAGTCCAGAAATACGTACCTTTTGAGTCTCTACACCAGTTACAAAGGGGAAGAAGAGAGAGGGAGAAAGTGGCAGCCGTGACTGAACGCCAGCCACTTGCCAGCATAGCGGGCAGTATCTCTTTTGGCATCACAATTATAAATTGTTCTAATTATCATTATTCCCACTGACTAATAAGGGAACGAGTGCTCAGAAATGTAAAGAAAATGGCCAAGCATTGGTTAAACCCCCCACGCTCATCTTTCCAGTGGCACAGAAGGATTTGTGTGTGAGCTTCAAGGTCCTCACCTGCGCCGTAATCCACCCTCTCTGTTCCAGGTGACCAGCTCTCCTGTGTGCATGGACATGAGCGGCATGTCGGTGCCCACAGAGTTCCTGTCCCGGCATAACTCCGATGGGGTCATCACATTCGTGGACCCGAGATGCATCAGCGTGATTGGCTACCAACCCCAGGTCAGTGGCTAGCCCTGAGCTCCCAAAAGCTGGTGGAAGATTTAGCTTCCCTCAAAATGTGTGCATCTTCCATGTTCAAGGTTCAGCGCAATGACCTCTTGGAGATGTCACGTCGGGGTCGAGATTCTCGGTTTGTCTAAACTGACACCCTTCCCAAGGAAAACTGTTCATCGTAAGACAGCACCATGTTCAGTGGACTGCTTGTCTCCGGTCCTAGCCTTTCCGTGGCTCTCACTGAGTTTTCACAAAGGAGAGGGAGTTGAGTCTGTGTCACGATCTTGTCTGTGTCACGATGCCCCAGGGATGTTGCTTTATCCTTTGGAGAAACCTTTCTACTTGAGGCATAGTTTTCAGGTCTTTGCTCCAGATCCTTCCTGAAAAATCAGTGGCATGGGAAACACAGGAAGGCAGGAGCCAACCAGGTGAAGCCAAGGAACCTCAATCACTTGTAGTGAAAAGTGAGCTGTGTCCTAAACCTAAGGATCTCTACCAGAGGAGACACTAAGGGACAGTGTGGGAGGATGGAGATGTTACCAACTGATTTCCTAGGGGTGATCATATTTTGGCTTTGTAGTATGCTGACATTTATTATATTCATGATAAAAGACTTTGGTTTTTGTTTTGCTTTGTTTTGTTTTGATTCTGCTCCCATTCACTGTAAAACACCCGAGTTGGAGATGAAGACTGGATCTTTCAAATAACACCTGGGCTAGTGAAGGTCATTAACGAACAGGCTTGAGGCAAGCCCAGCTCTGTGGCCTAGTTCCGCCACTCGTTTCCATCCTTACGCGGTTTTAGTTTCCGTGGGCAGCAATGTCTGTTCTTGAGCTTACTTTGGATGTTTTCAAAAATATGTCGATTGCAGTTTGCCTCTCCCAAGCAAACAGGAAGAAAGCCGTGTTGTGAAGCTGCTGATCTAGCACCCAGGCAAAATTAGAAACCAGTGAGGACTGAGCCAGGGGGATTTTAGAATGGATGCAGACAGGAGGAGGGCCGTTTTATGTTTAAGACTTTAGTGGGCAGGCAAGAGGAGGTGGGTATGTAAGCAATATCGCAGGGATGTAAGCAACACCTTTGTCTCCAGGATGGTGGGGGGGGTAAGAGATGGAGAGTGGCCTTTGGGGTTATTAAAACTATCTGTCCCCTTTAGGACCTCCTGGGAAAGGATATTTTGGAATTCTGCCACCCTGAGGATCAGAGCCACCTACGGGAGAGCTTCCAGCAGGTATTGCCCATGGCTGCTACAGCTGCTGCTGCCTAGCAACTTACCTGGTGGGGAGGCAAGGCAAGAGGAATGGAGGCTACTGTGAGCTACCAGGCTGAGAGTGCCCTGCTATAATGTCACACACCCACTCTGGGCAAGAGTTCAGGCAAAGGGAGTGAGATACATGAGGAAGTTATTGCTGTTGCTATATGGCAGGAAAGGAAGAGTGTCCCCAAGCACCAAGTCTAGAGAGGGTAACTGGGGAGAAGAGCCAGCTCCCAGGGAAGGGATCAGCTGACATGAGTTGTCAAGGGACAGCACAGAAGACATTGGAGATCATGCCAGAAGGAGGGGCCATGCCAGACATGCCAGTGTGGCCTGCCTGCTAGGGGGATCCTCAGAAGTTCCCGAGTCTGACAAGGTGGAAGTAGCAGGTGGTGAGACCAGCCAGCTCGGGTCTGGGGTCTCCTGTGCAGCTCTGTAGAGCCTCAGTTCTTTCCCAGGTCACAAGATGTTAAGTAGCAATTATTCTGAATGTGTAAGCAGAACAAAGCTCTGAAGGGCAGCTTGGGAAGCCCAGGGACACAGACACACACACACACACACACACACACACACACACACACACACACAAGAAATGAAAGATAAGCCAGACCTTTAAAATGAGCGATGGGTCCCAAAGCTGTGCAAAACCTTTGAGAGTCAGATACGGAAGGCAACCTAAGGAGAGAATCACTCAGATGGGGAGAGTGGGGGAGAGGCAGCCTGGCAGGATGGTCACCATAAGAATGGTACCGTGTGCATCATTCCTGTCACTCCGTAACCAACACCCCTAGCGTGAGTCCCAGGAGGAAGGTGGCAGGAGTTAGGAGAGGCTCACTGAGGCAAAGGGACAGAGTGTCACACTTCAGCAAGTTAGAGCTAATTCAGAAGGAGGGCTGTGGCTCCTGAGCTGGCCGGGGGGGAGGGGAGAACTCTCTCGGGGGCGGGGTTGTTAAAAATGAACATAAGCAACTCTGTTGTCGTCTGTCTGGAGGGTGGGCTTACAGGGGAAGGCTCCCCCCATCTGCAGAAACCTGGGCCTCTGGTTTCACACCTACCTGGGTGGCACTGGGTTGGGGGGTCTTCCTTCTTGACCTCAGTTCTGTTCTGACGTCACTCCTTCCCACACAGGCTTCCTTTCCTTTCCCTAGCCCCGCCTGGTTGGCTGCTTCACACTTTTCTGCAGCCGGGGAGGACATCAACCAGAGAACTTCTTCCTCCTAAACTCAACTGCCGGTTGGCCCCAGCCTACTTGTCCTCCAGCTTCCTGCCTGCCTCCTTCCAGGCAGCTCTTCACCTCTTCATCCGATGGCCCAGGGTCCTCCACACCCACCACATGGCAGCCTCTCTCTCACACCACTCCTAGCTCAGCATCCCTTAGGGCACAGAACCGCATGGCAGGTCCTCCTAGAACAAGACACCATGATGTCTCCCTGTCCCGCCTAACCCTCCTAACTGACTGTGGCAGTTGTTCGCTCTCTCTCTCTCCGTCTTTCTCTCTCTCTCTCCCTCTCGGTCTCTCTCTCTCTCTCTGTATCTCGATCTCGCTCTCTTCCTCTCTTCTCTCTCTCTCTCTCTCAATCTCTCTCCGTCTCTCTCTCTTCTCTCTCTCTCATCTCTCTCTCTCTCTCATCTCTCCTCATCGTCTCTCTCTCTGTTGTCCTCTTCTACTCAAGCCTTTGTAAAAATAAAACAGGGTTTGCCAGCCCATGGTCCACGTAGCTAACGTGAGTCAAATGTGTTTCTTCGTCATAAGCTTCATGGCTCGCTGGCAAGCCTGATCCCATTCCATGCTCCTTTGGACATGATTCTTAGGTCCTCACTGGCTTCTCTTGCCTTCTTGAACTTCTCTTTTCCGTCTTCTGGCTATGACTGAGCCATTCCCTGGCTGGAATATGACCTTCTGCTCTTCACATGACTGACAGCTCTCAACCCGTGTCATCCGTCAGATCTTTCCAGTGGCTAAGAAAGAGGTCTGATCTTCCTCTACCCCTTGTTTCTCCTTTACCACGTGTCGTTTCTTCTGTCAATTTCCTCTTTTTTCATCTCTTTCACTGGAACGTGGCTTGACTGTGGGCAGACCCCCATGCCCGTACTTGTGAGCATCATCTCCGTGAGGGTGGATTTGAACCAAGCTGCCTAAGCAGATCAGAACATACAACAGCTGACTCCCATTTGGGGAAAAGGTGGGAATCGGAATGGGGTGACTTTACCAGGATGCTTTGTGCCACGTTTACTAAGTGTGCAGAAGTGAGGGTGACTTTGCCTAGCCAGCTTTGGGCTCTGTGGGTTTCATCTTTCTGGGTGTATGATTGTGAGTCTCTCGTGGTGATGGATCTCCCATTCTGTTTCCAGAATCTATCCAGATCCTTCTTCATGTGTTTTTCCATGGAATCCCCAACCCTATCCCATAAATACTGTCCTCATGTTTTTCCTAGTAGTCAATGGGACTAAGAGTATCATCCACTACCCCTGCCATCATGATGAAGCATGTCTAAACAGAAAGAGTGGGTGTGGATTAGAAGCCTGCTCTAAGTTTCTCTCTTCTGTTTGACCTCTTGGCAAACTGACCGAAAAGCAGATTCTGGGAGCGGATTCACTTTACCGCCCCCCTGGGAAGGTACACTAACACCACACTAAATTCAGAACTTGTGTGTGTGTTCTATGGGCTTCCTGTCTGGGCAGTTCAGTGCTATTGTTTCAAACCAAGGCTCAAGGGCTGACTCAGCTTTCTCAAGAACAAACCACTTCCCTTTATCAACATTGGTCCCCCTTCATTGTTGGTGGCCAGTGCCCAAAGAACACAAACTCGGGCCAAGTCTGGGTGTGCCTTGGGATGTCTTGACGGCTGTACAGTTGCTGCCCGTGTGTCCTGGACCTGAGCCAGGGCTTCCCCCTCTGATGCCACAGCCTTGGTTTCCCTTTCACTCAGGGATGAGGTAGCTGGTCTCAATACACGTTGTCGAAGCTGGCTACCAGGGTGAGATGTTCAACTCCTTTTTGTCCCCAAACCTGCGAGGTTCCCGTGGCATCTGTAGTTTACACCGTCAAATGTGACAGGATGGAGTGGAGCCCCGGTGAGATGGGAGTGGATGCTCTGGAGGCCCTGGTTCTGCTGTTATGACCCAGGGCAGGATGGATGGCAGGCGATGGTGATGATGATGGTTTGTGGTCCTCACTCATGATGATGGTGTTGGTCGTAATGGTAGTAATAGTGATAACGGTCATAATGGTAATGACTAGGATGGTGCTGATGGTTGTACTAGTAATAGCTTTGACTGTGGTAATTATAGATGATGATGATGATGATGATAATGGTGGTGATTGTGGTGATGATGTTGACGGCAATAACTGTGATGGTGATAATAGTGATTGCAGTGGCGATAATGATGGTGGCAGTGATGGCTGTAATGGTAATAGTAATGATTATGATGCCGATGATGGTAGTGGTCACGTTATAAGGATAATGGAAATAATTGTGATTGTCATGGTGATGGTAATTAGTGTGATGAGACACTGACAATGATTGTGAGGTGATGGTAATAGTAACGACTGTACGGGTGATGGCTGTAGTAGTAACGATGGTGGTAGGGTGATAATAGGGATAGTGATTGTGGTGTTATGAATAGTCATTACCCACATAGGCTCATATATTTAAATGCTTGGTCATTAGACCGTGATGCTACTTGACATGGATTAGGAGGTGTGGCCTTGTTGGAATAGGTGTGGCTTATTGGAGAAAGTTCATCACTGAGGGTGGCCTTTGGAGTTTCAAGACAGGCCCAGTCAGTCTCTCTGTCTCTCTGTCTCTCTGTCTGTCTCTGTCTCTCTCTCTCCCTCTCCCTTCTCTCCTCGCCCCTCTCTGCTTGTAGATCAGAATGTAACAATGTAACTCTCAGCTACTCTGTAGCACCACGTATCTGCTTCCTTGCTCTCTGCCATGCTGATAATGGATTAAGCCTCTGAACATGCAGGTTCTTCACATGTGCCTTACCAAGTCCCACGGTGTCCCTTCACAGCAGCAGAACAGTGACTAAGACAGGGAGCAAATGTCTGTGAGGCAGCGTCCTCTGAGACCGCCAGCTTCACCTCACCCCGAGTCAGCCTCCTTCTGGGTGCTCTTCCAGCTTTCTGTCTGGTTTTTTGATCACTCATATGTTCCCAAAGAACATATGAGTCTTGTCTGATACTGTGCAGTGTGGTTTTCTCCAGGGACCTTGTGGAAGAAGTCACCTAGCTGCTTCTGCTCTAGTCTGGGATGACCAGGCCATGAAGTCAGCTTGTGAGGTGTGCAGTAGGTGCTGCTCTGTGCCAGGCACTGGGCTGGGCTGTGTGAGCCTCAGTCACATGTCTTCAGGCTGTGTACGGTATGGTAGAGACTTCAAACCCCCAATGGGAAGCAGGATGCAGACACAGTGCTATTAGGAGGAGTCTGACCTTGCCTAGTTCTAGAATCCGGCTCTGCTCTTGTCAGCAATGCATCTGCTGATCAGACCCAGGAAGACTAAAGACTTTACATTCCCAGGATCTGAGGCTGTACGTGCCTACTAAAGGGACTTCTGCTTGCCTTATCTTGTCCTTGGGGACTGTCACGTCCAGGCGAGGTCTGTTTGTCTTTCTGATAGCTTCTCTATCTCCCACTTCTTTCTTTCTCTTCTGTGAGACCAACACCTGGAAGCCTCCAACTGCCGTGGGCGGATGCCTTTGCATACCTTTGTAAGGTGTGAATGAACAGAGAGAAAAAACAAGCTGTCTCCAGAGAGATAAGCTTGTAACTGTGGAGTAAGATCACAGTTCTTGTCCTCTCTTTACCACCAAAGCTGTCTGGTCTTGGAGAACTTAATTCTTTTGCATCCTGGTAGTGCCATATGTAAATCGTGAAGCCACCTATCCAGACCCTTGCTGGGCTGCATTACAGGGTGTCCATGAAAGTGCGCTGAAAACCGTGCCGCAACATGAAAGTAGTGGCAGATCAATACGTGCTCATAAATAATGCATACAGATTCATCATTTTATTTCACCTCCTTCCTGAGAGTTTGTTTGATCTATTTTACAATGTCAAACAGAGGTTAAAATCGTATGTGAATTAAGTTCATGATGCATTGTTGCTGCACGCTTCAGTGAGACAGTTACTCCAGAATGTTAGCATCCAGCCCAGTCATGCCCAAGGCAAGAAAGAAAAAAAGAAAGAGAGAGAGAGAGAGAGAGAGAGAGAGAGAGAGAGGAAGGAAGGAAGGAAGAAAGAAAGAAAGAAAGAAAGAAAGAAAGAAAGAAAGAAAGAAAGAAAGACAACTCTTAAGGTGTTCTCACAATCTGATTTGTATCTACTAAATTAGAAGAAGCATTGACTATTATTGAATGACCCAAGGACAGTGTCCTCTCTGTTTCAAGGGGAAGCAGACGGAAGTGAGAGCTTAGCTGCCCCCTGTCACTCTTTCTCTCTCCCCCCTCCCTTACTGTTGCTGGCGGCAGCACCCCACTCTGAGGTCCTGCTGACTTCTCAGCAACCGGCCACCCATTCCCTCTTCCTCCTCCTGCTGACTTCCTTGTCCAAATGTTTTTGCAGGTGGTTAAACTGAAGGGCCAAGTGCTGTCGGTCATGTATCGGTTCCGCACCAAGAACCGGGAGTGGCTGTTGATCCGTACCAGCAGCTTCACCTTCCAGAACCCCTATTCCGATGAGATTGAGTATGTCATCTGTACCAACACCAATGTCAAGTACGTGCTCTGTCCCCTCTTTGGCTGATTATTCACATATGAGTTGCGTCCTAAATGGCTTTGCTGGAGGCTCCCTCCCCCCGCAGGCTGTAGCTGCAGCCCAAAACCCCTACAGGGTGAAGGAGGAAGAAAAGGGGGAGACTCTGGGCTCCTGTGACCACGGGGTGCATGCATCCATTCCGTATTCAGGCCAAGCAGAGAAGAGCTCTGCCCTGTGACTAGCTCCACATTCTATGGTGCTAGCCACTCTTGGTCCTGCTGATGCTAGTGAGTAGAAGAAGCTTCTGGAAGCTCTGGCCAAAGCCAGGCAGCCTATTGTATCAGAGAGCGCTACTACCACCTAAGCCCAGAAGCACCCCTCCCTATTGCCGGCCCAGGACCCCTGCTTCTGTACACATTCCATATCCATGGAGTTGGCAGGTAGACCTGAGTTCTCCCTTGGCTCTGCTGGTTCCTAGCTTTATGATCTCACATAAGTCGCTTCCTCTTTTCCCCTTCACTTCCTCGTCTGTGACATGGAGTGATTTTCCTCTTTTTCTCTGTGTGTGTACGGGCATGTGTTTGAAAACCAGAAGCTGGCATCTGAAGTCCTCAGTTGCTCCCCCTTGCCTTTTGAGATGGAGTCTTTCACTGACCTTAGAGCTCACAGGTTTGGCCGGGCTCTCTGACTCTGCTTCCCGGTCCTGGGATCACATGAACAGTGCTGAACCTGGATCGTTTACATGCATGCTTTGGGGTAGCAAACACAGCTTGTCATGCTCCACTATGTCATCTCCCCAACCGATGGCCCCTCCTTTCCAGAGTTAAGCTTAGACCTGTGGGACAGACTTGTGGACACGGTGCCTCCTATAGGCTGTAAGGAACATGCCTCTTCAGCTCAAATATGGAAGAAATACAGATGAAGCTGATTTTTTAGATGCTTTCATTTACACTATTTTGAGACTTTTGAGGGGGGTTGCTTTGTAGCCCCAGTTAACCTAGAACTCACTTTATAGACAAAGCTGGCCTGGAAGTCTCAGAAGTCTACCTGCTCCTCCGTTTTCAGTAATTTGACTTTACCGTATTATGAAAGCACTGCACGTTTAAGGGAAACCACTCTTTGAACTTGAATCTGCTCCTCCCCTGTGCTAGCAGAGAGAAAGCTCCCAGGATGCATGTGCTAGAGAGAAAGCTCCCAGGATGCTAAGCTGTGGCAGTAAGCAGCATCTCCATGTAGCCACACACGTATGAGAGTAAACAGCCATCACTCTCCATGTGTTGCTAAGCTTGGTGTCCTGAGTTAGGTGCACTGGAGCGTTTTGTGGTTTTCAATACCACACCCATGCTGGATTCATCAGGTGTATCCTGGTGTGAGCTAGGGGGCATCCGTATCCAGCGAGGAACCAGGTGGACACAAAGGTGTCCCAGTGAGTTAAAGCACTTGGAAGCCACGTCTAGGGTAACAAAGAATGTATAACGAGGCTGGCATACTGCCCTTGTGCCTGCCACTCATGGTCACTGGACCTCCCAACCTTCATTTCCCAGGTTCAGTCAGGGATGGTCCTGAGCCCATGGCCTTCTTGTCCTCATCTCCTGAAGCAAGGGATCCTTCTAAGGAGGTGCCTGACCCTCCATCAGCACGTTCATTTCTACCAGGTCTTGTGAGCCACTGCTACCATTCAGCTCATCCCAGCCCCTTGCAGCCTGGCTCTCATGCTAGTCCAACAGCTGCCAGCATGCTATCCGGAGCACACAACTCTTGCTCACAGCAACTTCCCCCACAACTGTCTGCTGGACCAGCTCTCATTTGAGACATCTTCTCCTTTTCTGTACTTGGTACAACTGGATTCTTCTACCCCATCTGCTGGTCCAAACCTGTAAGTGGAACAGAAGAAAGATGAGAAGCCATAGATCCAGATGGGCAAAAGATGATTTTAGTCTCAATTTTCTATGTCCTCTTCTGTCTTGGGTTTTTGACCGAATTGAGGGTATTCTGTTTCTCCCCATCAATGCCACAGTGTGGGAGAGGGGTGCTCTTTACCTGGGAAGCAGAAAGACACCCTTGAGTGCCACACCCATATCTGATCCTGGGCCTCATGAAGCTAAGGAAGGCTGACAGATAGGAGCGGAGTCAAAGCATGGGGCCAGGAGGGCCCTGAGAGCTACTGTGTTCTAGTGTAGCGTGACGGGCTTCTCGGGTGCTCACAATCTGGGGGCTCGAGGTCCTTGCCAGGGAGAGGGATAAGAGGTATAGTGCCAGCCCTGACCTGCTCAGCACCTGTGCGAGCCAGATCTCCGCTGTTAGGCTTGTCTCTCCCAATATGGCTTCCCACCTGCCAACTCAGGCTGCCAAGAAGTCGTAGAAATAGACAAACACACCAACTGCTCAGAGTCCTGCACACTGTTCCAGAATCTCCCGCCTTTGGATGCCAACAGGTTGGCTGGTTGTTAAGGAAAGCCACCTCCTCTCTGGATTCTACCTCCTTCTCTGCCCCTCATCCCTTTTTGTTCCTTCATAACACATGGTTGTGTGCACAGGCCTATACAGAGCAGGGGCCCTGAGGCTGCCTACTCCCTATGGGTGACGCTGCTCCCTGGACTTTGAGAGAGTCATCTGTGCCACACCGTCAACCCTAAATCCTCCCTGTTGATGAAGCTTGTTCCTCTCTCGCGTCAGAGCCACCCCATCTACAGTAACAGCCCTGAGTCTTGGCTGGGCACCCAGCAGCCTTCTAGATTTGGATGAGAGCAGACTGACGCTCCTTGTTGCGGGGAGGTTTGGCTCCTTTAAGTTTTCATCATTCTTCACTTCCAGTCTTTGTTAACCCTCTGCTGTCAGAGTCACAGGTTTGGTCACAACTAATGAAGCTGAATCTCCCTGACCACCATGACCAGACATGGCCTGTGCCAGTCAAGATGGCTACATCACTGTTCTTGTCCTTAAGGGGGACCCTGGTCCCAGGAAACCTAAAGCTTGGGCTTCAAAACCATGAGAACATGGGCAGGGGCAGACAGGTAACAGGAGACAGTGGATAGATACAGAGGAAGAAGAAGACAAGCCAGTCCCCCAGGGCCTGTGGGAACTGCCCCAGGAGGCAGCCTTGACTTGAGGCCCAGAAGCAAAGTCACTCCCCTCTGCAAGCCAGCCCCGCTTGAGAGGGTTGGCCTTCTTTTTCCGAAAAGCCAGGCAGTTTTGGAAAGAAAGAAAAGCATTTTGTTCAGGGGTGGACCATCTTGCCGCCTCAGGCCGCTCATTCTCAGTAGCTCCTGGAGGACGCACAGATCAGAAAGCCCCTGAGATTGATACTACTGTAGCAGCAAGAGCAACAGCAGTTTTCTAAGGTAGGGGAGGTGTTCAGCACTAAGGCTGCAAAGCTCACTGCAGACGGTAGAGGGCAGTGCTAGCCACACGTGCGAGTAGACGACCTTTCTTGAATTTGTGAGGTCAGCCTTGCCAGCAATAGGCCAGCTAGTTAGGAATGATCTCCTCCGATGCCCCGTGCTTCATGGGAGGAGCGGGGAGTTACTTGCTCCGTAACCTTCAGCTGAGAGCATCCAAAAGCAACTTCCTGAAGAAGTTAAGCAAGCGCTGGGTGTTTAGCATTTGTGCTAAGCTGCTGAAAAGGCTCTTTGTCACCTCTGACTTCTTCCTGGCCCAGAAAAACAGGCTGATGCAACACACTGACTGGGTACACATCTCGGAACAGTGCCAAGTCTTAGTGTTAGGGAGCAGATACTCTGAAAGACCAGTAGTAGGCTGACTAGGTGCCAATCATGTCCATCTTTTTCACATTGGCTCAGCCTAGCTCCTGAACTTTCATTTCCTACCTCTCTTCAGGGAACTGACATGCAATTCTCCTTGGGCCAAGCCTCTGTTATTAAAATAGCACAGTCTGAGGTTGTCTCAGGTTTTCAGGACACAGGTTCCTAGTGTGTGTATACATGCACATGTACCTGTGTGCACCGTGTGTGTAGGTGCCTGGGTACAGATGTGTGTGTTCCTATGTGTGCATGAATCTATGCATGTGTGCAGGTATACACACCAGTGTGAGTACGAACACGGGTTCTTAAAGTCCCACTAGGCCCAATGATCACACAAACTCGGCTCCTTCTGTAGCAGTTACCTGCTTGGTAGTAGGTGGCAAATGGATTGTATGCAATCTCTGCAGAAGTTAGAGTATAAACTGTAACCCCAGAGCCCCAAGGAGCAGGGCCAGGAGGCAGCCTTGAGTGTGTGCTAGGAGCAAAGACACCATCCTCTTTTGTCTTCCCTGCTGGAGCTGTCTTTCTGCAAACCAGGCAACAACTGCCAGTCAGTGAGGGGCTAGGGCTCTTCATATCACAGGCTCCAAACCTAGGCAGTGTTTTGGTCCCTGCCTTTCCTTACCCTTGGAGGAGAACATGAGAACTAGAGCTGCAGGTGCTGCCTGGGACCTTAGCCCACGTCCTTCTCTGCCCCGGTAGAGGCCTTGGTGGCCTCTCAGGAGACGGTCACCTTCATCGGGCTGCTGTTGAGCCAACCCACAAGGCCAAGGGGCACTTTCTCTGAACTGATACAGGGTCATATTATTCCCTATCCAGATCGAGTCGATGCCAGGTGTCCAGAGTCCTCCCCAGGAGCCCTGGGACGTGGAGGGTGTTTATTCCAGACTGGGCAGAGGGGAAAGTACAAGGTCCACAGCCCTGCTGAACTGAATTAGAATCCCTTCTGTGCCACGTTCTGTCTGGGGACACCACTTAAACTGGCCGAGCCTCATAGCCTCTATCTGATAATTGATCATCTTATGCCGTAAAGATGTAAAGTGTTGGCCGAGTACTGGTGGTCTGTCTTCCGTTCTGGTATCAGCAGCCTGCCAGTGAGCCATCATACTTCCCCGAGATGCAGGGAACAGGAAACGAAGTAGGATAATGGAATAAGAACAAGGAAGGGCGGTGATGTTTCTTTTATAGTTAAGGTTATATTGATTCTTTTTAAAAAATTGAAAGGGTCTCGTGTTGCCTGGACTGGCCTTGAACATAACCTTGAACTGCTGATTCTCCTGCCTC
Organism: Arvicola amphibius; assembly: GCF_903992535.2. Lineage (NCBI taxonomy): Eukaryota > Metazoa > Chordata > Mammalia > Rodentia > Cricetidae > Arvicola > Arvicola amphibius. The sequence goes on along the minus strand of NC_052058.2, from coordinate 155,002,531 downwards.
CGTATCTCTAGTGCTGGGATTACAGGCATGGGTCTCCATAACTGCCTGTGTGTGGCACTGGGAATTAAACCCACAGTTTCATGCATGCTAGGCAAGTGCTCTACCAACTCTGTTGCATCCTAACCCTCTTTTTAATTTTTTTTTTGAAATCTCTATTTGTTTTGAAAGTTACTCTTGGTGCTCCACTCTGCTGATGGGCTTCCACTGCCTGGGGGCCATCACACGCTTCTAGCCCCATCCTTGCCTTTGCTCCTAGGCTCTTGTACCATCCTGAGATGGCAAATCCTTCACTCCCTTAGAACCCCAGTCTTTTCCTCTGTCCTCCCCTGACACTCAGCTCCAACAGAGGAAGAATCTGGGGGTTTCTGAATGAATCATCAGAACTGGTCTTGGCTATGGGGGTTTGCTTTGCCTTAGCCTAGTTCACTTAGTGGACTTCTCAGTTTGATTCCATAGCAGCTGCTCAGCAGCTTCTCCAAAAGAGCCTCTTCCCTGGAGTATCCAGAACTGAGTTCCTTGCTCTCTTCCTTGTTTGTAGCATCTGAGTTAGGGGCTTCACTGTTTCCTGAAACCAGTCCTGTCTCTCTACTTTAAAACTTGAAGGTGCTGGGTGTTTCCCAGCACCCCAACATGACAGCCTGGAAGAGTGGGAGGAGCCTGAGAGTAGGAGGAGCCTCGGAGTAGGAGGAGCCAACCACCTCGGAATCAACCCTGAAGTCAGACCCTGCTCTGCTGTAGTCTCTGACCTACCCTGAGCCTTCAGCTCCAGCTTCTCAACTTTAGCATGTGGATAAAATAACCCCCATGAAAATCCGGTGTGAGGATGGATGAAGAAGAAGACGTGTACCCCAATGGCCAAGTGTGCAGACTACAACCAGCGGCTTTGCTAAGCGCTGAACCAACTGCTTTCCTGAATTTTGCTTTTAAAACAGTTTTAATACTGTACTTTTTACCTTGCGTGAAACAAAAGTCGTTAGATGAAGCCTACTGTTTGAGCCAGGCATGACGGCGCCTCTCTATCCTCCTAGAAGTGAAAACCCGGAAGCAGGAGGATCAAGACTTCCAGGCCAGGCCAGGGTGCGTGGGCCAGGACAGATAGATGCCTGGAGCTCATTGGCCAGCCAGTCTAGCCAATTGGTGAGCTCTGGGCTCAGCGAAGGATCCTGCCTCAAAGGATAAGGTGGGATTCAACTGAGGAGGACTCCTGATGCCAGCCTCTGGTTTCTACACACACACAGAACACACGCGCGTACCCACACCCACACCCACACACTCTTCACCTTACCTTTTCAATAGCTCATGTAGAAGCCTAAGTCTGAAATGCAGGGGTTGAAATAAAATAGAAGCGGAAAGCCTTTTAGGGATCTGTTGAGCATGGGCAACGTGGCGGCTTTGAGGAGCTTGATTTCTGCCTCTCAGCTTCCGGTTCCCTCACGCTGCCCTGACTTACTTTTACAGGCAGCTTCAACAGCAGCAGGCGGAACTGGAGGTCCACCAGCGAGATGGGCTGTCGTCGTACGACTTATCTCAGGTGAATTTCTGGGAAGCTCTTCTTCTCTGTTTGGCCCTCGGAGAATTGAGAACTAAACTCGCCCCGGAATCCCCACTCTAAACTAAACTAAACTGAAGCTAAACTCACCCCCCATATCCCAAGGCACTATGTTCCGTCTGATCTCCGGGGAACTAATTGTATTTTCAGTCCCTGGTGCCCACTGTTGCTCTTCCTTCCGGAAGTGAGCCACACGGAGCAGAAAGTCGGGAGAGAGAGAGAGCAGGTGGTGAGCCGTGGTCTGCCAACACTTGAGTATCTTTAGGGGACAGAGGGAAATTCCAGCGTGGGCCTCAGTCTCACAGGTGCAGAAGTTAGCAAGAGCAGGCTCTGGACGTGGCTTCTCTGGCTTCCTAGTATCTCTCTCACCTTTGCTCCCACGCCTGTTTTGCTTTAATGTTTCTCTTCCTGTCTTACTCCGTGTCTCTCCTTCCCTTGCTGGTCCCTCTTCTCTCCTCCTGTCTCTGGTCCTGCTTCTGACAGCTGGCCATCAGAGAAACATCTGACCTCATTCCCAAATTAACCTTTTGGCTGTCTTCCTGATGTTTATAGTAGGTTGACTCTTTTTCATTTACTACTGAGAAAGTCCCTGTGACTCTGGCGTTTCTCCTGTAACCCCTAATTCACACCTCCCAACCCAGGTGCCCCTGATCTTCAGGGATAAGCTACCAACCTTGCAAAAATAGTCAAACCCAAAGGGACTAAGCAGGAGACAGCATGTGACTCGTGGAAAGTACCCTCTGTGTCTTATATGTGGATTGCCATTGTGTTTTATGGGCCCACAGGTCCCTGTTCCCAACCTTCCTGCCAGCGTTCACGAGGCGGGGAAGTCTGTGGAAAAGGCAGATGCAATCTTCTCCCAAGAGAGAGACCCTCGTTTCGCTGAGATGTTTGCGGGCATCAGTGCATGTAAGTGGCAGACAGTGCTACACCATGAGGCTGAGGGGTTACGATTGCGTTCAGACCATCTGGAGATAGCCACCCTAGAGATAAGGGCAGGAAAGGCGACTTTTGTGTGACTGCCATAGGACATAGGAAGAACCCTGTACAGGAGTCAGGACAGAGTCTCTGTTCCTGTCCTTGCCTCTTCCTTCCTGATCACCTGTGACACTTAACCTCAGGCCGTGACATCTCATCACTAGAATGTAAAAGGTCAGAGCACACAAAGTCTAACCCGTTACACAATGTCTTGGTCACTAGACTTCACCACTGTAACCAAATACCCAAGAAAACAACTTAGAGGAAAAAGATGGTTGTTTTGACTCTCAGTTAGAAAAGAAACTTAGGAAAAAAAAAATCACCAAAATTTCAGAAGGAAAATAAAGATGGCAAGAAAACATGAATATTGAAAATGATAAGTCAAGGTAATATTCAAGGACTACAGATGAGTAACCCCCGATTAACATGCTGTCACAATTCAGCATAATCAAAACAAAATGAGATGAACTATTGAGCCCTCAGGGGTGATTGATGAAGATGTTTTCAAATCCAGTGGGGACGTAAAGTGGCAGTATCGCCAGAGAAAGACTTCAGAATGTCCCAGTGGGCAGAGGACATAGAGCCTGAACTGACTAAAAATCTCATGAACTTTGAAATACAGAAAGGCCAAAATAATCACAAACACAGGAAGAAACTAATTTAAAAAACAAAGTAAGTAGCCTTTCCTCATTTTTAACAAATCAGGTCAATGAAAATAATAAAACAGAAAGATTTAGAAGACTAAATAATATATATACATAATATATATATATTATTTAATATGTGATATATTAATGTTTATGTTATTAAATGACATATATTAATAACACATGTTAAGATGTACATATGTACATATACACATATAAACATATATTCGTGCATGTATAAGTACTCTACCCTACCAAAGTCCCAGAGCATAGAAGAACAGTGTGTCCACTATTTACCACCAAAGCACATGAGAAAAAAAAGTAGCTTGCTTAAAGTCGTGCTGTGTGCAGTGGTAGCTGATTTGTCTGTCTGTCTGTCTGTCGCTTGTTTTGTGTGGTGCTGGGGAATGTTGGGCAAGAGGTCTACCACTGAGCTACCCCTCCAGCCTCTGTGAACTGTTTATAGAAGAGGGTGGTCTGAGTCTCCTTTACCCTGTCCACTTCAGCTCTCTCTCCTCCCCACTCAAGTCTTGCTCTTCATGCCCCACCCTTAAGGCCCTGTGATTAGACTGCAGATTGAGCTCCTGCCATTTCAGGATGCCCTATGGTTCCGGTATAACAATGGCTGGCTCTAGAGCCCCACACAGAGATGGTAGTAGGATATTTGGCTCCTGTGTGGTCTCCTAGCCCCAGGGCCATGAGCTGCTCACAGCTGCCCAGCAAGCTGGGCTCAGCGAGGGCACACACGCAGCGCCGTCACTGTCACGCACCCAGGCTGGGTGTCCTTCCTCTCGGTATCATGAGAGTGGCGGTATGATTGGGACATGCCAGCATCATGATGCTCTAGCCCAGTGGTTCTCAACCTTCCTAATACTGTGACCCTTTAATACCGTTCCTCATGTGGTGCCCTCCCCATAGGAAAATGATTTTGTTGCTACTTTGTAACTGAATTTGCTACTGTTATGGACCATAATGTAAAGTATCTGATTTGCAGGATATCAGATATCGGATGTAATGTAACTATCTCATAAACAAACCCTTTGGGGGTCGAGACCCCCAGGTTGAGAACTGCTGCTCTAGGGCCTCAGATGCTCTAGGGCTCCATCATGGAGCCAAGGGAGGGGTGCTCTCTGGTTGACATTTGGCTGTCTAGAGGCCGCATCCATTCACATCCCATTCCTGCTTCTCACATCACCACCAAGCGCCCCTTCCTTCCCATGAGAGCTCTAGACAGCCTGGCTGTGAGCTGAGCCCAGTCCTCTCAGGCTGTCCCTGCAGGTGACATGCTTGAGCAGACTTACACCTCTCTGGCAGAGCAGTGGTCTTGGTGACTCAGCCTAGCCTGGGTCTGAGTGTTGCCTGAGCTCCTGGAGGAAAGCCAGGCAACACCATCCAGCTGTCCTGGCCAGTCAGTCTGGGGTATCCCTCAGTACCTGCTGATCAGGTCGGGGAAGGGGCCCTGGACTGGGATTCAAATTGGGTCCTTCCTTGGTGTCCCGTGACCTGGGACAGGCAGGGCCTCAGTTTTCCCATCTGTAAAAATGGAAGCAAACATGTAAGCTGTTTCTGGTTTCCCGGCACTGCCCTCAGCAAACCTGACCTGTGTTAACACACAGAATCCCCACCACCGTCCTGTGCCATAGACTCTGCAGTTATGGTCTTTTTTTCAGGTGGAGAAACTGAGGCAGGGGCAAGTCCAAAGAGCATCCCAGGTGACAGTTGTGACACAAAGGGCAGAGCTGAGGTCCAAGGTCAGGCAGCTGAGGTTACCCGGGGTGTCCTCACAACTTTGCCCATTCTCTGTTGTGTGCTTCCCACCCCCCCACCTCCCCGCCGTGAAACTGGAAGTACCTTCTCCACTCTCAATGGCTTGCCTTCAGGTGACTGGGCCACCCTAGGAGTTAGGAGAGACCACCTAAGAGGGGACGTGCAAGGGTGAAGGTGAGGAGGCCATCCTCTGTGAACCTCCTAAGTTCCCGTGCCCCTGCACAGCCCACAACACAAGGGTGCGGGAACCTTCACCTGCAACTCCTGTGGTTTTCCTAGCGGAGAAAAAGATGATGAGCTCAGCTTCGACATCGGGCAGCCAGCAGATCTACTCCCAAGGAAGTCCATTCCCTGCCGGGCACTCGGGCAAGGCCTTCAGGTAGGTGCCCGGGAGGGGAATGGTAGGAAGGAAAGTCTGGGCGTCAGCCTTGGCTCTGCGAGCTGAATAGGGACCGGTCATTGCTGCGCTGTGGGGTGGAGCTAGGATGGAGACTCTGGACTGCTGGCTCTGTCCGTCAGTCCCTCCATAAGCACTGAGCATCAGTGACTCTCAGACACCAAAGGGATCAGCCTCTCTATGATCCTGGGAGGGGAGAAGTCTGTTGCCAAGATCTAGGTAGGGCTGTTGAGAAAGTAACCAGAACTGCCCTTTTCTCTGAGTTTGCTGAGGTCGTGACCGAGTGCAAGGAGAAAAGATGGTCTGTCGTATCTGAGCCTTGGCCTCAAGGGCCATTCAAGGCACCAAGCCAAGCAGGGTGCCTAGCTTAGCATCAGGGCATGCTGCAGCTTACTGAGGAAGCTTGACATCACCGCTGAGGACCAGGCCAGCCTCAAGATTTTTTCTAGGAAATGCAAGCATGAACCCAGGATTTTACCAAAGGACAGGCCAGCAATCCTCAGGGAAGACATTCTCCTATGCCCCACCAGCTACCTCTAAGCTCCCTGGAAGCCTCGTATACCCCATATCCAGCAAGGTGGCGTTTTCCCTACATCCCAGTTGAGCTTGGCCTGATTCTGAGCAGGGCTTCAGGGACCCTGCAGGGACCAGGGTTGGGCATGCAAATTCAGTGCCCAGAAACTACATTGGCCACAACGGGATAGGAATCTCCCTTCCTTGCTGTTCTAAGAACAGACTTCCTACATTAGCAGCAGGTGTGACCAGAGGCCCTCGGGAGGCTGGGCACAAAGGCCAGGGCTTGGTCCCAAAAAGCCCAGGCAGAGTTACAGCTGTTCCTCCTTAGCATCCCAGGAAGGGCTATGCAGGCTGGGGCATGTATTGAAGGAGCACCACACGGAACAAGAACAAGAAAATGTCCTTTGATAGAAAGGGAGCTGCAGAGGAAATATGTATATATGATAGTACCATGGTGAGATCCATTACTTGGGAGCCAGGCATGGTTGCCGACATCTATAAACCCGGCACTCAAGAGTCTAAGGCAGAAAATCGCCATGAATTCATGGCCGGTATTAATTATACTTTGTATAATTAATATAACTGATTTTTTAAAAGGAAACCAAATGAAAAATAAAGAAAATATTCTCCACAGGGCATAGTGGCACACATCCTTTATGCCAGCACTTGGGCTAAAAATGCCTTTTGGCAGAGGCAGGCGATCTCTGTGAGTTCCAGGGCAGCCAAATCCACTTAGTAAGAAAGATCCTGTTTCAAACAAACAAACAAAAACAAAAAAGCAAAAAGAAAATACCCTCTGAACTGAAACATCCTGGGGGAAATGGGAAAGAACTAGTGTGTTGTTAGGGCAATCCAGCTAGAAAGACAGACGTGATGTTTGAGCAGCCAAACTTGCTTTCCAATCTGCAAGGAGTGAGAGAGAACAGGAAAAGGCTAGAATACAATTGTTAAACCTGTAGTCTGTAACTCTCTTTCTTTCAAAACCCCACCTAAAAACCTAAAACTAGGCACAGCCCACCTCACTCAGTACATTCACAGGCCCCCAGCGCAGACCCAGCTAGGGCCTGGAGCCGTATAAGTCTCCCTCCAGACTTTGCCATTTTCAATGGGCTTACCGTCCACATCGCCCAAAACACTCCTGGAAGAAGGACCTGGCGATACTGTGAGGATGGTATGGTGTCAGAGCATCCTCACCAGGCACGCAGAGAGCTAGGCATTGTGATCCGTACCACAGGTGCCTAGTTAAGGTGCAGCAAGTTAAGTCACCTGAAGGCCGAAGAGGTCAGCCCGCAGCCGCATGCCTGTCTGAGCCTCTCCCAGCAGCCTTCCATTCCTAGGTTTGTCTCAGTATTGAAACTGACAGCCTGCTGCCTATGTGCAGAGTCTGGAAGCTTCCTCAGGGCCCCAGAGGGACAAATTAACCAGAGCACGGAGAGCAGGTAGCCGGGAGTCTGATTTGTATTCTAAGACTCGTGTCTCTTCTTGGAATGAAATCTTTTATAGAGATCTGGGGGTGAGCAGCGAAAGACAGTGGTAGAAAAATTCAAAAGCTGACAGACCCTGGGGGAGAAGGAGGCTGAGAATAGAAACCGGCAAGGACCCCTGGGCAGTGTACAAGGAGGAAGGAGAGCGGGTGCAGAATCTTTTGACAGAGACTCGGGAAAGCCGGCCATTTTCTGGGAATAAATGTATCTCCTTCTCCTAGCTCTTCCGTGGTCCATGTGCCTGGAGTGAATGACATCCAGTCCTCCTCCTCTACCGGCCAGAACATATCCCAGATCTCCCGGCAGCTGAACCAAGGCCAGGTGGCATGGACAGGCAGCCGTCCACCCTTCCCAGGGCAGGTATGAATACCTATGAGGCACGGCCCCGGGTGCCCAGAGTGACAGAACACATGTCATCTGCTTTTTGGGGTCCCAACTCTGAGGGTAGGTCACTGCTCCCAGCTAGAACACCCAGTTCCTCGGAAGTCCCTGCCATCCCATGGAGCACTTTGAGAGCTGGGTCCCCAGGGATTTCTGATCAACACCTCTTCTCACAACTTTCTCTTAAGAAAGAGAGCAAGAAAGAAAATCAGCCTCCTAATCACAATCCCAGAGAACCGAGACAACAGTGAGGACTCTAAGAGAGACATACATAGATCTAATCGACATGGGAAGTAGAAAAAGACAAGATCTCCTGAGTAAATTGGGAGCATGGGGACCTTGGGAAAGGATTGAAGGGGAGGGGAGAGGCAGAGAGGGGAGCAGAGAAAGATGTACAGCTCAATAAAAATCAATAAAATGAGAGAGAGAGAGAGAGAGAGAGAGAAGAAATCAGGCACCCAAAGCTTCTCCAGAAAAAAAAAAGCTCCCCATCACTTTGGAGCTCTGGTAGCTACTATGCCAAGAGGGCCTATAAATATCCAACCTGGTTCCCTGGAAGGTTCTAGAATGATAGGTCTTATTCAGATGAGGGGACTCCATAAGCTGAACTTGGAGAAGCCAGGCCATTGTCGTCCTCAAGGTCACCAGCTCCACCCCAAGTCTCCAGGGCTAGGATGCTGGCTGGCCAGCACACACTGAGCTTATCCCAGGCCAGTGAAGGGAACCAGGGCCTGCTGTTCCTGAAGGGACCTCAAGGGTGGGGCTCGTGGGAGGCGGGTTGGTCCTGCCTCTTTCTGTCCTAACCAGAACAAATCCTACCCCAGCCCAGCAAGACACAGTCATCTGCCTTCGGGATTGGATCGAGCCACCCCTACCCTGCTGACCCTTCTTCCTACAGTCCTCTCTCCAGCCCAGCTGCCTCCTCGCCGAGTGGAAACGCCTACCCCAGTCTGGCCAACAGGACTCCGGGGTTCGGTAGGTGGGGAACGAAGGACAGAATTCGTGTTCTGAGCACCCTGTGTCCAGGAGCTGAACCGGGGCTTCTTCCAGAGTATAGGGCAGGGCCCCAAGCTCTCAGGATATGGGGCAGAGCCCCTGAAGTGCCCCAGCTCCTCTCCTTTCTGGCTACAATCAAGAGGACCTTGGGTATCCTAAGTGTTAGAAGTATACACCTTGACACTGTGGTTCAGCATGGCTATTTCAAGGCAGAAATGGTATCTTTTCTTCCCTGTGTTATGATGATATGACTCAGCTGCTAGTTTAAACCTACGTGGCCCAAGGCAGAGACTTTCACATCCCAGAAGTAAACCATTCTCCATTCAGAAACCCAGAGAAGCCAGGGATGGCTGGCTGGGTCAGCAAACCCAGAAAGTTCCCTTTTTTAATACTGAAAGGTGTATGGTATGTTCCTCTCATTCTGAAACAAGATACCTGGCAGAGGTCACTGCAGGGCAGGATGGTTTACGTTGGCTCATAATTTGAGGGTTCCTTCATCATCACAGGGGAAGGGTCACACTGTCGCTGCAGCTGGGCATCGGGAGACAGGTACTGGTGCTCAGCCCACTCTTTACTGCATACTTAGTATTTCCTTCGTATTTGTTTTTTATTTCCCTAGCCCATGGATAGTGGTACCCCTCAGTCAGGATGAATCTTCCAAACTTAATTAATCCAACCTGTAAACTCTCGCGCGCACACACACCCAGAGGTTTGTCTCCTGGGTGATTCTAGATCCCAGCAACTTCATGTCATCCGTCACTAGGGGACCCTACCTCCTGCGAATGTTTCATTGCTCTGTGAGAAAGGCTCAGGCTGTTAAATGTGTTGTGGCTATGGCTGTGTCTTCTGCCTCCGTCTCAGGCACTTCTGCCCGTTGCCCTTGGTGTGTTTGATACACACTAGCATCTCTCCCAGGGCCGGGGTTACACTCCACAGAAGGGGTGGCCCTGCCTGATCCCTCATGGTACCGTCACTGGGTGACATCCAAGGGAAAGGTACACAGGGATTTTCTTTGCAAACCCTCAAGTGAGCAGGAAGCCAAGCCCAAACCTCCCAATTCCACTTGTCAAGTTCAGAGCTTCCGTGTAAGTGGCTCACCTGTCAATCTTATGGGAAAGCAACCCATAAGACTGAAGACTTGGGACCATGGGAGAGGGGAGAAGGGGAAGGGAGAGGAAGGGAGGGGAGGGAAGAAAATATATAGCTCAATAAAAACAATGAGAGGAGAGAGAGAGAGAGAGAGAGAGAGAGAGAGAGAGAGAGAGAGAGAGAGAGAGAGAGAGAGAGAGAGAGAGATCTGCTATAGAGCAGGATGCAGGAATAGCGTGTCTGAGAGGATGACCAGGGGAGGAAATGGGAACAGAGCAGGGGAGCTGAGGAGAAGAGAGGGAAGGAGCCCAGCTGGAGGCAGTAGAGACCCCCTCCGGAGCCATCAGCGGCGTGTGGAGAATGCTACCTTGAGAAGGTGGCTGTGTATCCCTGCTAACGGAGGCCTCAGCCTCCCTCCACTGCTCAGGACATCAAGAAGCAGGGTCCTACTGGGGGTGGGGCAACCTTGGTCAAGGTCAGAGGAAAGAGAGAGTATAATTAGAAAGAGGACCTGGGGGAGAGGTTCACTATCAACCTCAGGGGGTGCAGGGGAAAGGAGAGAAGAAATACAGCAGTCTCCATTAATGGTCAGTTTCATCAATTATTAAATAAAGATGAAACAGTTAAAACTGGAAATGCAGTATGCATATTTCAGTGAACACCCGGCTCAATCCTGCCTGTGGACGAAAGATACCACTCTGCCTGTGGGCACCACACACATATAACCCTGGGACTCACTGGGGCGCTGACAGCGGCACCTTGCAGCATTACAGGGGAAATGGGGTGTAGCCTCTCTTTTCAGATGCCCAGGTTCAACCTTGCCTTAGTTATCAAGGCTGCATCAAAGCAAGTGTAGTCCTTGGGAACTGGAGGAAAGTTCCCTATGCTGGTCCTCAACAGACGCAGATAAGTCCTAGAGCTTCTGGGGTGAAAGGGAGGTGTCCCCTGCCCATCAGGAGCAGCTTCCTTCCCGTCCTCTGATACCTCCACCATTCTTAGAATGGCTGAGCATAGTCCCCAAAGGATCAGGGACAGATCTGTGTCCCAAATGCTATTGAGATTTAAACCATCTACCTGCATCATCTCTCTTGGGAGTAAGTCATAAATTTGGATGCAAGTTCCTGCTGGGAACATCTCTGGAGTTTTTCTTTTACCTTTGTAGAAGATGGCTTCTTTAGCCAGGCGGTGGTGGCGCACGCCTTTAATCCCAGCATTAGGGAGGCAGAGGCAGGTGGATCTCTGTGAGTTCAAGGCCAGCCTGCCTGGTCTACAAGTTAGTTCCCGGACAGGCTCCAAACCCTGTCTCAGGAAGAAAAAAAAGAAAAAAGAATAAGGTTTCTTTACAAGGAAGACAGAAGGAGGGACAGAAAAAAGGAGGGAGGAAAGGAGGAAGGGGGCTGGCAGACAGGAAAGCAAATCTGAACTGGTGGGTTAGTAGGTTCAGAGACGATGCCTGCTTATATGAAAGGCTTTGGCCTTTTTTTTTTTTTAATTTCTCTCTTAAATTGCCATTCAAGGTTAAAAGTGTAAGCAGCCAGAGACCCTCCCACCTTGGATATAACGCTCAAGGGAATTTCTTTCTGCCTCAGGAATTATCTCCACACCCACAGGAATAGGACTCTGTAGTACGCAAACAGAGAGGAGCTGAGGATAGTTGCCGTGTCGTGCTGCCGGGTCGGCAGCACAGGGATCCTGAGAGGAGAAAGAGCGTAGAGTCCCAGCCTGGCTCGCATTGCATTGCCCAGCTATGGGGTCGGACATTTAGTTTTCGGACAGAGGCTCTGCCGCCGTTCTCATCTCGTTCTTCCTCTCTGCCCCAAATTCCTGTCACCACCAGTGATTTTCCTCTGTAGAGAGAGGAGAAAATAAAGTAAGCTTGGAGACACCAGGAGTGAGCAGAACTTAAAGGTGGCGGCCATTAAGTCCCTGCTGGGGACAGAACTGGATACCTTATACCCATCTTTCTACACCCAGGAGGCATCTGGACAGGGTTGGGTCTGTAAGGAAATTATCCTGGGTGCTAGGAAAGCCGGGGAGAGAACTGTGATGGTTCATGATCCTGGCAGGCATCCAGGAAAGTGAAAAGAAGAAAGAATGGGGGCGGGGGTGGAATCTGGGGTGTGTGAATGAATGACTTGTTAGAGAAAAGTTTGGGGGTATGTACTCAAGGGCCCTAGCTGCATTGGGGTGCTAAGCAACCACATGGGCACCGCCGCTTCAGTGGTCACGTGGCTGTTGTTGGCTCACAACTTGGCTGATCACACAGATATCCTCTACCTGTGGTGGGCAGGGTCCCACGCTAGCACATGCTCATTCATCATCAGGACACGAGTCCTCATGGGATCGGTGCATCGTGGAGACTAGGTGTGGACAAGGATCGGCAGCTGTCTCCCGGGATAAGTCCCCGTTGGCAGCTATGCCAATGCATGGTCTTATTTGCCTCCATATAAATTCTGCTGATATCCTGTAAAGCATGAATTATTTTGGGTGCTAAAAACCAAAGCCCAAGAGTTGAGAATTGGGGTAGTATGCTTTCCCTGTTTCTGGGGATACCTAAGTCAGCACGGAGGATTTCCCAGCCAGGGAGGGTTGTGACTACAAGGTGTCTTGATTGATTGGTAGAGATCAAATTTTATCCCCGTTTCTTTTTCCTCAATTTAAAAAGCACCAGAATTAGGTTAGCAGAAGTGTGGCAGGAAACGGGGACATGTGAAATAAGGGTGAGTGACATGTAATCACGAACATACGACAGATCTTGTACATTGGCATGGAGTTGCACGCACAGAAGAAAGGTGTGCAGAAAAGAGTAGACAATATTATGGTCTCATTTCAAAGCCGGGAAGTTCATGCCTTACCACAAAGAAATGTAATTTTAACCAGGAGCACCAAAAGATGCCACCTTGGTCATCTTTTGATTTCCCTTAGCTTTAGGTCCTTGGTTTTATAAGCTGCTGCTGGAGCAAAAGCCCATGAAAGACCTGGGAGGGAGGGGGGCTTGTGTTCAGCACGCTTCTGAGTTGCTACTCTGGTAGCACGTGAGAACTGGGAGGGAGGAAATGTGCTATGATAACGTGGACGTCCTAGCTCCACATGAGGATGTGTGGACTGAGACCAGAGGCTCTATCATGTCCTGAGTTGGCAAACACTGAAGATCCTTAGAAAGCAGAGCATCTTGTTTAAAGCAGTTAACTTAGATTTAAAGTCCCTTCAGCCTTTATGTGGCAACTATATCCAGTTAAAAAAAAAAAAGCAACTACCTGGGGACTTTGGGATCATACACCCTGCTGGCCAAAGGCAGTGTTAATGCCCTCTGTTTTTGTCTGGGGTCTGTGGGCCAATTCTGCTCATCTACTTGATTTATTTCTCTCTTCCATCCACAGCCTCTCTGGCTCCAAGGGATTGGCAGTGGTGATGTAAATGAATAGTGTGCCGCCCAAGGAGAAAAGGGGAGTTAAACTTAATGTCATTAGACCACTGGCCACAGACACACGGGAAAGACGTTACTTGTGCCCTTCATGTCTGGCCCTTATCCCCGAGGGAGAGAGTCTGGGAGAGGAAGGAAGGAGAGATGTACTTTTCCTATGAAGGCAGGTTTCAAAGGATGGGAAGAGAAGCCTTGAGGTCAGATCTTCCCACCAGGAATCTAAGCCATGGGTAACCACAGGGGGTTCGGCCACCAGAATGAGCTTACCTGAGTCCTGGAATATAGTCATCTATCTTGTCCCCAGAGGAGTGGCTTTAAACTCTGTTTGTGGCCACCCCATGTCACCGGAGAACCTAAGTTCCCTTTTGTGCTTTCTTCTTCTCCTTTGTAAAATTATTTAAAAGGTGACCGAGAAGGTCTCTAAAATTCTAATAAAATGATTCTCAAGCTTCCTTCTCGGTCGGAATTTTAGAGAAAAACAACAACGCAGACAAATGGTAAATCCTGGCATGTCTCCAGAGGAGGGAGATGGAAAAGGGAGGAATTCCTGCCTTGGGTTAAGGTCAGCAGTGGAGACCTGCAAGCAAGGTCTCAGGAGGAACACCGAGAAAGTTCAGAGCATTGGCTCAAGCGCATTTAGGGATTTGGATATTCAAAGAGGAAGGTTCTTGAGTTAGAATTTAGAAAGTCAGGCAGGCTTAACCGTAAATATCTGTAAGCCAGGCTTCTAGAGGGTGTGATTCCATTATTTCATTGAGGGGATAATTATTCCTCCCATCTCTTCAGCATATTCCTCAAAAGAGTCTGCTTTCATGATCACCTGGCCAGGCTCTTGATAGGCCCAGTTTGTGCCAAGTCCTTCACTGCTTGTTCCTGGAAACATGACTAGGAGAGTGGGAGAATGAAGAAAAGACAGACGACAGACAGACAGACAGGCAGGCAGACAGACAGACAGGAAAGCTGGGATTCAGTGACCGGGGTGTTTACTCTGGTAGCACATACCTACTAGGCAGCAGCCCAGAACTTCAGGATGTTTATCATGTACAGCGTGAAGCGAGAGGTTAGCTGGTCTTGGTACATCTCTGCACCCACTTGCACAGCAGAAACTGGGACCAGTTCAGTATCTCAACAGCTGGGCAATGATGGCTGGATTTAGAGCTAAGATAAAGCAAGTTGGTGACTGTCAGGGAGTGTACAGCATGAATCCCCAAATTGGTTAATTGCTCTGTCTCAATCTGGCCATTGATGTACAGTGTTTCTTGTAGAAACATAGGAAGCCAAACCCACAGAAAGTATAGTTCAAGATGCCGAAGCCAGCGGGGAATCCCACCCACCCTTTCCTTCCCTCACCATTACTTATTGGTGGCCTGAACTGCACAGCGGCGTGCTTGCAGAGACAGTGGCTTAGCAAGCCCCAGCATGTCCGTGTCTTGCCTTTTGCATCTGCTTTTCAATTTTAGGCTGAGGTAGTTCCAGCTATTCAATCATGATGACACAAGTCTATAGGCAGGTGACACCAGATCAAATCAGGCCACAGCAGAAGACACCAGTGTCCCCTGGACGAGCCTCTTTTGGAAGGCACCGGGAATTCCCTTCCCCACGCCCCCCCCCCATGTACCCCACCCGGTCTGGGTTGAGCGGAGGCTGGAGAAGAATGGAATTTATCAATCCAAAAACATCTGAAGTGTCTTCCACTGAGAAATAGGACGCAAGCCTGCCTTTCCCTCCCCTAACATTACCCCGAATCTCAGCCGTGTACATTTTTAGCCTACAAGTTTGGAGAAATTATGCACATACCTGACCCTACTAATCAATGTTGAGAGGTGAGCTCCCTGCCAGAGGACTGAAAAGTCCATGGTCCTTGTCTGCCCACTAAGGAGGTAGATAGGGAGCAACTGCCTCCATCAAAACACATTCATTTTACCCAGCAGGATTCCTCAGCTTTCACACTGCTGAGGGACTGGGCTAATCCCCGTTGGGGTGGGCTGTCTGCTTACTAAGGATGTTTATCAGTCTCCCGTCTGTTTATCCGCCTGCATCCTGCTGTCTGTGAGAATGAGAAGGGCCAGCGGTTCCCTTCTCTGAGAACCCTTCTGCTAAACCCGACAGCGCTGCACGTTCTGAACGGCTGCACGGGACTTCACAGGAATCCCAGGGCAATATCTAGTCAGTGCAGCCTCCCTCCCAGGAAAAATGGTGGTAAACCAAAATGAAGTGTATCATTAAGTTTCAACCAACAAGATGCAAGGTATCAGCCTTGCCTCCGTCTGGCAGGATCAGAGCCTGCCCTAGGGGTCTGCAAGTTCACCCAGCTGCCTCAGATGGGAGGTGTAGTGCTTTAGACACCTGGCCTAGCAGGACACTGGCCCATCTATCCAGGGCCAGCAGCAGCTGGAGATCATGGAAGTATGACTGGAACATAGCTCATGACATTTGGCGACAACTGGTTATTCCAGAAAGGAGTTCCTTGTGTCCCTTGGGAACAGGCCACATGCTGACCATTCACAAAGCAGGTTGGTGGGGTTTAGGCGAAGGCCCCACAATGCTCCCTCAGCCAGGAGAGGCCATGCTAAAGGTCATGCTTATTTTGTAGTTAGAGGAGTTACTAGTCCCATTCTAGAAAGACAAAAACACCTTTAGCTGCCTCTTTAGTCTCCTTCCCTAGGCTGGCACTTCAGCTAACTCTTCCTTTAGGTCACGTTGTCTTCCTCCAGGAAGACTCTGGTTTAGGTGGGACCTGTTCTTTTACCCCCCATGGTAGCCTGTGTTCCCCTCAGAAGAGCTGTAACTGTTGACCTCTGAACCCTTTGCCGCTCTCAGCAGACAAAGCCAATCTCCATCACTATCCGATGGCTTAGACTGAAGCTGTATTTATCCGATGGATGCAAGCAGGCTCCGTGTCAGGAGGATCTAAATTCAGCCGCTAGGTTTATACAATAAATGAACAGGACAGATCTGTTGATATCATTGAGCCCTCAGCTTCCTTATCTGAAAAAACATGGATAATAAACTCACCTCTTAGACTTGGAAATTAACTGAAATAATGTCCCCAGGACAAGCTTACCATGTAGTGTGCAGCTCTCATCGCTTCAGAATACTGTCATTTCCATCCTTCCGCGTTTCATTTCATTCCCAAAGCAGCATCATTAATTGATTTTTTTCCCTTGTTGCAAATATTTTACAGCATTTACTGTCTCAGAAGGCTAAAAAAAATTATCTTGAAATATATTATCTGTAATTAATAGAACCACGTGCCCCCAGGTATGAATAATGAGCTAATCGTCTCTGGGTCTCTCCGGCTTCTCCTCACACTACCTCCGATTATCCCTGAGGTACAACTGAGGAAACTTCATCACCATCGTGTGTCATCTGGAGGCTTCAGATGCAAAGAGGACCAACACAGCATGTCCACATTCTCCCCTTTCCCTCCCTCTCCCTCCCCTACCCCCTTTGTCACTTCCTCTCCTCTCTCTTCCCGCCTTCCTTTATCTCTTCTTTCCTCCTGTCTCCTTGCCCTCCTTCTCCCCTCCTTCCTATGTCTTCACTCCCTTCTTTAAGAACTTACTGAAGCTCTATTCCAAGTACCATCTCGGAGCAGCCTGGCACACCCAGGCCTTAGTTACTCTACCTAGAGCATCAGTATAATGTAAAGGACACCGTGTAAAAGGGGGTGCAGGTGCTGCGGGCAAACTGAGAGAAGGCCAAACTGAAACTAGACCCTGGGCTCATATTTCCATAAGACCATGAGAAGACCAAGAAAATGCAGGAGCAAGTGGCAGGGTCAGTGGGTCGAAGTGTTTGCTGTACAAGCCCAGTGACCTGAGTTTAATGATTGCCTTAGCCCACTGTGGAAGTTGAACACTGACTCCCAAGAGTTACGCACTGACCTCCACGTGTGCACTGCACACACACCATACATGCACATGCCAATAAATTTTATTTATTCAAAAAGGAAAGAACACGAGGGCATGAAGACCAGGAAAGTGACAGAATGTGACATCCAAGTTCTGCCAAGTGAATAGGATCAGAGGGTAGGTTTACCAAGATATAGAGAGAGACGTGAGGCCTGAGGAGCAGAAAGAAGCCACATTCGAGGAACCCTCTGCCATCTATAGGCAATGTCTCTGTCCCAGGAGGGTGGTGGCAGAGCCCTGTAGATCTGGGAGTGGATGGCAGAGGGACTCAGAACACAGTAGGGACAGTGAGCTTACAGGAAGGGCACTCTGGTGAGATAAACCATGGCTGGAGCAGGGACTAAGCAAAAGACCCTGTGATGAACTCATGGGGGAGAGACCGGAAGTGAAAAGGAAGCCCTGTCTACAGGCCATGAGAGGAGGTGGCTGCTGCAAGGATAAGGATTGACACCTGATCTTGTCTTTTGTATTTTACATGCACATTTCACACGTGTGTGAACGTGTGTGTGCATGCACACGCACGCACATGTGTGCACACATACGCTCAATATTCTTTTTAATTAATTTGTATATATGTATATATATGTATATATGTATATATACATATATACACACACACACATAATAGCTTAGACAAAATTCTCGTTCCTTCTATTTTCTGTTTTGAGGCCGCCATGAGCAGTCACGGGCATAGAAGGCTCTGAGGATTGGAGCTCAAGTCACCTGACAGGCACATTCTAGCAGAAGCTACTTTTTCTGGCCAACCATTCACATTTCACAGTGCTTCCCTTGATTCTTCTCCACTCAGCTTATTCTGTCAGAGAAAGGAGGAAGCCAGGAAAAAAAGCCTGTTTGGGTGTGACGTGCCTCTCAGGAGTATGGAGCCCTCGAGTGGCACCAGGATGGGGGAAAGTGTCAGAATATGACAGTTAGTGTCGTGTCCATTGGATGTTTCAGCTGAGAGTGGACAGAGTGGCGGGCAATTCCAGGGCCGGCCCTCGGAGGTCTGGTCCCAGTGGCAGAGCCAGCACCACGGACAGCAGAGCGGTGAGCAGCACTCCCACCAGCAGCCTGGCCAGACTGAAGTGTTCCAGGTAAATCCAGCGAGCAGCGCCTTCTCGTAGGTGTAGGTACCTGCGCCTTCTCTGCTTCCTTATGCCCCTCTCTGCACCTCTGCCTGCCCTACCCGGTAGCCAGCAAGAGATCCCACCCAGCTTGTAATATGGGGAGCCCACAAGTAGAAGGTCCTCCACTGCCCGGTCAAAGCCTGTGGGTACACAGAAGAGGCAGACAGGCCTTCCTCCTTTCAGATGTACCCACAGAGGGGAGGCTGCCTCCTGAACCGCACCCCAAAGTTGTCCAGGAGCCAAAGACGGTAGGACTCTGGAGCAGGGTCCATGCCCCCCTTTAAGGGCTAGAGGACCTCAATGCTCACCATGGCAGTATGTACAACCTCCAAGAGTTGCAGGTCCCTAGGGGCTAGACTGCTTCTGCCTATCTCCTCTCCACTATGGCAACCAGGAGACGGGACCATGACGGCTGGAGCGGTGCTCAGCTCTCTAGACCTGGTTGTATACCAGCTAAGGGTCCCAGGCTGCTTCCACACTGCCGCTACTGGAGACATGCCTTGCTATTCTCAATTCCCAGCACAGACCAACCTCATTGCGCTGATGACAAGGCCACGGGCTGCTAATCACACGGGGCTCGGCCTCCCAGGTTTCCCTGGAAGGCTATATATAAGTGCAGGTATAAGCCCCTTGACTCCCCTCAGTTAGAGTTGGGGCTGCCCACCCAGCCTCCTAGCAGCCGCTTAGGCTCTTCTGTGGGGCCCCCTGAGTGCCACCTGCCCTGTGCAGCAAGCCTCCAAGTTATAGGAGGCTCAGGCCACACTCTTCCTGCTCAAGGTTCAATGTCCCATTCACACACGCACGCACACACACACACACACACACACACACATTTCCCTCCCACCTGGTCAAGTGTCATCTTCACAGACCCAGATCTGGATCTAGGTGTCACTCAGATCCACAGGGTCATACCCCCTTCCCAGCACAGGGAGGTGCCTTTCCCAGGCCTCCCTTTGACTCCCTTCCGTACCGTTGTAAGGACCAGCCCTCACCCACTGTTCATCTCACACAGCAACCCTGAAAGGCACAATTTCCTAACCGTGCATCTCTTCAAGGTCACGCTGCCAGAAAGAATTCTTGGTCAAATAATTTTGTGAGACACCCGTTAAAGCAAGTTATTCAGTTTCTTTCTTGCAGGATTTACCAGAGCCTTTATGATACCAGCGAGGACTGGGTCTCTAGGCAGTAGGAAACGCGTGCTTTGTTTCCCAAGCACGTTTTACCACAGAATTCTTTTCCCACCGTTATTCCATGGGCTGGGAATTGGACAGAAGCCCAGTGGAACTTTTGCCCTAAGGAACTGAAACTCCCCCAGTGTTTTCAGGACAGGTAGTTTAAGGTCTAGCCAACTAGGACTAGATAAAGTAACCAACCTTTCACTTGGGGATGACACCACCAACCCTGACAGACCCCTGCACCCAGGTCCTACCTGCTCAGGCTCCTGCTTGGTTGGCAGTCTCATAACTGTTCGGTCTGTCTTACTGCTCTAGGCCTTGCTTGCCCAGATGGGCTCTTTCTACCGGTGGGCTTAGCTTTAGAATAAAGGCTATGACCTGGCAGTGTTTACCTTCAGCATGACCACCCCCCAGGAGAGCACCTCCCAAGGGGGTCAGATATTGAGGATCCCTGAAGCCCAAAATTATTTGATCCTGGATAGCAAGCTATGCAAAAGAACACTTGCTCACTAGAGAGACAGCCAAGGGGATCAGTGACAGGGCTGGACTCCGGGACAAGGGCAGGCTCCGGGCGAGGCTGCTGACTGTTGGGGCTTTCTGTTCTCCTCCTCTCCAGGACATGCTGCCTATGCCGGGGGACCCGACGCAGGGGACTGGCAACTATAACATCGAGGACTTTGCTGACCTGGGCATGTTCCCTCCGTTCTCTGAGTAGCTTCAGGCAAAGCCAGGCTCCTACTGCCCAGGCGCTGTTCTTGTCATGGCATAGATGCTCATGTTCAAAGGGACCAACCCCACCCCGACCCAGCTTGCCCTGCTGCAGAGTCCCCAGAAGCCACCCTGACTTCCCGTCTCCCTAGACATGGCGTCATCTGTCTGGCTCTAACCCACAGGCCTGGCTTCTTGGGTTTGGGATCTTTGTATTTATTGTACTTTATCTGTGTGCTCAGAAGGGGGCCTCCGGGGCCCTTAAATTCCATTGTGAATAATCTCCTCATGGACAGTGTGCACCCACCAAGTGTTTGCTCGGCATCCGCAACGGCTGCAGCACCAGCAGGTCTGCCTGGTGCAGAGGCTGGGTTTCCTTCTGCTTTTTTCACAGCTGCTGCCTGGGGGCTTCAGGTCGGGCTGATAGGCAGTAACCTCCGCATCCTGTGCTGGAGCCAGGAGCACTGGGACTTGAGACTCCGTCCATGCGCTGTCCTGGATGGCCTGGGGCCGGGTGTGTTTTGTACAGCGAGAATCAAAGTTGTGACTTGGTAGATGTTGGCGTGTGTGGCCAGTGAGTGGGACAAGCTGTCCCCACTCAGCTGCATTTCAAAGGGGAGCTTGACAGGGGCCTGGGAGCTGCTGGGCTGATGGCCAACCCTCCAGCACTGTCCCCAGGAGTCAGGGCTGGGGAGCTGTTCACTCTGTAAGTCAGTTCTTTGGTCCTCTGACCCTTTGACAGACAGCCTCCACGTCAAGCTTTTAGCCCTTCCTCCTTGCAACCTATCAGAGCTCTCACTCTTCCCTACTAGGCTTGAGGGCCAGTGTCCTGATTCCACAGAGGTCACTGCATTCTCCCTGCTCTGTAGCAGAGCCGAGCTGTTTCCTGCCCAACGCCTCCAGAAAGTCACACCTGGCCCTCTGTACAGGGTTACGATGCCCCACCTCTCAGTGTCCCTGACACCTTCTGCTCAGTAACCCAGGTGGGGCCACATTCTGGGTGGGGAAGGGTGCTCTGAGCCCCTGGAGCCTTGGTTCTCGGCAGACAGAAAAGCCAGGTGTATCTCAGAAGGGACACAGACAGGCCTTAGAGGCCAGGGACCCAGCTCTGGCCACATTCTTACAGTGGTCTTACGGTGGAACTGTGAGCTGACTGCTAGAAACTTCTGCCTGACTTATCTCTGACACCAGCGTCCCTGTGTCAGGTTTGACAGAGCTTCAGACTCCACCCCAATTTCAGGTCCCGCTGCTCCTCCCCCATCCCATGTGCTGTGGTGAGTGCTGCCTGCCTCCCTTTACTTAATTGAGCCCCATCTTAAGTAATCCATGGCCGAGGATCAGCCCACTAAGGCCCAAGTGTGAGAGAAGCCACCAGGCCTACCCAGGCCTTGGGGCCCTCCGGAGCTCTTTCAGAAAATGTGGAGGCTAAGCTCTCAGACCAGCCCTGCCTTGCTGCCTGGCTCCTGGGATGCTGGGAGTACATAGGTTCCAGGACCCATGAGAGCAGAATGAATATGTGAATTAAAGGCCCCAGAGACTGCCGTGCATTCTGAAGCTCAGCTTTGCCTGCCATCCAGAGCGTACCAGGGTTTTTACAGGATTCACCTGCAATCTCTACTTCACTCAGCAGAATGCCCTTGGTGATCCCTGTCCCTGACAAACTCTGGCCCCAGAGGTCCTCAGACAGCTTGAGCCCTTCCATGAAGAGTAATAGCCCAGCCTGAGGTTCACCCCAGCCTCAGAATCCCAAGTAGGTCTCCTATGTATGCTGTCTGGTGCACCTTCTGTCCCCAGCAGCCTGGAGCTGGCCTCAGGCGGTGAGCATAAGTTAGAAAAGAGAAAAAGGCCCAAAGCTAAGTTCAGGAGTGGAGAATCCTTTTCAGAGATGACAACAGCCATGGCCTTTAGCTTGTGAGTTAAGAGGTGTAGGAGCTGTGGGTTTGGTTTTTTTTTTTTACTGCCTTTGGAGGGAAGTTGGGGCTTTTCTTGGGTATGTGACACAGTTTACATAGACCGTCACTCCCCAGTGTGAGCTCACCTGCTTTGTGATGGCTATGACCTATCACACAAGCAAAAACAAGTCATTTGCTAACCAACAGTAACAAGATTAAATTGCAACCCTCTCTGTAAGTGGCCGTGGGTTGCTATGTCCTAACTTGCCAGTCTACCCTACCCTATCCTGCCAAGCTGATGCTCACCTGAAGTGCCACCACCAGGGAAACTGAAGCAGGAAAGGTCTTGAGCTTAGGAGTTCAAGGTCTACCTGGGTGACATCATAAGACCAATCTCAAAAATATATAGCTGAGTAACTTGGCCACATTCCATGTACTGAGGAGTCTCCAGCTACCTGGCTGCTCGCTTCCTCCATTGCCTAGAATCTGGGACAGCTTTGAAGAGAGAGCTCACAGGGCATGGGCACACTTCCACATGTGGCATGCCATGCCTTGTGCCCTGAGCTGGGTTTGTTGAGCCTGCACAGCCTTGTGAATATTGGCCGTAGCAAAATGGCCACGCACAGGCCATGCGGGGCCCAGCAGTTTGCTTTGTCTAACCATCTACGTCCTTAAAGAGGAAATTCACAAGCAGGCGTCCATGGACAGCAAGCACTTTCTCTCGTCTCTCATTTAGCCTTTCTTCTTATGGATGTGAACTGTGCCGTGGGTAAATGATTTGTATTTCTTGAGCGTTCTGTATGACTAACAGGTATTAAAGTCACTGGGTATATGTGTAACTAATGTAACTGCCTTTTAAATTTTCATTACAATAAAAAATGACTTTGCTCTGAACGGCGAGTGCCTCGGGACCAGCTTGGTAATTGATCAACTTGAGGCACCTGCCCCCAGGAGTCTGGGAGACTCCTGCCAATCCAGCCAATCAAGGATGAACAGTGCAGGCATGCTAAGGAGCCACACTTTGCAGGTTCTAGCTACTTAGGACAGGAAAGGAAACAAATGGTTCTTGACCTGTGTGACTCCCTTGATAAACCTCTACCTCCAAAATAATATTTGCGTCATGATTCATAACAGTAACAAAATTATAGTTATAAAGTAGCAACAAAAATGATTGTATGTTTTGGGTTCACCACAACATGAGGGACTGTATTAAAGGGTCCCAGCATTAGGAAGGTTGAGAACCCACTGGTCTTGAAATTCAGTGTAAGGCAAGGCTCTCTAGAAAACTGGACGTCACAGACACTAAAAGCATTTGCTTTCCAAAGACTTTAAAGAGAATGCCTGCAAGAGAGGAGCCCTGAGTCACACATCTGAGGAAGACTTGTGTCCAGGAACTTCTGGGTACAAGAAACTACCCCTGCCACTCAAGACAGAAATCTGAGTTCCAGTGAGATGAGCCGAACGTCGCACATCAGTGTTTTCCCGAGAATTCATAGACAGGCTGCTGAGTGTGGCACACGCCTACAGTTCCAGCTTCAGGCAGGCTGAGGCAGTGGGATTGCCTGAGTGAGCGCAGGTGTCCCAGACCAGCCTAGGCAACACGGTGAGAAGCTATCTCAAATGCATGTATTTACATACAAAGCAGATACAAATATGACATTCCTGGTTAATATCTTTAGTTGTAGAGGAATTCTAAAAATCACAAATGTTGTTCAGAATGGGGGGGGGAGACCTCATTCATAAGAAAATAATATGGCCTCGTCCCATGGAGGTTTCTTACTGTGCTTTTTGTTTGCTTTGGTTTTGATTGTTTGTATGTTTTTTCAAGACGAGGATTCTCTGTGTAGCCCTGGCTGTCCTGGACCGATCCACCTGGCTCTGTTTCCCAAAGGTGCGCGCCACCAATGCCCAGTTTCTTACAAAGTTTTAATGGGACTTTTTCTTATTTTCTTTCTTTCTTTTATTTTTTTTCTTTTTGTTGTTTTGAGACAGGGTTTCTCTGTAACTTTGGAGCCTATCCTGGAACTTGCTCTGTAGATCAGGCTAGCCTTGAACTCAAAGAGATCCACCTGTCTCTGTCTCTGGAGTGCTGAGGTTAAAAGTGTTAAAAGCCCACCACTGCTGGGCTTTATAAAATGACAAAATACCCTGATGAAAGCAACTTGAGAGAGAAGGGGTTTATTTTAGTTCACAGCTCTAGAAAGTATTCATCCTGGTCAAGAGATGTCAAGGAAGCGTGAGCTTGAAGCAGCTGGGTCACATCATCCACAGTCAGGAAACAGGAATGAAGCAGCTGGTCACACTTCTTCCACAATCAGGAAACAGGAACAACGGCAAGCTAGTGTTCAGCTCACTTTCTACATTATATACACAGCCCAGGATCCCGTATCCAGAAGATTAAATTAAATTGCCCACAATTAAGGTGGATCTTCTCATGTTGGTAACCCTAATCATGAAAACCCCCCAACACACACACACATATACACACGTACACAGAATGCCAAAGGACCATCTGCCTGGGATTCTAGTCTGTCAAGTAGGAAATTAATGCTAACCATCACAGACCTGTTTTCTAAAGAGTACACATTGCTTATAAAGTAATACAAAATTATTTTTTTTAAATTGTCCACCAGAGGAGGAGGAGGAAAGCAAGTGATTTGTCACTCATTTCCTGAGAAATCCTGAAATCCTTAGAGGTTTAGCCTCGGAAGGGGATAGCAGGGAAGAGTCTATGACCTGTCTGTCCTGTCTGCACAGGCTTGTGAATGGGAAGCTGGGGGACTGCAGAGCAGGGACACAGCAGGAGGAGACAGCAAAGCCAAATTCTTGCAAGGACCTGGGCCGACGCCTTAGCTGTGTTCCTTCTATTGTCGATAAACTGTGAACTGAAGCGACGCTTTACTTAATTATTTTCCTAATGGTGCCCATAAGTCATGTGGAGAGGACATAAAATTATTGAGAATTAAACTGTGACTAAGTGGCTTGCACTTGTAATCCCTGCACTAGGGAGGTGGAGATAGCCAGATCCCTGGGGCTCAATAGCAAAAAAAAAAAAAAAAAAAAAAAAGATGACTCCTGAGGAGGTGAATCTCTGTCTTCACATTCCCATACATGCACACGTACTTGCACACACCTGAGCATACACATTCATTATCAGGAAGCAAGTAGAGGGAGGGAGGATCAAGTTCAAAACTGAGGGGCACTGGCTGCTCAGAATTGAGAGAGGGGGTGGGGAAAGCTGTGGCACGTGCTATGCTGCTACCCAGAGATCACTATCATCTCCCTGTCTCCCCGCAACTTCCACCGGAGAAATTAAGGCATATCTTCAGTTGCTATATGGAAGGTCACTTTGCTTATTCACCTTCTCCAGCATGTTATTTCTGTAAACAGTTATGTGACACCTACCACCTGTTAGGCATGGTGCTGGTGTTTTGTTAACATAAAGAAAACCCAGACTTCCTGGGCATAAAGAGTCACCCATCCCCAGGAAAAGAGATGAGCCAGCAGAACACAAATTTCTGGAATGTGCTAAGAGCCTAGGAATAGGATACCCATTAGGCACCAACATAAAAGTGGGCTGCATTCAGGAAAGGCTGAGGTGATCAGCACGACTTAACCACTGGCAAAGCACCCTGCCCCTGACTTGACCTCTAGACCAGGATTTGCAATCCCACCAATCCCTGGTCTTGCCCCAGAATCAGACCACAAAAGTCCACCAATCCCAAACCACCCTGAAAAGCTCTGCCCGCCTCCCCACTCGAGAAACCCTATATAAACTCTGTACCCTGTTTAGTTTGCTGCTGTTTCTCACCTGAGATAGCCAGCCTCCTGGATTCTTTCCAACAAATCTCTTGAGGGAGGTTTGTTGTGTGATGTGACATTTTTGTGAGAGTGGAGCCCAGCTGTAACAACTTTTGCTGGAGCCGGATAGTAGCTGGGGTGGCGCAGAACGCTAACACTTTCACTGGGGAAACTTTCCCCAGGCAAAGCAAAGTTGTTACCCTCCCGGGGACCTGAGCAGAGCTGTAAGGCTTCTGGGAGTAGAGTTGTAGCAACTTCTGGGGGAAACCTTCCCCTGCCAGAACAGAGTTGTTACACTTGCATTAGGGAAACCTTTCCCTGGAGCAGATCTGTAAGCTGCTACACTTATAGTGATCTTGTGGTATTCCTTGGCTCCTGACTGCCAGGATCCCTTCCCATCTAAGCCACAATGCTTACAATGATATCTTTGCTGGTTCACAGCTTCTGAGCTCAGTTCTTCCAGGGAACACTTAAAGCATTCCCATCTCAAATCCCAAGACTCTAATAAATTATGCCACAGGTGCAGTCTCCCTGCAGGACACTAAATGAGAATGCCTGGCACGCATCCTGCCGCTGGTTCTTTAGATACAACCTCCCAGCCCCTGATTCCTCCCACATTTTTACCAAAAGTCAAATACATAAATGAAAACAAATTAAGTAGTGCTAATGAGCCAAGAATGCATTTCACCATCGCGATCTGTTAGCCTGTGAGCAATTTCTTCTCCCCTGGCTCCTCAAGGGAAGAAGAAATTTCTGCTCATTTTGCCCATGAAATCTCTACATCCTTAAATGGTCACCATGTTTCTCTTGCTGCCATGTTTGCATTTAAGCTGGGTCCACAGACCTGAGCTGTGTCATCATAATGGCGAAATGTGTCCTTTGCTTCCTGGGGGGAAAGTTCACAGAGCTACTTGATCATCAAGGATCATCAAGAGCCAAGTAAGCACTAAAGCTTAGTCATTATAGGTCCACCTTCCGAGGCAGAATAAAGGTCCACTGGAGACACACAGGCTCTGTCTTCAGGCGAGGAAGCAGGGAGATAAGGGTCCAAACAGCTTGCTACCAGCTACCATGGGAGAAGACATTAGGAGAAAAAAAGAAAAATTACTCGTGTTGAAAGCTGCCTCTGGACTTTGGTTCATGAGTTTATGCTCATCATAATTCAGAGTCCATGGTATTCAACTCTGGTCCTTTAAACGAATAGTAACTCATTGCGCTCCGAGTCTCCCACTGTTCCTTCACGGCCCGCGTCTAGAGTGAGCCCTTATTGACTGATGGCAAACTAGTGACTTCCAGGTGCATCTCAGCTGCCCCAACCCTATGCTGGCTATAAGCCAGTATCTTGTCTTTTTATTCCTGTTTCAAGCTGTGAGGTGGAGGTTGAGAGCTGAGGTGGACACATGACTGGCATCTGGTTGTAGCAGCAACAGGTTGGAATCGGGGGCAGGCTGGGAGGAGAAGATAAGGCCAGGATCAGAAAGATGCGGAAAGCAAGCATCTCAGCTGCGGATGCTGCGGCTTCACGCCTTGGTTTTATTGGAGAGCTGTCCAGATAGCCGGTCTTCCTTTTGTGTATTGGTGATAGAGGGGAAGCAAGGTCCTGTACAGAGGGGCAGAGGGTGGCATGTCATCTAAATGGATCCTCCAGGTCAGTGAAGATTCTGGGTGAGGAACAGACAAGACTGACAAGTATGGGGAAAGAGGTGATTCCCGGCGACCATGAGGCAGCGATGGAGTCTTGGGGCCAGTTCATGGAATGAAGGTATGTCCCAGGCAAATGGCCTGAAGATGAAGAGACAGAAGAGGTAGAAGATGTAGCTCTGGCCAGGATAGAAATGCTGGGTCTCCTTGTGTCCTGAGCACAAAGATCAGTCATAGTCTGACCTGTGATCCAAGGGACCATTGCCCTCAGTGTTATGGTGGATATAAACGAGGCAGTGAAGGTTGAGAGCAAGCAGCCTGGCTAAGTAAATCAAAGAAAGCAGAGATTTGGTCAACTACTGTTACCCTCTTAAGAAGAGCATGTCAGGCCCTTGGGACATTTTCCTGCGATGGACACATTTAATCTTTCCTTTAAGAAAAATGACTGTTTCTGTACTATTTTGATACTAAAGATGTGGACAAGACTTTGAACTCAAAGAAACCTGTTTTTTCCAAGAGCTGGAAGGAGCAGCCTGTCTTTGTTTACCTGGGACTTTCCACTGTTCGCAGCAGAAGCCCCACGTTCCAGGAAATGCCTTTAGTCCTGAGTTAACTAGGACGTTTGGTCACCCAGCCCAGGACCCCAGGATTTGTTGGCAAGAAAGGCAGGGTCCTGGAGAGGAGGAAGTGGACAGGATTTTGCAAGCCCTCAGAAGGCAGGAGCTGGCATGAATCTCAGCAACAGCTGAGACCAGGTTCTCAGATGAGGAAGAAGTCTAGAAGTTCAAAAGAGTTTTCTTTTTTTTCCCAAAAGCCTTAGCAAGAGAGAAAAGCTTAAGTCTGGGGAGACGGCTCAATGGGTTAAGTGCTTGTCACTTGGGTATGAAGACCAGCGATCCAGTCTCCAGAGTCCATATAAATGCAGGGAGGTCTCGATGGCCAGCCTATAATCCCAGCCCTCGGGAAGTGAAGAGACCCACAGAGCAAGCTGGCTGGTGATATCCAGGTTCAGTGAGCGATCTCACCTCCTCATGAGGTGAAAATCAAAGAAGACAGCTGACATCAGCCTCTGGCCTCCATTCACACATGTGTGTACACTTATATACACAGGCGAACATGCATAGACACACACAGACCACAGCTTCACCCAGACAAGACCTAGATGAGCAAGACCAAGTGTCAGACCCTGATGCAGAAACTGAGGGACCGTTTCCATTCCATACAGCTCGCTAGACAGGTCAAGAATGGTCTTTACACGTTAACATGGAGAAGCCTGACCCAGTCAGAGTTGCCTGCTCTACCTGAGTCCGCGCCACAGCAGCAATGGTGACTGAGAGCTGATATGGTAACTCAGATCCTGGAGGAATAACAGACTTTGAGCCTGACTTCTGCAGACAACACTTTCCCTCCCTTGAGGAGAAACCAGCGCATGCTCTCTGCTGAGCCTGAAGTCTAAGCTAGCATGCCACACTCACACATACGTGTGCACTCTTGCATGACTCACAGGATCCTGGCTGAGCATGAAGTCTAAGTTATCATGTCACAGTCATGGGTTGCTTAATTCACAATATGTAGAATACAGAACCTGCCTAACTGTCCCATCAGACAAATAAAGAAGATGTAATAGAGTTTCATTCAGCTTAGAACAAGACTGTGTCGTCTGGAATGAAAGAGATAGGAGTGGAGATAGCGTTAATTTAAGCCAGTCTCAGGCAAGTATTGCACATTTTCCTCTCATATGTAGAAGCTAAATTTAAATACATATATATGCAAATATATACATAACGTCACGTGAATGTAGAAGGGGTAGTTTTAAATATATTGTATTAACTCTTTGAGAATTATATATATACCTATAATGTATTTTGATTCTATTTGCTCTCCCAATTCTCCTAACTCCTCCTAGGTCCACCTACCAGAGTCACACACTTAGAGATGCCTCCCAGGCATCAATTGTCAATATCTCCTCAGCTGGGGGCTTGCCCGTGAGTTCCCCTCAGTGCTGGAAAGTTGACTGATTCCATTCTGTGCAGATCCTGGCTTGGTGGTACATGTCTTTCCCACCTGTGGATTTATTTACTTCATTGTTTTCGGCGTATTCATGTTCCGCCTGAATGTATGTTCTGCCTGCACATATGTGTGTGCACCGGTGCATGAGTAAAGGTCAGAAGAAGGCATCAGATGCCCTTGGACAGTTGTGAGCTGCCACATGTGTACTGGGAATCAACCCCGGGTCCTCTGCAAGAGCAGCAAGTGCTCTTAACCACTGAGCCATCTCTCCAGCCCTGGGACACATTCCCTCATGCTAGCACCAGGAGGCAGACATAAGCGGATCTCTGTGAGTTCCAGACCAGCCTGTGGCCTTTTCAAACACCCTTAGCACTATTTTCCCAGACACAGACTCCCTCTTCCCCTCTACCCTCCCATTCGTCTCTCCACTTAAACACCCATGCCTGTTATTCCCCTTTGACCAGAAGGGCTACTTCTAGGGAGCTGAAAGAAACCATAATGGAGAAAGAGACAAATACCGTGTTTTCTCAAATGGGGGATCTAGGGGTGTGTGTGTGTGTGTGTGTGTGTGTGTGTGTGTGTGTGTGTAAATGATTCCAGAGTTCTGAGGAGGAGGGAGTTTGCATTCTTCTCCACCTGTGTGCCCAGGGGGCCATCTTAGAGCAGCAGCTGGTGTCTTCCTCCCCTCCAGCTGCCGTCTAGCATGTCAGCACAAGCCGGGCAGCTTCGAACAAAGCAAACATATTCTCCCACTATTCTGGAGAACAGAGGGCCAGAAGCCCAGGCACTGCAGGGTTGATTCAGACTGCAGGCTCCTGGTCTCTTTCAGCTCTGGCAGCATGGCTCTAGCCTCTGCCCACTTCCCATCACCCCTCTCTTGCCTCTGTATCTCATCTTCTGAGGACACTAGTAACTCAACATAGGAGTCCCCCATAAACCTGGGGACAATGACATCTCAAGGCCTCTGTTAGATCTACACCAAACATGCTTCCATATTCGCACATGCACAGCCCTTGACAGCTAGACAGACTTGGCGGGACAGTCCTAGTACATGGGAAAGGGTGATGGGAGACTTCCTGAGATACATCCCCCCACAGGGAAATGCATGTCCTCCAAGGCTCTGCCTCAGAAGTATAGGGGCCAGGCCTGCAAGCAGCAAGTGAAGATAACCTTGCTTGTCACGGTGAAGCTATTTGCAAAGATTGACAGGTTTGGTGTCAAACTTCCACAGAAGAAAAAGTTTCTCTTGGGAGCTTGACGGAATTACTTATTTCCCATCTATTTCGAAATGAAATTTAAGCAGAGTATAGTTGTGTACACCTTTAATCCCAGCACCCGTGAAGCAGAGGCAGGTGGATCTCTATGAATTTGTAGTCAGCGTGGTCCACAGAGAGAGTTACCTTGTTTAATCAAAGTCTTATAAGCACCCAGTAGGAGAAATGGATTAAAATGACTATTAGGAATTTTCATCTCTGTCCTGTGCTTGTTTAAACAAGCCCTGGTGTCTGGAAGGCAGCAGAGAGAGCCCACAGCTTGTGAAATCCCTTCCACAGTAGCTGAACCGCTAAGCCATCCGGTCTCGAACTCCTGAAACCACCAGCAAAGGGCGAGTGTGACAGAAACTGGTGTCGGCTACTCATCGCCGATGTTTTTCAGCCAAACGGGCTTCTTGATTAATAGTTTTGTAAACCATTAAACAGAAATAGAAAAACAAGCTAATGTGTCGTCCTCTGCTTCCCGAATCCCTACAAGTCATCATCTGTAACACATTGTCATGTTGGCATGTGGCAGCGTTTCCTCTTGGCCCAACCCTCCTGAATTGTGCAGTGTGAGGGACTAGAAATAAAGAGTCTTGGGGAAGGCTCACACCCTGGATGGTCACCATCTGCCTGAGTGCTTGTGAGAACTGTTTGTTTAATGTCCTTTATTTCCTGCCCTCAGATAGTTTTGAAATGAATGATTAAAAACAGAGAGAGGAACTGGAGAGATGGGATGGCTTAGCAATTAAGAGTACTTATTGCTCTTATAGAGGATCCGGGTTTGATTCCC
This sequence comes from Arvicola amphibius, assembly GCF_903992535.2. NCBI lineage: Eukaryota > Metazoa > Chordata > Mammalia > Rodentia > Cricetidae > Arvicola > Arvicola amphibius. Next base: position 154,970,986 of record NC_052058.2, on the reverse strand, counting down.
AGCACCTACATGGCAGTCTCCAGCCACCTATAATTCCAGTTCCAGGGGATCCAGAACCACTGGAGTCACCAAACATGAATGTGATGGCCAGACATGCATGTAAACAAAACATTCGTACATATTAAACTTAAAAAGAAAGAAATTTCACTGTCGGGTTTTGAACACGACAGTCCATTTCTTAAAATGTAATTGTAGCTTGGCACCAGCTACAATTTCGCCCTCACAGCATCTTGGTGTGGTAGCAATCACCATTCTCACTGTATAGAAGTGAGAAAGGAGCTTCATCTTACCTAAGCCAAATGGCTAGCAAGTGACAGAGCTGGGATTTGAACACCGTGCTTTGGCTTCAAAGTCCATACTCCTCTGTTCAGCGCTCACCTTCTCTCACCCCGACCCTTGACCTGTGAGTCCTCTGACTGATGAATCCCATCACTCAGAGACCCTCTGACAACCAGCTGTCTCCCTTCCCGCTGGGCTCCTGTTAAAGCAGTAGCCCTCCCGACAATTGCCCTTCTCCAGCTCTGTGCAGTCCACACAGCCCTCCTCCAAACTGCCTGTCGCTCCATCCACAGAGCCTAGCTCTGACCTGGAGACCTCACGTGACTATTCTTTCACAAGGAAGCAATAAGGTTTTGAAGATGTCTTCGGCCTTGGGCTATAACCATGGCTCAGGACAGAGCCTGGGAGTCTGATCGTGAGTGTGTGTGCCGGGAGATGCACAGCATCCCAGCCCTGCTTGTTCATGGAAAATTCGTCTTGAACAAGTGTCCGAATTCCCCATAGGGCAAGTCCTTCTCATGTGGGACTGAACCTGGATCTTCTTTTCTTTTTGAGACTAGAAGAATGATTAGTCTCGGGCCTGTGAGTTGACTCAGTTGCTGACAAAGTGCTTGTCATGCAGGCCTGGTGACATAAGTTTGAGCCCCAGAACCCATGTAAAAAAGTCAAACTCGGCAGCATGTACCTGTAAATCCTGAGATCTCTCTACAGCAGGTTGGGAGGTCCAGGCAAGTGAGTCACCCGGAAGTTTGAGCGACAGCTAGGCTGAAGTATACAGCATCACAGAAACGTGAAAGACCCTTCACCCACAGGTGGGAGAAGAGAACTGACTCCCAAAGGTGATCATCTGATGTCCACATGCGCACCAGGACTCACACACAGGATCCTCCCTTCCTCCCTCTTACCTCTCAAAATTACATTTTTTTAAAATAATGAAGAATGGTCACTCTAATTAAGTGGTCTGGATTTCCCTCTGTATGATGTGATTACCATTAATGAATAAAGAAACTGCTTTGGACCTATAACAAGGCAGAACTTAGCTAGGCGGGGAAAACTAAACCGAATGCTGGGAGAAAGAAGGCAGAGTAAGAGAAGCCATGGAGCTGCTGCCAGAGACAGATGCGCTGAAACCTTGCTGGTAGGCCATGACCTTGTGGTGATGCACAGATTAATGGAGATGGGCTAAATTAAGATGTAAGAGTTAGCCAATAAGAAGAGAGGACAGAGAAAGGAGAGAAACCATAGATGAGTTTGTAATCTTGTGGTGGTCCACATTGCAAGCTGTCCTTGGCTGGATGTAGCTCCCAGGCCATGGATTGGTCTTGGGTGGTCGATATCCAGCATCCTTGAGTCTGTGAAAATGTTGCTGCCATTCACCTGTAGAATAACTCCAGTTTCCCAGAATAAAGCTCCACTCCCATTAACGATTTTAACAGTTCAAAGATTACTGTTGAACCTGCAATGTGACTCAGTGGATAAAGGAAATTGGAGGACAAACCTGGACACTTGAGTTTAATTCCTGGGTCCTACAAGGTAGGAAAGAAATGGCTCAAGGTTGTCCTCTTTTGTGTGTACAGCATGGAATACATATACCTCTCCACACCTCACATGCAAAAGAACACACATACACACACAATAATATATTTTTCTTTTTAAGTTGAATATATACACATGTATATAAATATAAACATATATACATTTCAAATTAAATATATTCACAAATATATAAAAATATGTGTATATATTTAATTTGAATTATATGTGTATATATATATATATATATATATATATATACATCTTAGTTTGACAATCACAAGAGATAACAAGATACAGATTTAGGTCTTTGATCTGAAATGTTTACCAGCCTCCATTGTCAGCTAGGATATGAGAAACTGGTCTATGTAATAGCTGGAGCTTCTTGACCCAAACTCAAATCTGGGCCATCTGGGACTTAAGGCCAAGATGACTCCTCTGGAAACATTGTATATCCGGGCTCTGTGGCTTCTTCCCTACAGTTCCGTTCCTGTTTTCAGTCCACCCTTGGCCAGGGGCCAGAGCCTGGTCACTTCCCTTTGCATCTGAACTTTGTGGTGTCAGCCCTTGGAGAGTTTGGCCTGCAGAAGAGGAAGGGCTGATGATTGCCCTCCAGCCTCGACTCACTTTTGCCAAAGGGCAAATGTCTGTAGCTTGATTTCCTAAGAGGACTCAGTCGAATCCCGAGGACTTGGGGACAGTGGCAACTCCACAGGAAATGACGCAGTTGGGGAGCTGGATGGAACCAAGAGAAGAGATGGGCGATAGCGGGGACCCGCCAAAGGTGGAGAGGAGGCCACACAAGGGTGGCTAGAGCACCTGCCTTGCGATGAGAGCCTCTGTCCACAACACATCTCTCAAATTCCATTCCTGAGTACCTTGTCTGGAACTGTGATGAGAGAAAAGAAAAAAGAAAAAAGAAAAAAAAAAAAACCCTCTTTTGGATTAACACTAAAGTGGGTTTTAAATATTTTAAGTCATCTGCTCCAAGTTGTTGTCTTAATCTGGGAGGGGAAGCTTTGAGTTCTGCTAAATATTGTTCTTCCAGATCCTCTGTTTGTCTTAGGAAAGTCCCGGGGCTCTTGTTCTCATTTGCGTGTTGGCTTGTTCAGCTAGGCAGCTCGGTTGAACTCGGCCCTGCCCATTTTACGCGCTGCCTGGGAAAAGGAAGACCACACTGTTGGAGCATCAATAGCTGAAGTGTCCAGAGCTGAGGGAGGTCAGTGCCTCTGCACTGAGTGGTAGTGGTGGTGGTGGGGATTGCAGAATACTCAAGAGTCAAGCCTTATTGCTACAGAAGACATCAAGGGTACTCACGATGACTCACGAGGCTGCAGAAGGAAGGAGATAAGTTACCACATGGTCATAAAATAACTCCAAGGAACATGTATCGGCTCTGCTGTAAACACAGCAGGTTCGCAGATCCCGAGAGATGGAGGAGAGGGTTGCAGAACCATTGTCCACTTCCTATACAGACTGTATTCACATCGTTATTATTTTAAAAAATAATGTCTATTATCACGCCATAAATCAGAAAACAGAAAAATAGCACATTAAAATTATCTGTAACCCCCAAATTAAAAAGAGTCACCAGATGATTCAGAAACTCTGCTTCTGGGATTCGTCCAAAAGAACTAAAAGTAGGATTCAGACAAACACACACGCATCCATGTTAACTCTGTGTTTCTCAAATAAGAACTGAACGGGGGGGCAACGAACCAAGTATCAACAGCAAATGAAACCGCTGACCCACGTGACTGCAGCCTTTCGAAGGAAAGGGATGCTGCCACGTGCCGCAGTGTGGATGAACCTTGACGCTGAAACAAACACAAATAAAAGCCAGATAGGGAAGAGGACAGAAAGAGCAGAAGGGAGCATTTTGAGTTTCTGTATTATAAAGACACACTTGTACTCTAGGTTGTGGAAATCCCTAGCTGAGCAAGCACACACCTCTTAGTGGTCTGTTGTGCGTTGGTCCTCTCCTGAAGCCCCCAGGACCCTGGAGGAGTACAATGTTAATGCCAGCAGAACCTAACTTGACTCGGGTCTCAAAGATTGCCTGAGCCCAGGCACTGAGTGAGGGTAGAGTACAAGGATAGATAGCACGAGAAACAAAGACATCATAAGTCTCGAAAATGTGGCTGACCACCCTACCTGACCAGAGGGGCAAGACTGAGTTACAGAACGGCTGATGACTGCCTTTGTTCCTCCCAATCCTTCCTTCCTGTAGAGTCTACTGCCTGGAGATAAAGACGGAATTAGATCTCTAGGATAGGAATCCACCGTCTTCTCAGACTGACTGCTCCAAGTGAAGCACATTCTGAATATTTAATTCCTGGCTCTGCTCATGCAAGTCTGACTGGGACAGCTTGATCACATTCTGCTTACAATCATCTATTTTATGATTCTTCACAAGGGATCTGGAGTGATCAAATTCTAGAGACAAAGTGGGACTCTTGCTTCTAGACTCTCAGAGGAGGAGGCAGGGGCAAGTTGTTGCTTAATGGCAGGGAGTTTCACTTGGATGAATGGAAGCATTCTAGTGGTGGGTGTAGGTCACGCTTGCATAGCCATGGGGATGCTCTTAATGACACCAAATAATACCTTAAAATAGCAAATTTTATATTTTATTTTATTTCATATCCTACCACAAAAAAATGTGCCCATTAACAAAAGACTTCTATAATTTACAATCCAAAGATGGGTAAGGTAGGGCAGGAAACTAATTAAACTCAGTGGGTCAAACACAAGAAGAAGACATGAAAGGGAGAGGGAGATTTGTCGAGAAGAGGGGGCTCCACTGGAAGAAAGGATGGGAGAAGGGAATGGGGGGGGATTACTGCAATTTCTCATATGAAGGTAAGAAATCACTAAGTCATTTATAACTCTTAAAAGAAAAATATTGTTGAAAGAAATTATAGAAGATTTAAGTCAATCAAGAGACAACCATGTTCATGGATTAGAAGACCCGCTATTGTTTAGATGACAACACAGATCAAGCTGACCTGTGTGCCTGCTGTGTTGCACAGGGGTGTTGCACACATGAACTCACAGTGGTTATGGCTATAGGCACAAGACCAAAGATTAAATCAGCCAGAATCCCAGCACAGAGGGGAGAGGGGCTCATGAAGCCCCGCCCCTAGCTGAGGAACTCTTGGTAACTGATGGCTGCTCATAGAACGAAACTCAGTTTTCTTTAAGAATGTGGTCCTGGAGAGACACGTGCTTCAGTAGCTGGTCCTACACCCATACCCATAGAGCAAAGCACAGGAAGTTGAGGGTGGGGAGGGGAAAATAAAGAAGGAATTATCGGAAGGGTGGGATTAGGGATGGATTTAACCAAAAGACATTATATGCATCTATAAATTCTCAAACAATAAAAAAGATTTCTTAAAGCAAAACAAGAAAACAATTCAGTATGATGCCTGAATATCTCAGCTGACTCCTTTGAAGAAATCAACAAATGAATTCTAAAACTGGTATAGAAATTCAAAGGACCCAAAGTAGTAAGAATGTCTTTAAAACAGACCATGCTGGCAGGCTCAAACTTTCCAATCTGAAGCCCGCTCCAGGGCTACAGTAATCCAAGTTTGGAAATGGAATAGGATAAACACATAGATGAACGGACAGGAACAGAGATGAGAAGAAACTGCCACACTGATGTCCAGCTGGTTATCCACAGGTATGCCAAGACAATCCGGGAGAGAAAGAATGGGCTTCTCAACAATAGTAAAGGGACAGCTGGACACCCACAGGTAAAAGGAAAAGAAAATACCATTTCTTAACAAAATTTACCAGAGCCTGCCAAGCGACTCAGCAGATAGCCAAGCCTGATGACCTGAGTTTTAATCTCCAGGCTCATAGGATGGAGAGGAAGGAAAGAGAGAAGCAACACCATCTCTCTCTCTCCCTCTCTCTCTCCCTCCCCCCCCCCTCTCTCTCTCTCTCTCTCTCTCTCTCCTCTCTTCTCTCTCTCACACACACAAACACACAAACACACACACACCATGCCCATATGCCCGCATGTACACACACACTAAAATAAACGTAATTTTGAAAAGTTTGTCCAAGACCTAAATGCAAAAACCAAATAATGCTGCTGAGATTGGTCGATGGCACAAACACTTAAAAAAGATCCGATAGTTCTTCAAATAACATAGTTAATGTGTGACTGAGAAAATCAAACAGGTATCCTCACTAAATAGATCAACAAATAAGCAAACAAACAAACAAACCTTGTATAAGAATGCTCATAGCAGCATTATTTATCATGCCAAAACTGCTCACAAACTAATAAACAGACGAATAAATCTGCACAATATATATATTTATGCATAGAAATAATACTATCCTAATACACACTACACCACATACAGACCTTGGAAATACTTAACTAAGTGATAGCAACTTTCCAGATCTTCTATCCTTTGACACAAAGATGTAAAACGTACCTGGTCCTTGTCCAGGCTCAGGACTAGGTAGGAAGAAATGGGGAGTGACTGATAAAGACTCACAGCTTCCTCTGAAGCATCAAAAACTTTCTAAAACTGATTATGGTGATGGTGTCAAACCCTAGGATTATACTAAGACTATTCTGTGTGTTAAGTGTATGAGTTGGAGCATATGGATTACATCGTAAAGCACTTGGGACAAAACCTTAGTTTATGCCCACCCTTTGATTATGGTGAATAATGCTGCCAGGGTCACAGTCTACAGATATCTGTTTGAAACCCTGATTTTAATTTTTTTTTAACCGTATCCAGAATCACATAGTAGTCCTGTTGGGGATTTTTATTTTGGAAGGATCGATACACTGTCCACTTGTTTTTCTATATCTATTTCACGGTTAATATTCTGGGCTGTGTCTTTAGAGCCTCCTTCTCCGTGTACTTATGCATTTTAAAATATATTTAGGGTTTTATCTTTCATAGTCTGCATTTTTATTCAACCATGTCATTGCTCTTCATATAATTATTCCCAATTATTTTTATCAGGTTGCCTTTCATGAATGGATTCATTTAATCAATGCTCAGTGGTTGGACTTTTTTTTAATGTTCTAATTTATTCTTTGAGAGTGTCATACATTATAAACAATATATTTTGATTACAATTACCTTTCTTCCTCCTCCGACTCCTTCTGGACTTCCAACCATGTACCTCTCCCAATTGCCCATTAAGTTCTAGTAACACACTGAGTCTAATCAGTATTGTCCTTGTGTGCTTGGATGTGGGTCACCCACTGGAGTATGGGAAACCTGTCAAGGACTATCCCTGAGGAAACTGATTGTCAGGAGCCATTAATGATAAATAACTCCTCAGCTCAGAGTGCCCCTCCTCATCCAGGCTGGACTGTTGATTGGCTTGATCTTGTACAGGTCTTATGAAGGTTACGGGAGTTATGTGAGTCCATAAATGTAGTGTCCCTCTTATATCTGGAAGACATTATTTCTTAGGAGCTCTCCCCATATGGCTGAACTTTTGTTTACAGAAACCGCCACTGCTACATAATATGTTGTGTGGGGGTCTCTGCAAACAGCGCAGCCAACAAAGTGTCAATCCATGAGAGGCAGGAGGAAGTCAGGGAACATGACTCAGTAGACAGTGTTAGTTCAAACTTCAAGAGTCTGACACAAGGTAGTTTATTTTAAGCATATTTAAGCGCAGCACAATTTGAGAATAAGTTTCCTGATAATGATTCACTTAACCCTGTGTGCACGAAAAACCTTAAGACAAGAATGCATGGACACTCTTGCAAAATACAAATGACATTTTCCATAACGATAGATTCTATAGATTAGCTGAGGGAAAGGCTCAAAGTAGACAATGCTCCTGATAAGGGTCTGGGGGAGGAGAGAGCTATAGATTGACTCAGATAAACATGTTCAAGATAAGGGTCTTGGGGAGCCAGTGTGTCCTGCCCCATATAGATAGCACAAAAGTCACCAGACTATTAAGCCACAACCATTCATGTCCAGCCTCCTGGGTGGAATGCATCTCTCCTTTGAATAGATAACCCTGTGTCTTTGACGTTTCTGCTTTCTCTAGCCCTTATCTGTAAGAACAAGGACCTACCTGTCTCCTACAAAGGTAACTGTCTTTTCCAGAGGGCTGCTTAACCAACCATAATTGTTTCTTGGAGTGAACTCCAGAATCAAGGTATTACGATAAAATCATACACACAGTAATTTTTGACATGTACTGCCAAATTGTTTTTTAAAAAGAATATTCCTGGCAGACGAAGAGGTACTTAACCATGTTCGCCATTAAGTCAATGCAAATCAAAATTATGAGATGCCACTCAGTGCCGCTGGCTGTCACGTGTGGATTCACTGCCAAGGATCTCAGCTTTCAGGCTTTTAAGCCACACCAGCAACTTTCCTGGGTCTCCTGCTCCGTGTGGGGCTTCTCAGCCTCCATAATGCGGGAGGCAGAATTGTATGGCAGATGATAGATAGATCTACATACGTATAGATCTAATATGGGAGTATACCTCCTACTGGCTATGCTCCTCTGGAAAACTCTACCCAGCCTCTGACTTTCCTTAGCTTTTGCTCATGGAGGCCAAAAAAACAACCTCACTTTCTACACTCCATCTTCATTCCTCAACTCCTGGTCCACCAACATCTAGTCTGTCTCCACAGTGACGTAAGTCAGACACGTGTGCTGTCCCTAGGAAGCTGGCAATAGATCTGCTGTTTGCCAATCCCCTCCTCCTTTGACATCGTGCCCAGGATATGGGGAAGGGTGGGGATGGGAGAAGGGCACTGTGAGGATTCATAGGTTGCCTTAGGGGATTCAGAGCCACCACATCATCTTCAGGTTCCAGCGCTGCGTGTAGGCATTTGCCAACTGTCATGCCTGCTGTCCCCTGGTTGGGATTATTACCTGAAAGCAGGAGTGAGGGCTGACTCTCCCGAGAGAAATCCGGCCCATTCTGTGAAAGAAAGCTAACTGAAGGCCCGTGTTGGCATACCTTCAATCTCCCAGCAGGATCAGCATCACCTGGGAACTTGTTAAAAGCAGCCTACCTAAGACCTTCTGAGTCAGCAACAGTGATCTGTGTTTTAACTCAGTTAATAAAAGACTTGCCCGATATGCATGAAGCCTTGATTTAACCCGCAGTATCACACAGACTGGGCATGGTGACACATGCTTATACCCTCAACATGTGGGAGATCGGGGGGATCAGAAGTTCAAAGCCAACCGCGACTACATCGGCTGTTCAAGGTCAGCCTGGACTATCTAAAACCCAATTGGGGGGGGGGGGGAAGGGAGAGAAATGGCAAGAAAATTTCATGAATTTTTTTTGCATATGTGGGTGTACCTGAGTGTGTATATGTGCCCTATGTGTGTGCAGATGCCCAAGGAGACCAGAAGAATGTGCCAGATCACGAGAACTGGAGTTCCAGGTGATTGTTAGCCATTATGTGGGCGCTGAGAACCAAATCTAGGTACTTTGCAAGAGCAGCCAGTGCTCTAAACAACTGAGCCATATCTCTAGCCCCTGTATAGTCATCATTTTAAAAGTTTTATATTATAGAAACACATAATTAGCTAAACACTCTATTAAAAATAAAAGTAATAAGTATTCAAAACTTAACACATCCAAAATATCTAATTGAGCTGGCATCAGGCTCTTGAAATTGCATCTACCTACTGGGTGAGAGCAATGCATGGTGTTTGGCCCCTGATAGCCTCTTGTCAGCCCTGTGCAGTGAAGACGTAGGAACAGTTTGAAGGCAGCCACCGATGGGATATTTACAAGGTGGGCATCAGTAAGTGCTATAGACCATAGCTTTTCATCCCTCAGCTTCTCATCCCACTAGAGAGTTTTTTTCCAGCTTCCTTCTGCTTGATGAGGCTCCGGAAGTTGTGATTTGATGCACCCAGGGTATAAAACTTAAAAGAATCCTCAGCCAGTGGTGACACACAGCCAGGACTGGGCATCACTGTGCTAAGGAAGGGCCATCTTGTAGAAGGCTCGTAGAAACACGTTGTATGGCAGCTCATGCCCTGGGAAGGAAGACAAAGGAGTTCCAAAAGTTCTCAAAATCAGTCATCTCAGCCAGGTGATGGTGGCACATGTTCTCTGGAGGCAGAGGCAGGCAGGTCACTGTGAGTTCCAGGACAGTCAGGACTGTTACACAGAGAAACCCTGTCTCGATATATATAATCTCAGTGAGATCAGGAAAAGCAACAAATAAGTGTCAAATGGCAAGGAGGGAACACGGTGGCCAATTGAGTTCACACCCTATTCCCACCACACCCTGGGCCACTCAGTGCCAATCATCAGCCCCACGTGGGAGGAAGGCCCAGGCCTGCCAGAGCCTCTGATTTCTTCCAGCTAAGCTAAATGTTTACACTGGGCCTTGCCAGTCTTCAGGAAATCATACAGGCCAAACAAAACCACTGTGTCCGGCATCAACCAGGAAGCAGCTAGCTGGACTCATCCACCAGCATGAGGGTCTCACTGGGACACATGGAAGCATGGCCCTAGGAGCAGCAGAGCATCTACACGAGAAAGCTGTTGTGCTTAGAGCCCAGTGGAGTGTGGGCCTGCACAGCTACCAGGTCCTCCTCATGGCCTAGGCTACATGTAGGTGGATGTCAGGGGGCCCAAGGAAGGGGGTGACATTTTTGATTTCTCCTCATATCATACTGTGAGCTCTAGACACGGTTTACCAATATTTTGGAATTTTTCCCCACTAGGGCCATGACCAAAGACCTGACAAGAGCAGCTTAAGGGAGGATGACTTTATTTTGGTGGCAACTTGAGGAGACATAGTCCATCATGGTGAAGAAAACATGGCCATAGGAGCAGAACATAAGGATTCCTGCTTAGAGGACCCACAAGTAGGGAAGAGAAAATGCCGGTTCTCAGTATGCTTTTGTACACACACACACACACACACATATGTACGTGCATGCACACAAATGCACACACACACATGCAAACACATACACACTCACACACGCACATGCATGCACACGTACACACACACACGCATGCACACACATACACTCATGCACATTCACACATGCACATGCACATACACACACATCTTTTTAAGATTTCTTTTTAATTACGGCAGGTCAGTATATACACATGTGTGCAGGTGCCCATGGATGCCAGAAGAGAGGGCGTCCTGTGTCCTGGATTTGGAGCTACAAGCAGCTAAGAGCCACCTAATGTGGGTGCTGGGAGCCAACTCAGGTCTTCTGCAAGAGCAATAAGCACTCTTACCCACCAAGCCATCTCCATTCCCTGTTTTTACTTCAGCCCAAGATGGTGCTGCCCACGTTCAGGGTGTTTCCCTCACCCCTGCTGGCTAGTTTTATGTCAAGCTAGAGTCATTTGGGAAAGAGGGACTCTCTCAGTCTAGAGCAAGTCCATAGGGCATTTTCTTCATTCACAGTCCACTGTGGATTGCGCCATCTCTGGCCAGGGGGTCCTAGGTGGTATAGGAAAACAGGCTGAGTGAGCGGGTAAGCAGTGTTCCTCCATTGTCTCTGCCCATTTCTGTCTGCAGACTCTGGCCCTGAGTTCCTGTTCCCTCAGTGATTCTGTGTGACTTGAGAGCTGTAAGTGGAAATCAGCCTTCCCTTCCCCCAGCTGCTTTTAGCAGTAGTGTTTATCCCGGCAAAAGAGGCTGTAAGACACCACCTCAGTTAACCTTCCCTAGAAACACCCACAGAGATCCTCCCGAGGTGTGGTTCACTCACGCCTAGGTATTCCTCAATCACGATTAACTATCACACATGCTCTAAAGGTCAAAATGAATAACGAGACCTTGTGACAATTCCTATCCCAGGAGATTTTTGTGGAATGACATTAATTTATGTGGTTTTTTTTTTTTATTATTTGTGATTGTGTGTGTATGCATGTGTGTGTGTGCGCGCGCGTGTGTGATGTATATACACAAGTGTGTGCTGGTAAGCATGCATGCCTAGGCGAGCACAAGATGTCAGGCTATCTCCTTCCACTTTAAACTGTGAAATAAGTCCCCTCATTGAAGCTGCTCCTTCCTGTTTCATCCAGGCTCACTGGCCAGAAGGCTCCTGGGATCGTCTGTCTCTGCCCCCACAATGCTTAGGCTATGCACACATATGATCCTTTCCGGCTTTTCTGTGGTTTCTGGAGATTCAAACTCCAGTCCTCTTGCTTGATTAGCAAGTGCTTTTACCTCTCAGTCACCTCCCTAGCTTACCGTGTGATGACATCAAATAACTGAGCACTGTGTGTAGAAATGCATGATCCTCTACACTCACACCCATGTCTGAGGTCAGAGGAGCAGATTGGCCAAGGCATTGCGACCGCCAGATAAGACCTCTGACTTGTCACCAATCCTGGGCTTGAGTTTTCAATGCTCAGGTTCCCACGTGGTCTAGTTCCTCTCAGCAACCCCAGCCCAGTAAAACTGAGAGCTTCTCCACACAGGAACTTGTCTAGATGAGCGTTCACAGCAGCGCTATTCCTCTTCGTCCGAGAGGAGGAACAACCCAGGTGTGTTCCCTATTTGTCCTGTCTCTGTGATAAAATATCCTGATCAAAGAAACAAAAGAGAAAGGGTTTATTCTGGCTTCTGATTTGAGGGGTGGTCCATCATGGTGCTGAGGAACCGTGGGAAGCCTGGGGTTGCTGGCTACATTGTATTTGCCATCGAGAAGCAAAGTGACAATGTTCATATTCATATTCATATTCATGTTCATATTTCTCCGTATTCAGTCCAGGATCCCAGCCAATGGAATGACGCCACCCGGAGTTAAAGGAGGCCTTTCTGCCCCAGTTAACCTAAACTAGGTAATCTCCCATGGGCATGCCCAGAGATTTGTTTCCTGAATGACTCTAGATCCTGTCTGGTTGACAACTTTAACCATGGCAACTCTACCCCTTATCAAATGACATGCACACTTGAGGCCATAACCTTCCTCTCTTTGTCGCTATAGGCTTAGGGCTATTTTATAATGCAAAAAAATGCATTCGGTCCAAGACAAAAAGACAACATAGATGGTAACAGATCCAAAACTGTTTAAGAAATAAGTGCTGAGCTTCTTCTGAGATTCAGGAAATCTCTGTAAGCCACCACATAAACAAAGAACAAGTTACAGGACTGGAAAGATGGTTCAGCAGGTAAAAGCATTTTCTATACAAGATACCCACTCTCGTATGACTTCTGCATCCATGTGCACACATGCACAAACCTGCACATATTTATTCATGCAACATACACATATGTTACTTTTAACATATAATGGCATTAAAGAAGCATTCCCATCTACAAGGGAAGAACAGGGTCCCAGAAAGAATGATCAGATCCGTTAAACCCAGAAGGGCATGCATCCTGTGCTTCCATGTCAGGCATTTGGAGCTCATGACGGAATCGTCTGGGTTTCTTTCTCATTCAGCTCTTCTGCATGTAGCACACAGGATCTTTCCTTGGGGCCAACTCCACTCCAAGTTTAAAGGTTCCCTTTGTATATGTCCCATGGTCCTGCCATCTCCAACGCTCAGTGACTCTCTAAAACTGTAGTGTAAGATTCCCCTTAATCATTCATGCCTACAAAACCAGGGCAAAGGGAAGCTGGCAAAGAAAGACAATGAAGATGCCAAGTTTTGCTGCCAGCAGGGGGTGGCTCCTGGCCTGCTTGAAACATAGTTGCATCCTGCTTGAAACATAGTTGCATCCTGCTTGAAACATAGTTGCATCCTGCTTGAAACATAGTTGCATCCTGCTTGAAACATAGTTGCATCCTGCTTGAAACATAGTTGCGTCCTGCTTGAAACATAGTTGCGTCCTGCTTGAAACATAGTTGCGTCCTGCTTGAAACATAGTTGCATTCTGCTTGAAACATAGTTGCATCAGCCTCTGTGTGCTGACCTAGAGCACATTTCCAGGGACAGGTGTTTTGAAGGTCAGGGAACTCATTAAGCAACAACCTGAGTTTAGCATTTTCACAAGGCAAAGCCTTGATGGGTACGGTCTTACCCTCACAATATCTTTCCAGCTCTCCCAAACGCTACAGTTCTCTTTAATGTTTCTAATACTTTTAACAATTACAAATGTGTCACCACCTGCAACCTCTTGTCTGAAACTTTAAATCGCACCGACCTTCCTTCCCTTCCTGTCCTTCCCTTCCAGTTTTTACTGTTTTTCACTGTAAACCTGTGTGTAAGCAGTGAGCAGCAACCATGCCACAGCTTGGATACGCTCTTGTCTGAAACTTCCTCCTGCAAGTGAGTTAGTTCATTGCCTCCAATTTCAGCCTCTCTCCAGCTCTCAGGACACAGAGTGCAGCCTGAGTCTTTGCCAGGATGTCTGTCACACAAGTGGCTCCTTGCCTAGTTCCACAGAGTCCTTGCTCCCCACCAAACCTCACGAGTCTCACTGTCAGCATGTCTTTTAGAACTCTTGCCTTCTAAGTTCCTATCAGAATTGCCTAATAAGCTCTCCTGGAAGTATTCAGGGACTTTTCCAGCACAAAGTCTCCAACTCTTCTGCATTTCTTCTCTCTACCAGTTCCAAAAGCCTGAGAATCACAAGGTAAGATTTATCCCAGTAATAGCCCCTGCTTCTTGGTACCAAATTTCTGTGGTTTTTTGTTGTCTTTCACAAGTATGCCTAGAACCTTATCTCCTAGTGATTCTAAACCCTGCCGTTTATGAGAATAACCATCACATCAGATGACCGTCAACTAATGAATGGAAAATTAAAATATAGTATAAGACACATGATCAGTCATCCTCATCAACTTAGACCATGAAACCCAATACAGACAAGTTCAACAGAACTGCAATATACGGGCTGCCCATGCACGCTTCAGCATTGCCAGGGCATATATTTCATTCAGTTTCATATCCGTACAATGGGATGTTATGAAATTATTAAGAAGGAGTTATTGACACACCCCCACCCCCAATACACCATAAATGTACCTGAAAAACACTGCAGTAAATGAAAGAAGCCAGCTAGGAAGTGGTAACATTTCTTGCATGGTAAGATTCCACTTATAGGAAGATTCATAACAGAAACATAAACTAGATGAGTGGTCACCAGAATCTGGGAGGAAATGAAGAAGGAGTGCCTGCTAACAAATGGGTCAGGAGTTCTTTGAACATTAAAAAAAAACCTGAAATTTTATAACAGAGGTGATGTACAGCCATCCTGTCTTAGTTACATTTCTATCGCTATGATAAAACACGTGACCAAGGCAACGCACAAAACAAAGTGTGTAATTTAGATTCATGTTATCAGCGTCCATGATGTCAGAGCAAGGACATGGCAGCAGGAACAGCTGAAAACTTACCTCCTGATCCCTAAGTAGAAGACAAAGGGACACGCGGTGTTGGTGTTGCACACTGTTACTGCCAGCACTTGGGAGACAGAGGCAGGCTGATCTCTGTGAGTTTGATACCAGCCTTGTCTACAGAGTGAGTTCCAGAGCAGGTTCAAAAGCTATACAGAGAAACCCTGTCTCGAAAAACAAAACAAAACAAAAAATAAAAAGAAAACAAATAAAAAAGAAGGCAAAGGGAGAGACACTGGGGATGGTGTAGGTCTTTTGAAACCTCAAAGCCCACCCCCAGTATCTCACCTCCAACAAGGCCACACCTCCTAATCCTTTCCAAATAGTTCCACCAACATGGGAACTAAGTATTCAAATATATGCGCATGTGAGGGCCATTTTCATTCAAACCATCATATTCCTCGACTTATGCTTTAAGCTAAAAGTAAATTATTTAAAAAGTTATACCCATATATCTAAGGAGGCAGCTTGTTCCTTGGCAAGACATATATAAACATCCTCTGTATCTCATTGTGGAATGAATCAGGACAGGAAGCTGTGCGGTGACAGTCCCGATGATGACAATTGGCATTGCAGATGCCAGGCCCAGACTTTTACTAATATTTACTTTCTCACAGCCAAGGAAAAGAAAGGCCTGAGACACGCTGGTTGGAATCAGAGTGCCATGTGAACAGAGGATATAAAAATAGAGAGGGGAGGCCCTGGAATAGGTCTTCATATTTAGTAGCTGGCACAGTCATGTTCAGGGAAACTGGGGGGAGGGGAGGGGCAAATCTTCCCAATCTCTCCCCACCACCAGAGAGGTTCCCACTTTGTTCTTTTTTTTTTTTTCATATTTTCAAGTTTAATAGATACTACAAAAAGAACAGGCTGATTTCTGCAACAGCTGTATCATATAGTCTACCCACAACACAGCTCAGTCCATTCCCAAAAGTGGAAGAAAGGCCAACCCCCATCTCCCAGACCTGTAGGAAAGGCATGTCTTGGATGACACCAAGTTTTTTTTAAGCACGAATAGAGTACAAGAGATTTTCTTCTCGCTGCCCAATGCAGCCTGGCAGAAAAATGGTCCAGTGCTCACTTCTGCTTAGAGAAATATTCTTTGCTCTTCTGGACATCAGGCTTGATGGTATCACTGCCAGGTTTCCAGCCTGCTGGGCACACTTCACCATGTTTGTCAGTGAACTGGAAGGCCTGAACTAGTCTTAGAGTCTCATCCACAGAGCGGCCAACAGGAAGATCATTTACAGTGATCTGTCGAAGGATACCTTTATCATCAATAATAAAGAGGCCCCTGAAAGAGATACCTTCATCAGCTTTTAAGACTCCATAATCCTGAGCAATACTACGCTTGGGGTCTGACACCAAAGGGATGTTCATAGGTCCCAGTCCTCCTTGTTTCTTGGGTGTATTAACCCATGCCAGATGACAGAAGTGAGAATCCACAGACGCTCCAATCACTTGGCAGTTCAGTTTCTTAAACTCTTCTGCCCTATCACTGAAAGCAATGATCTCAGTGGGGCACACAAAAGTAAAATCCAGAGGGTAAAAGAAGAATACGACATATTTTCCTTTGTAATCACTTAGGCTGATATCTTTGAATTGTCCATCTGGCATAACAGCTGTGGCTTTGAAATTGGGGGCAGGATGCCCAATTTTTGCATTTCCTGAAGACATCTTGCTATCAGCTTTAATTCCAGCACTCAGGAGGAGGAAGCAGGCAGATCTTTGTGAGTTCAAGGTCAGCCTAGTCTACAAAGTGAGTTCCTAGACAGGCTCCAAAGATACCCTGTCGAGGCCTGTGTGGCTCCAACATAGATAACTATTTTCCCTAACTAGACTGGTACGGAGTCATGAGGAATAATCAGACGCAGCTTACACGGTCATCCTTGAAGGGCAAGATCTCCCACTTTGTTCTTATTTGGCCAAGAATCCCCCATGCTTCTGAACTCTAATGCAGGCCTCAAGCACCATGTCCAAAAATCAAAACATTTAATTTCTCCAAGTCATGAAGAAAGTTATTTTTAGTTTATGGAGATGGTCCCATGGAGAAGAAGTTGGTAACAGTATGGGAGGAAAAAAAAATACTAGCCCAGCCGCTGGCATCCCCCTCCCCCGCAGTTCTCAATGGAAGGGCAGGGGTGGGAAAATAGATGTCCCCAAGACCCTGGGAAGAAGCTCTTTTAGGTGAAGAAGCCTCTTCAACATGTCTAGGCAGGGGCTGGGTACTCCCCTGGCCCACAGAAGGAAGACTTGTCAGTCAGTACGCAGTCCAGAATATGGAAGTTGCTCTGTGGGCTGCAGCTACAGGAAGCGAATGCAGGGCATTGGTTACTAAAGCATTCTGAAGGCTAAAGCAGGAGAAGGGGAGCCATGAGGTTTGCAAGAGACTGGAGCTCTGGGAACTTGTGCCCCCAGAGAAAGTGCTAACAAGGAAAATGACTACAGTCTGGGACTCCCTCATTAGGTGGAAGTGGCTGGGGGCCCTCTGCTCACACTGTGGCGCTGGGAAAGCTGCATGTTAATCCTCTTCCTGATGTTGTGGGGGCCAGGATGCCAGATGACCTCTGTCACCCCAGCACCATCTGAGCCAACGCTCACCAAACACGGTGCTATTCAAACAGCCATTGTCTCCACTGCCCTTGTCCCGGCTGCTGAGCTGAAGCCCACCTCCTGCGATGCTGTTAAAAGCTGAGGAAGGCTTCCTTTGTCCCTCCCTGCCTTCCCATCACCTGACTGTGTCCCCAGGGGCAGGGTCTACACACTCTAACCAGCAGGCAAAATCTAAGCAGAGGGCAGGGCCCCAGCCTCCTTCTATACGGAATAGAGCAGAGGGGCTGGAAGGGGGGACATCAAGGGACAAATGACTAGGATGGCCAGGCCAGGGGAGCCTTTGTGGCTGCAGTAGCTAAAGAGGGGAAGAAAGTTAACTCATTTCCATCCTACACAGAGCTTGAGCTTGTGAAAAATTGACCTTCTCAAATACAGACAGATTTCCTTGTCTTTTGTACTCACTCGTTGTTCATACTTGTCCGCCGTGATATCCGCTAAGGCAGGGACTAGTGAATGTCACTAATACTTGTGCCACCTCCCTCTTACACTCTACTGATCTCCGGAGTCTTCCTGGGCTTCTAGAACTCCTATGGTCATTTTTCCTGCAGAGATTGAAGCCAATGTGAAGGCAGGGAGGGGGGGTGTGAGGAGGCTCTAGTCTAAGCAGACAAAAAGATGCTCCCCAGAGACACTATCAGAGACCACCAGTCTGCTGCTGGAACCCCTCCAATTTTGCCATTACTCCTGGCTCACTGTCCCCAGGGGGAAGGACAAAAATTGAGTTCACGTCGTTATTTTTTTTTTCTTAAAAGGCAGAAGCATACCTTTTATTTGAGGAAATGAGCCTTTTCCCTGGCACGAAATTCTAAAAGGGTTTTGTCATATGGAGCTTTTCTTGTTTCTATGACATCGCAGAAGCATCCCCTACTTCTTCCCATCAAACTCAGAGCAGTCAGCGTGCCCACTTCAGGCAGAGGTGGCAAAGAAAAGCCAAACAGCCAGTGAGATTATGTGTGGTACTGCCATGGCCCTGGTTACGTCAAGAACTGGGTATGTAGAAGGTGTGTGTGCTTCAGCAGGCAGATCTTAGTGCCCACAAGCCTCCACTCAGTGGAAGAAGCTGCCGAGATGGGAGGAAGGAAGGAGGGCTAGAGAAGGCAATAGCTCTGCTCCTCGTGGGATAAAGAAAGACCAACGGTCATGGGCAAGGAGCTCCCTCCCCGCACGAGCAAAACTTTGTCCTTCAAAAGCACTCATCCTGCTTTTGGGCAAAGGCCTTGGGCTTGGAGGGAAACCCACATGAGAGTCGAATAGGGTGATATGTTAAGGAAAGTAAAGGTGCTTGGAGAGCAGCTCTGCAGGCCCGTCACCCCTATCAGTGGTGCCTTTCAGGAATCAGAGGTGTGACTTCCAGAAAGAAGACTTCTGTTGAACCAGAGTGCATCTTGCTGAGCTCTCCCTGGGCAGGGTAGGCAATGGGAACAAGGAAAGGGCCAAGGCTGGGTCCCAAAGGGAGCGAAAGATGTGCTCTGAAGTGAAAGGCACCGGTGACATGCAAGCAAGAACGAGGCAGTCGGAAAGCTGGAAGAGAAGGTTACCCAGCGGGAAGAAAGCGTGTACAAAGGCAGAGAGGCAGACGTCTTCGTCTCTTGATCGCGACGGAAACATCTGAGCAGACAGTCTTGGCATGGAGGGTGTGAAGGCATGTGCCTCACATAATGGCGTCCAGGAACTGGGGGGAGAAAATGCTGACACTCTCCTTTCCTACCTTTCATTCCATCCAGTCATCTAGTCTTTGGGGAGATGCTCCCCATATTCAGAGTAGGTTTCCCAACCCTGTAGTTAATCCTCTCTGGAAACACCCTCAGACACGCAGACAATGCCCGCTTCATGGATCTCTTAGGTGCCTCACAAGCCAACGAAGCTGATGATAACCATTTTTAATCTTGGGATACTTCTCTGAGTTGGTTCCCACACTAGCCTTTCCTCCGGAGTGCCTCATGGGTATGCTTGGATAGCTGGTGACGAGAGTAGCTTTATGGAGACAGATTCCCACAAGTAGTTATCCAGGTTAGTGTTGGGCTGACTAAGGTGTCCTAGGGAGGGGCAGCTACATGCTTCTGATGTGTGAGTGACTGGCTAGAACTCAAAAGGGGGACAGGACCAGAAGGAGAAGAGAAGCGATTCACATTCATGATGAAGCAAGGGGAACTGGGAAGCCACTGGAAGAATGTCTCTGACTTGTTTTATTCTAGACGCCACACACCTTCACTGGCTTTTCCCAGCCTGAAGAGCCAGAGGCTGGTCACCAACCCTCTGATGACCTGTGTTGTGGCCACTGTAGTTATGATGTAGACTCATTAATGTCAGGGAGTCATAGTTGAGGACAGCATGAGATCTTGGTGGGGGACATTCAGTAAGTTACGATGTCAGAATTCACCAAAGGTCAAACAGATTGTCTCATGTATGACGTAGATACGCCAACTAAAACATTTCATAATCATGGTTGTCAAATGTTATTTTGCCGTCTGGAGTTACCACCAACTTGGAAGACCTTGATGGCGTCTTCTTCCAAAACCAGAAGTTAAACAGCTTTCTGAGAGCACATGAGAGAGTGGTCAGCTGGGAAGAAGGCTCTCCCAAAGGCATAAACTGCGGATGGGAATGAACCATTTGGCTGGGAGCAACTGCAAAATCATGAGCAGCATGAACTGGGGAGACACAGAGAAACCACATCTAGGCAGATCGCTGCCCAGGAGGGCTGCACCCTTGGGAACCATCCTTTTATGAGCTGCTTAGAGGATTAGAGATGAGAGTCTGTAGAATGCCTTACCCAGGTCAAAAGAAGACAGTAGAGAATCTGAGAGGAGAAGGGAGGGGTGGAGGGACACCTCCTCCCCCCCCCTTTTCCAATTCCTGCGTCAGTTTTGTAGCGGGATCTATCAGCAGCTGGCTTCTCAGTCCCAGAGTCACCACGGAATTCCAAGTCCAAGGACAACATCCAGGTGCTGCAGGGCAGATACCACTGAAGGATGCACTCCTGGGTTCTGAAGGAAGACCTGGGTACCAGAAGGCTGAATAACCCGGGAATAAGACATGTCCAGAGAATCAGTTACTTCATGTCTTTCCAAAGATGGGGGATGAAGGACTCCAAGAAGTGCTTCAGAGGGGCGGGGGAAAACCAGTAAACTATTTTTTAAAAAAGAAAGAAACAAAACAATCTACCATATATATGCAGATGTTCAATGCCATCCTTAAATTTTTATTTTAAAAATTATTGTAATACAATTTTCTACCTTTCATGTCAACAAAGTTTGAAGATGTGAATATTCTCAGGAAATAATTATTGATGGGTACAAAGTGGATGGTATAATATGTTATTAGTATAGCATTATTTATAGTGCTGGAAAAAGTAACATATACACCTTACAGCAGAATGATGTTAAATAAATTATGTCATTTATAAACTCACACTATAGAATACTGCTTAGGTATTTTAATGATTTAAAGAATATCTGAATCATAAAATATTTGTAGAATATCTCCTAATAAAGTGTAAAAAGAAAAGGTAAAACTATATGCATTCAATCCAATCTTGTTCCTGTTAAACATGTACATTAAATATACCCATATATGCCTACTTAGGAATGAGATACTGTAAAAAGATATTTAAAGTGTTAATAACTAAGTCACACCCCAAACCAATTTAATCATAATAATGGATGGGTGGACACATCAGTGTTTAAAGCGCCCCAGTGGATTACCATGGAGAGCAGCCTTGCGGTCAACATTCCAAGCACGCCCACCTTATTCTGTGTAACTCTCCCCCCCCCCCCCCCCCCGCCACAAACCTGCAAGAGCTCATTTTGTGCCTGCCAATCGATTTCTTCAGATGACCATTTGGACCTCGAAAACAAAATGGAGCACTCCAGTGTTTGCTTGCTGTAAAGAAGCACAGTGCACATTTCCAGACCTGGGGTGTCCATGAATTCTGAAGCCAGCCTGATTCTACTTGAGGGGGCCACCCTCAAGTATCGGGTGGAATTTTTAAAAAATAAGAATCTACCTCGATTTATCACAACATGCTTTCTAAGAAGGAGTCATAGAAAAGCAGATGGTCCCCAGGGAAGAAGGACCATGAGGGTATATAAAGAAGAACAGGGATGTGTACTGTTAGTGACCAGACACTGAAAAATTCTGTCATCTGTCATCTACAAGGCTGTGGCTCCTGTCCAAGCCTAAGGCCTGAGAACAGGAGAGCCAACGAGGTGAGTCGAAGTCCAAGGCACAGGCCTGAGAGCCAGAAGCACTGACATCCAGGGACAGAAGAAAATGGAAGCTGTAGCTCACCGGGCAGAAGAAGCCCTTCCTCCTTCATCTCTGCCCAAACCCTTGACTGATTACATGATGCCCAACTGAACTGGGAGGGCTGACTTTGCCAAATTTACTGACTGAATGAATGACTGCAGAGGCCCAAAACTGTCAGCCTATTTCCACCTTGTCTGAAGGTCAGAGAGGTTTAGCTTGTTCAAAGTTGTTGACAACAAGCATGGCTACACACCCTGACCTAGGGTGTGGTTACTTGGTGTTCTGGACTTAAAGATGGCCCACACCTGTAGATCCACTCCACCCTGACCAATGGTCAGGATATCCCAGCATACTTTGCTCCTTCTTTTGAACTAGGAGGCTTGACCTTGGGAGTGGCTGCCTTCAGGACACGTGGTCTAGGGTGGGTTCACTGCCTAAACAATAGAATGCTTTTCTCGGGAATTAATGACTTGATGGTTCAAAGTATTGAAGCGAGAAAATGTTCTAGTTGTCCTTTGTATCATGTTAAAGCCGTCATTTGTCTTTTCCCCCTTGTTGTATTGCGGTATAAAAAGTGTACGGAAAATTAAACTTAGAAGGATTTCCGTACTCACTGGAACTCCCTCCCGGGACTATCCTATGTTTCTGTGTTATTATTTTCACTTGTGTCTTTGTTCTCTTTATTTTTCTAATCCCCATGACCCTACCCTGGTACATGGCATTTTTGTCAAAGCTGCTCTCTGACAAATAATCTCTTTCAGAAATTCCCTCACCAACACACCCCAAAATAATGACTAATGAGCCACCTGGGCACCCCTTAGTTCAAGTTGACTTCAGAGATGGTTCACAACATACAAGGGAGCTATCCGTCTGGTTCTACATAGGTGGTGTAGCCACAGGTGTTTTCAGACTTCAAAATGGTATCAGGTACCTAATGACCTTGCTGTTGGGAAAACAATGGGCAGAAGCTCTTTTACTGAGGGAGAGCTGCCTGGATTCCAGACCTTTCTGACCTCAACCAGTTTGGGTCCAGATAAGACTCTCCCTCCCGCCCCCCCTGCAACCAGGGTGTGTCTGAGATTTTTGCCTGTTGCTGGACGTGGTTCCTGAAAAAGGCTGAGGCTCTCTGTTCTGACATCAGTGTTACGGCCCCATGGGGACTGCCCTGTCCCCTGTCTATTCTTGGGTCTTCGCCCACTCCAAGAGGCAGGCGTGTGGAAAAAAAGGAGTCAGCTTTTACATTTCTACCATGAAACAGTAATGGGAGTTTCTCAGACTTCCCAGTGGCCACGTGTGAATCTCTACCAGGACACACATCATGAAACACAGTTGGCAGCAAATACTTGTCCTATGCCAAGAAGGTGATTGAAGTGTCTGGAGGTATACCTGGAGTATCAAGAGACCTGGGGCTTCTGGAGAACCCCAGAGGACAGTGTGGGAGTGGTCCCAGGGCACTGGATGGAAAGGGTAGCCCCAGTCAGCATCAGCAGCCCCAAGAGAAATGGGTTGTAAATATTCTTCAACCTTGACCTACCTGCAGAACTGGAGATGCCAAGAGCTTCTCTTGGTTTCAGCCCTCCAGCTAGTTCTGTGAGTGCCGGAGTTCTGAACCACGGTTTTAGAGTCCTGTGTCTCCATCCCAAGCCTTTAAAGCCGTCTGGGGAATTGTGTGAAAAGCCTTACAGGGTAACTCAAATTCAGAGTCCCCTAGGGAAGCCCAGTCATGGGATTTTTCTTAAGGTCTCAGAAAGGGTACTAACTGAATTTGAGATCTTCACTTTGAAAAGACAGGAGACTTTAAGCAGCAGCTTAACAGATGCAGAATACACACACCATGTACAGGTGTCGCACACAACACTCATTACATACCATACACACCACACGGTATGCACTCATCATGTGTACATGACACCTCGTGTGCACAGACACACACGACAGAGCCCATGTTGACTCCCCATCCAGCTGGGATGAGTTGCCGAAGCTTCAGTGTGTGTAACAGGATTGAACTTTCCTCTTTCGCTGGTGACCTTTGGATAAGATTGAATTATTTCCTTAGGAAAGTAAAGAAAATGCCTCAATTGTTTCTGACAAGCTCACTTCATCTTCGGGACTACTTTGCCAAACAGCACTTATCTGATTTGGAAGTCCCAAGCCTCCTCTAGATGGTTGTCTATTGAACTGAAGAGACACCACGTGATGTTGGGAGAGCCCAGGATTGAAGAGGGAAATGTCTCCCACTGGAACTGAGGAGTATCTTATGCTTCACCCAGAACAGCTCCTCCTCTGTTTTACAGGGGAATGCTGGGACGTGTAAGTACCTCTGTTGGATCCCAACTCAGCTGCAAACAAAGCCAAATTTTGCCGCCCTCTTGAACTGTATTTTGGTAAGACTATCCTGAGTGGGCAGTAAGCACTGTGTTAGCATTTTCAATTTCAGTGTTCTAATGTGTCAGCATGACAAGGGCTAAATCATGGCTCAACTATGTACCAGCTGTAGAATTACTTAACCTCTCTGTGCCTCAGCTTTCCTATTAGTAACAAGGAACTTCCGCCACCCTCCAGAGTCTCCAAAGACATTTTTATTTTCTCACTGTATTTTGGACAAGGCCAGCCCTCTCAGGCAGTGATAGTTATTCTCATGGACTGGGAGGTAGTCCATGCTGTCATCTAGACCTAAGTTTCCTTCACCTTGGCCCTGCACTCTCTGTGCTACGTCCCGCGCCTGTGATGGGAGGGACTGAGCCTCACATTCCATGGGGAATGCTTTTCAATAGGTAGTGACATTTGGGGACCTAGGAGGAGGAGGACAAGATGGAGGGGGAGGAGGAGGACAATGAGTACGAAAGGGAAGACTCTTGAAAGAAAAGTTTCTGGGGATTTGGAACATGTTTCATTCACGACAGCTGTTTGGCCCTGTTGATGATGCTGCACAGGACGATAACCTTGTTCAGGGATAACCAGGACACAGATTTACGTATCCATCATCAGACACCTGGCTAGGAGCACAGCCCACTGTCGCCCCTGCTTTCTCTTGATATGCTGTGTGACCTCCAATTAAATCCAATTTTGTACCCTAGACCATGTCCCCTTGCCTGATGGGCACTAAACGGCTTCTGCTGGAACTCAAACATTGTGGCTTCCTGGATCCTCACAACAGCTGGCAGTGAAGGCATTTTCTATGACTGTTGCATTTGAAGGACAAGGAAGTTTTTGCCTAAGGCTATGAATTAAACCACAGAAGGGATTCCAGGACCATATCTCCCTCTGGTCTTCTCCCCTGGAAAGCCCATTGTCCTGCATCATCACCATGGTGAGGTGGCTCTACCACCCTTACTTTCCCTTCAACATCCTTGATATTCATTTTGGGCTTGTTTCCCTGCTCTTTATTTTCTACAAAATTTTTCTTTCTCCTGCCTCCCTAGGGATCTAGTTGAAAGCTATGTATTTGCTGTTATTTTAAGCAATGAAATCTTCATTAAAATATCAACTATAATGTTAAAAATATAATATACAACAAAGAAGCATTTCAATTTAGAGACAAAAAATATTTCAACAAATGGTTTCTGAACAGATATCTGAGTCAAACGTCTGGACTGTACTGATTATTACAGATGAAATTCCAATCATTTGCCACATCAATGCCCACCTTAGAAGCACATATAAAACCCATGAACATATACGTAAGCACATGGTAGATATGGAGAAGGGAGGTTTGGTGTGGGAGAATGGTCTGTATTCTGTCAATTATATTTTAAATAAATGCTGAATAACCAATAGCCAGGCAGGAAGTATAGGCAGGACAACCAGACAGGAAGTAGAGGCAGGTCAATGAGAACAGGAGAATTCTGGGAAGAAGGAAGCCCATTCCTCTGCAATCCTGACCAGCCACAGAAGAAGCAAGATGTGACTGCCTTGCTGAAAAAGGTACTGAGCCATGTGGCTAACATAGACAAGAACAATGAGCTAATATAATTTATAAGAGTTAATAAGAAGCCTGAGCTAATGGGCCAACCAGTTTATAACCTAATGTAGACCTCTGTGTGATTTCTTTGGGACTTAACGATTGATTGCGGGAACCAGGCAGAACAGAAAACCTCAACAACAGAGGTTTGCAAAGCCATGTCTGAGATCAAGAAATCCAGGTTGAGATGACAATGGCTTCAAATGGGTTCCCCAGCTCCCACTTCCAGGAAACAAAACAGATATTTATCATAGGACACAATCTCAAAGGGAAGGACTCAGGGTGATGTGAAGTTCTAGAACCTTGGCAGAGCAGAGGAAAGCTGGCCCATAGAGGAGAGTGAGGGGTATGGGCTTGAGTGAGCCACGACTCACACTGGGAGCTCCTCACAGTGCTCAGTACCACCCATCTCTATCCACAGGCTGAAGAAGACGCCGGATGCTGTCTGCAGCCCTCCAACTCACAGGCCATCTTCTCTCTAGCCCTCAGAGACAAAGCACGGGGCAGGGCTATTCCTTGGATTATGCTGGGATGTTTGTCTTTGTCTTTTCATCATTCCACGTCTCAAGTTACCCAGCTCACAATTCATCTTCCCCCGGCTTTGGAACAGCACGCCATCCTCCCCTTGCCCTCACTTCTATTTATACGCTGGACTCTCGCACACTACCACGGAGAGGAAACCAGTTACGGATCGGGTTGAACTTCCCTGGTCTTGGTTAATTGTCGGCCGTGCCACCTGTAAACCAGGAGTGTGTGTTGTGGTCCTTACTCCTGGAGCTGCAGGTAGAGCAGGCGAAGGCAGGGCCAATGAAGTCAAAGGAGAGAAGTCAGGCAAGAGCTGAGTCCAGAAGCAGGATGGTGGCTCAGTCTGGACTTACCCAGCAAGTCAGAAGGGCCAAGGGCCAGAACAGAGCTGGGGGTGGGAAAGTGGGCCAAGTGTGGTGTTGTTCTCTCTCTCGCGCGCGGCTCTTACACAAACATAAAATAACAGCCATGGGAACGAGAGTGGGGAGGGGAGAATTGCCACAGTCCTCCCAATAAACTCATCAGATGCTTTTATTTTTTCCAAGTCGTTTTTCCAGGCCTCCCTCGGTGACATTTATGCAAAAATGTTACGCTGTGTGGTAAACACAGCTCGGGGCCCCCTTCCAAAGTTCCAAAATTCAGCTGTTCTGCCTGAGGCTCACGGACAGAGCACGTTCACATGTTGTTATACACTCCTCATCAGCTTAATAACCGCACAGCATCTCACTGGGTGTTGTCACCCATGCCACCAACAATGGGTGAGTGTACCAGTTTCTAGTAACTTGCGTGCTTTGGGTCATCGTTAGTATCTGAATTGTTTACACATCTGTTAAACATTGACGCTGGCGATAGGGGCTTTGCATTTCCTCGTTAAGTAGGAGGGACAGCCTTGCGTCAATTCTTTTGTTTACCAGTCCGGGCTCCTCCTGCCTGTGTTAATCTCCCCGGTTTCTCTGGCTTTCCTGGACCTGTGTACTCTTCGCGTAGGTGAATCTGGGTTTGCTCAAGACTGAGGAATAAGTTTGGAGTCTTAACTGCAAGGCGAGTAGGTCGCCTTGTCTTCTGCATGGTTTGGCAACTGCACACGCTGGGCTTGGTGCAATTGTGATTGCCAGTCTTAGCCTCCAGATGTCACGAATTTCCTGTCACAATGGACTGGACTCTGGAATCATGAGCCAAAAATTAAACTTTTCCTCTCTTAAGTTGCTTTTGTCTGGTATTTTGTCTCATTGATGAGAAAAATTAACATACAGCACTAGAATAGATTTTCTACTTATTACTAATAAATCCTTCACACTCTTCTGGTGGGCCTTCTTTCCCTTTTCTCCTATATAGTGGCAGCAATATCATTTTAAATGATGTCACAATTTAAGCACTTAAACCCTGCATGGGACTGAGCACATGCATTTGAGAAAAGGAGAAGCCCGTATTGTTTTTGTTTGGTCGGGAATGTGGTCCAGGGCTTTGTGTGTGCCAGACAAGCTCTTTACCACGGAGTCCCTTCATCCCAGAGAGTAGCCTATTGGTTAAGACTTCATGGTATCCAATCTTTACCCAATGTTGCCTGGACTCAGATCATAGCAGCTTAGTTTCCTCCTCTGAAACACAGAGATGACCGCTCCCTGCCCTGCTGTGGCTGTGAGGCGGAAGTGAGGTCATCAACACAAGACTTGGAGAATAGGGCCTGATCTATAGCTAGGAAGTGCTAGCTTCTCCTGGAGGGAGTGGAGGCAGCAGCGCTCTCTGTCACCATCCTCCGACACTGGGCATCTATTCTGTTATAGTGAGTCAGGGACTCATCACTGAGACAAACTACCTGGCCAAAGCAAGCTAAGCGAGGAAGAGTTTGCTCTTTGGCTTGGTTCCAGAGGGCAGCCCATTACGGCAGGAAAGTCATCACAATAGGAGCTTAGATAGGGCTGCTCTTCACATATCCCCCATAGCAGGAAGCAGAAATTGGAGAGTACAAGCGTCCAGCGCGCTTTCTCCTTCCCAGTCTGTCTAGGACTCCATCCTAAGGAATGGTACCGCTTACAATTAAGGTGGATCTTCTCACCACAACGAACCTAGTCTAGACAATCCCTCCCAGGCATGGCCAGAGGGTTGTCTCCTCGGTGATTCTAGCTAGGTCTCATCGAGATGATAGTATCAACTGTCCCAGACAGGACTAGAATAGTGACTGGTCATCCTTGTTTGTCTAACTCATCATGGATTTAACACTGAAGGTTCCGTGTCCTAAGAATCCCTCAGTACCAGGCATGTTAGAACGGTTGGACCTCCAAGTACAGCTAGAGTTTTAGCTGATCTCGTTGAATCTTCCCACCACCTCTTTGCTTTACACAAACAAGCATGGGGAATGCCAAGCAATTAAGAAATGTGCCAGGTAACACCAGAGGGGAGAGGCAAAGCCAGCTGACCTTTCCGAAGCTGTTCTTTCCGAAGGAACTCCTGGATTCCTCCTGGAGGCTGACTCATGGTCTCTTGATACCAACATTGTTTTTAATTGTTATAAAACTTACCATTTTGGCTGCTTTTAAGTGTACATTTCAGTAGCTGTAAGTCCATTCACAATATTGTGCAACGAACACCATCCGTTTCCTGAGTTCTTTTCACAACCCGAGAACGTCATTGGCCTATGATGACACAAGAGTCGGTAAGGAGTGAGTAGCTTCAGCCACACACACATCACCGCTCCTCTCTGCTTCTAAATTTGTCCACTGAGCCCCACAAAACACCAGCAAGCCGAGGTCGTGGTGAAGAAGTCCATGTTGTGATTAAGAACGAAAGAGAAATGAGCCCGAACTGTGGCTAGGCAGACACCACTGCCCAGGACCCCATGGGGCCCGGCTCTGGGAAACACTCCCTCTGTAACCATTTACAACTGAAGCCAAATGGACTCATGATTGTTTATTTCCAGTTCAGACAGAATTCTAAACACATGGCCCATCCGACCCGTACAACAGGTCTCCTCTTTCAGCTCTTCTCAGATTCTGACCCCACCCCCCAGCCGGGGCAAGGTCTGGTCTCAGGTCCTTTGTAGATTGCAGATGCCCAGAGAGTAGAAACACTGCCTCTCTGTGCCTGCTCTTGACCACGTAAGCCTAAGTGAAGAGCGTATGGCTTAGCAGCTTGACACTGTGCAATCAGCACAGGAACATAGAGGAAATAACTTTGTACCTAATGTTGAGCTGAACTCTGTGCATTGAATTCCCCCCACAGCCCCAGGTGTCGGATACTTGTCCTGTCTCCTTGTGGGGGTCCTGCGTGTCTGCTAAGTCACATTTTCTCTCTTTGATCACTGAAAAACTGGAGCGAATTCACAGGAGAGGGGTGAGATCAGAGAGAGAGAGAGCAAGAGGAAGGTCTGGCCTGTGGAGGATGGAGTTGGAAAGGTTAGGTGCAGGACCCTGAAAGGTGGGTACAGAGTACCCATCACAGAGCAGCGGTGCTGGCAGCAGCTGGGCCACAGGAGCAAGAACTACACCTGCAGTTTCCGCTCTGGGGAAAGCAGTAGCCAGCAAGCTGGACTAAACCCCCTGCAGTGTGTCTGCGATTCTGCACGAGGATGCTACGCGGTCAGAACGCACCATTACCCAGAGGGACGCAGAGGAAGGATAAAGGACAAGAAGCTTCCAGAAGAGAATTTCCTGTTTATCAACACAGCATACACAAGAAGTGCCTGGCATAGTGACTTTAACCAGGGTAATTTACAACCAGCGTGGCATCTGTGACCTCCTGGGTTTTCCCTGCTTAACCAGTTTACTAGTGATGAGTCATCGTATCTGACCTCACTCTGCCATCAAGGGCTCATCTCCTAAGGAAGCTTGTACTCGCTGCCAGCCCCTCGTCGATGTTTGTGTCTTGTTTATTCTCCTCCTCTGTGGATTGTGGTTTTCCGGGAGAGAGTCAATTCTGCTTTAGCAGAAAATGGAAAACCCAGTTGTTCAATAGATGACAAAGCCCATTTCCTCTTTCTCTTTTCGAAGGAGGCTGTTTTCAAAATGAGTTTTTCAGTCACCTGCAAGGAGCGAGCGTCATGCTTGAAACTCGGGACTTCTCAAATCCATGCCTCACGAGCATCAGGGGATGCTTGCCTGTGTTTGCTTTCAATCTTGATGATGTCAATCTCCTATGCTGTTGTGGGAGGCTGTTCATTCGTTTCCAGCTGTTCAGCCCCGAAATAACCACACAGAAACTATATTATTTAAGTCACCGCTTGGCCAATCATTTAAGTGTATTGCTAGCTAGCAGCCTCCCACAACCCTATGCCGTTGAGTTCAAGCTCACCACAGAATGACTATAAGCCAATGGGTGGGCATGGCTGCTCACTGATGGCTGTGCTCTTTGCAAGTGGGCACCGCTGCTCATTTGCATGCTTGCCCTGTATACAAACCTTTGTTCAGGTGTAATAGTGTTCAATTGCCTTCCCAGGCACCCTTCCCCATGCCTTCAGCACAATGGTGGCTTCAAGAGGACCTTTGCTCATCATCACTTCGACACTCTGCATCCTCCCCAGCTCCTCTCAGTCTAACCCCTTTCTCCTGAGAACCTGCATAAGCCCCTCCCTCAGACAGGTGGACATCCTTAGATAGGCTTCCTCTGTTGTACTGCGTAGCATCCTTCTGTGCTTAGGAACGTGCTCAGACAAGCAATCTGATACTCTTGTCTTACCCTCCCTGGTTTCCCAGGGCCTTACTGTGGTGTAGGCTCTGTAAACACACATAGCACATAAAAGCAAATACCTGTGAGTGAAAAGAGTCAACCTTCAAGGCCACATTGAAGGTTGAAGGCATCTTGATCCTTCTGTCCTAGAAGGCATCCCTGTGAGTACACACACACACACACGCACGCACACACACACACGCACACGCACACACACACACATACACTGTGCCTCTCTGAAGGTTTCCCTGGCTATGGCTCTGCTTGGCACTTAGGAAATGCTCATAGGATGCAAGTTGGCAGGAAACTGAGTTGTTTGCCCGCCGTAGTGCAGAGCGAACCCTCCTCAACACTCTGAGCTCAGGAGAGTTGTTTTCCTTCTGTTGGAAACACAGGAATCTAGAAATTCTGGGAGGAACATGGATTCCCATGCAGAATCATCGGTAGGGAGTCTTCATCTTCCTTCGAGAGGAGAGGCTCATGGAGCAAATGGCGTTTGTTACTACTTTGAGCGTCATAGAAATTCAAACAGGTAGGATGCAAACATTGTAAGGACCTGAAAGATGAAATAGTCATCCTTTCTGATAATTTTTAATTATAAATATATAGTTTCTATACAAGTGAAAACACAGCATTTGTCTTTCTGAGTTTGGCTTGTTTTGCTTGACGTGATGGTCTTAAATTCTATTCATTTTCCTGAAAATGACATAACTTCATCTTCTTCATGGCTGAATAGCCTTCCATTGTGTATGTAGGCCACATTTTCACTGCCCAGTCATCTGCTAGACATCAAGGCTTTGTATCTTGGCTTTTGTGAACAGAGGAGGAGTAAATGGTTGTGCCAATGGCTCTGTGGTGTGTTTATTTGTCTTTGGGTTTCTGCCCAGAAATGCTATCACAGTCATACGGTAGCTCTCTTTTTAGTTTTTGAGGACCCTCTACACCGATTTTCAAAGTAGCTATGTCAGCTCACGTTCCTACCAAAAGTGAACAGGAGTTCCCCCTTTCCTCATCTCCTCACCAGCATTTATTGTAGTTTGTTTTCTGACTAGAATAAGCTGTGATCTCAGCCAGGCAGTGGTGGCATATGTCTTTAATCCTAGCACTCAGCAAGCAGTGGAAGTTGGATCTCTGAGTTCCAGGCCAGCCTGGACTACAGGGTTAAGTTCCAGGACAGCCAGGGCTGTTACACAGAGAAACTCTGTATCCAAAAAAAAAAAAAAAAAAAAAAAAAAAAGGAAAAAAAAAAAAGGAAGAAGAAAAGAAAACAGGATGTAATCTCAATGACTAAGGATACTGAACCCTGATCGTTTTTTTTTTTTTTTTTTTGGTTTTTCGAGACAGGGTTTCTCTGTAGCTTTGGAGCCTGTCCTGGAACTAGCTCTTGTAGACCAGGCTGGTCTCGAACTCACAGAGATCCGCCTGCCTCTGCCTCCCGAGTGCTGGGATTAAAGGCGTGCGCCACCGCCGCCCGGCCCCTGATCGTTTTTGTTTTCTTTTGACAGTATTAGCATTCCAGGTCTTGCATTCAGATCTGTGATACATTTTGAGTTGAGCCTGTTTCTGTAGTTACTGCTTGTTTTGTAGGATGAGAGTTAGATGAACCAGTCTTTTAAAGACATCTGTCTTCTAGATGGAGACACAGAGGCCTACCCAAAAGAGTTCATCAAGACTAGTTGAAGACTGATGGACCGGTCTCACTTGAGTTTCTCTTGAGTACGACTGTTGTGATGTTTGTAGATCCTAAAACAGCAAGGCTTGGTGATTGGGCCAGACATGCAGGGAGCAGGGAGGTGAGAGGCTTCATGAACAAGCGGAGGAGCAGAACATTGCTTTGCCCTTCTGCAGCTGAGCTGCCCATACTCTGAGCAGGGTATCCTGGGACCTGAGAAGTGCTCAGCTCTGAGTATTCCCTGGGCCTGATCCTCACTTTCTTTTCTTGTCATATTTATGCATGATATACTGGAAGAATGTTTAAGTTATTAAGGCAGTAATTCTCAGCCTGTGGGTCATGGCTCCTCTGGAGGTCAAACAACCCTTTCACAGGATCGCCTAAGACCATCAGAAAACACAGATATTTAAATTACGATCATAACAAGAGCAATCATTATGGTTATTATGAGGTAATAACTAAAATAATCTAATAGTTGGGGTCATGAGGAACTGTATTAAAGGGTCACAGTATAAGGAAGGTTAGGAACCACAATATTAAGGAATGGTATTCTAGGACTAGAGAGAACGCACACAGAAAATTCAGCGAGCCCAGATGACATTGATTAGGTTAGAAGTCCCATGAGAGCAGTGGACTGGTACTGTGGCCTCCGTGGACCTTGGTACCATACCTGACATCCGGCCAGCACTCCTCAGTTTGTGTTTTTGGAGTCACATTTCAGTCAATATGACAGCTTCACTAGCTTGTCAAAACCGTAGTGAGAAGATAGCAAAGTTCCCCTGTGACTCATGAAGGGATACACATATCCAGGAAGACAGAATCAATTCCCCCCTCAAAATACACCACTGGGCTGGAGAGATAGCTCCGAGGTTAAGAGCACTGAGTGTTCTTCCAAATGGACCCAGGTTCAAATCCCAACACCCACATGGCAGCTCACAACTGCCTGCAACTCCAGTTCCATGAGACCTGACACCCTCACATAAACATACATGCAAGCAAAAACTATGTTCAGAAAATAAAAATAAATGTTAAAAAAAAATACACCACTACTGACCAACCACATGGACAAGGGCCAGGGTGGGTATATAAAGGAAACTTGATGTGTCTATATTATGTTTTATTTCATAACCGAAAAGGACAAAGTAGAATCGGAGCATATATAATAAGAAGTATTCATCTGTTGTGTGATATTTTGATCACCTTTTGACAATAAGTTTGTTTTTAATCAGGGAGTGGAGTTAGCTACTAGCTGATCAAAATTAACCATAGAGGTTTTGGAGGATTGAGGACAAATAGACAGGAAGTAATAAGGCGGGCCTTCGAGAGAATCTCAGTCCTTTTGGATGATGGAACAGAAGAGATAGGAGGTCACTGGTTGCTTCTCTGCTGCTTCTCTGATCATTCAGGTTCCTACCCTGACAGTTGACTCATGATTTTTTATTAATAAAGAATAATTAGATAAATGAAACTTTCTGGGAGATGGGTATGTGGGTATTTGTTACATTAACTTCTATGATTTTCTGATATTTGAGTTTTTGAATATTATTATTATATTATGTATTCTAGTTTTAGTTGGGAACCCAGTGTGAGGAACCACCAAGGTATCCTGGCTGGTTTTATGTCAGCATGATACATTTAGAGTCATCTGAAAGGAGAAAGCCTCAATTAAGAAAAATGTGTCCCTTAGATCACTCTGTAAGGCATCATTTTCCTAATTAATGATTGATGTGGGAGGACCCAGTCCATTATGGGTGGTGCCATCCATCCCTGGGCTGGTAGTCCTGGGTTTTATAAGAAAACAGGCTGAGCAAGCAGTGAGGATCAAGCCAGTAAGCAGCATGCCTCCATGGCCTCTGCATCAGCTCCTGCCTCCAGGTTCCAGCCCTGTTAGAGTTCCTGTCCTGACTTCCTTCAGTGAGGGACTGCGATGTGAATGTGTAAACCAAAGAAGTCCTCTCCTCCCCAACCTGCTTCTGGCTATGGTGTTTTATCGCAGCAATAGAACTCTTAAGTAAGACACTTGGTGACTCTCGTGTTTGGTGACACGGATTTAGAAAAGGTGGTTTTTATTTATAGTCACAGCTTACAACAGTGGAAGAACAGAGACAGAAGCTGCCTGTGAAGAGGTGAGCAACAGGCAGAATTGAGAAGACACCAGGCAGGTGTTCCAGTCCTCTGGCAGAACTCAGTTCTCTCAAGAACAATGACTTACCACCCACAGAGCTCCCAGAGTCTGGGTAACTTCTTCCTTTTTCCGAAGCTGAGCATCAGATAAAGAAGAGAGGGTGTGATTAGGTCACCATTTTGAGAGAGTCCACGTCAGGTTAACCCACTTGTTTGGCTTCTGGTGAGGGCCGCCATAGCTGTGTCCCAACGTGATAGACCACATGGTGGTAGGAGCGTGTGTAAAAGTGAGAGACTACACGGCAAGAAGGGATGTGAGAGAAATCAGGAGCAGCCCTTCTCCTTCGACAGCAGCCCGCACTTACTGAAACCGTGAGAACTACTTTTATCTCTTCGGAGCATGATTCTCCTGCTGACTTAATTACTTCCCTCTGGGTTCCCCACACATACACCTGCATAAAGGTCCCAACACCTCTACTTAGGGGAGTAAGATTCCATCTTAGGAAACCTTTGGAGATAAAACACTCAAACCACAGCAATGGTGGCCAAGGCTTTGTTCTTTGTGTCTAGCTGCGGCAGAAATTATTTGCATATTTAATTATTAACCAGGACATTTTTATATAAAGGAAATAAAAATTATTTATATTATACTCCTTCAGGTGGTCAAATACTGGATTTGAGTCTCTGGTCTGTGTGGTAGGTACTGCTTGCTTAGCAACCTGATACAACGTAGCAGGTCTTCCTTCTGGTGGATTCCAAAGCTTGATACAGAAGCACAGATCATCAGAGGCCATACTCTAGAAGCAAGTTCGGGGTCACCATGTGCTTTGGAACACTGAGGGAGAGGGGATGGAGTCTGAACATCCCAAAACCACGGAATAAACTCTTTATGAACCATCTCCAAAGTAAGATGCAAGGCTCTACCTGAACCTAGAAAAGGTTTCATTACCTTGAGCTGATTAACTTATCTCAAGTCTAGGAAAATATTGGGGTGCTGGGGAAGCCATTCATCTCTGAAGCAAAGACACTTGGTCTGAACCTAAAATTAAGCAGCAAATTCAGGACCATAAGCACAGAAATGACATCAGCTCATGAAAAGTCATGAGAAACAGCGAGGAGACTGTAATTACTAAAAGCACGGTGGAGGGAACACAGAAATCAAGCAGGAACCTGGCTGGAAGCTTCCTTCCCACTGCCCAGCCCTGGAAAATGCTCGGCAGGCTGCTTGGGGAGTAATGCCACCAACTCATGTAACCCCTCCGGCAGGGTTAGCTATTCAGGGTCCTCTGAAGGGGCGCTAACCTGCAAGACAAGGGCTGAAGAAGAGGAAGGAAACCAGGCAAGATTCTATTGTCAAGGTCTCCATTTATTGGGGTGAAAGTTACAGCTTATATACCCTTGAATGGGGTGGAGGTAGGGGCAGGCAGGAACTCTGCCGGGGTAACTGAAGGTCATTAGCCAGCACCTGGAGTAAGCCGAAGCATGTGATCCATTAACATTGGAGTAAGGGGTGGGTTCCGTTAACAGCTCTCAAGATACTAGGGATGAGGGGTGGGATCTCTGTAAACATCCTTAGGGCAATGACCTCTGCTATCCCTGTAAGGACAATGGTCCCTGACAAATCTATCCTTAGGAAAATGGTCCCTGACAAACTCAGGTGTGGACCTGAAATGCAACACGACTCATAGCCCAAGCCAGATGTCCCCAGCAGTGCAACAGTGGCGGGTGTGTTAGGCGGGTAACAAACTGTCGCAGTAACACGGCGTGAATATGTGGGTTCGCATGGGTCCGTGAAATGAAGACCCAGAGACTCCGTGAGAATGAACTTAACCTCTGCAGCCACAGGGGACTGCACCTCTGTGGACTGAACCCTTCTCCCTTAGCCCTTCGGCAGCTTAGCTGGTAGGTTTCCGTATCTCAGAATAAACTGAATGAAGCTTCCTCCGGACAATACAGTGTTGGGTGCAGATACCTGATTCATGGGGTACCACGGTTTTCCAGGTTCCCTCTGACCAAGTTTTGCAGACTTTGTATCCATGGGAAACTTTCAGACAAGATTCACAAAAAGCAACAAAAGGTAACACAAAGAATAGATTTAGGCTGGGTGCCAACTCTGGAGCTAGGCCAGGTATGGCCCAGCCGGGGTTCATGACTGGAGGAGGGTACTGTAGAGGGTGGGGGGGGGTCACTTGCTAACCCTCTAGTGCGGGGGGGGGGGGGCAGGAATTTCTGCCATAACAAATCACTTTTTGACTGGATTTGAGGCCAACTCCATGGGAAGGCATTCATATCTAGTAGTGAAAACCCAGTTAAAAGCCCTTGACTGGGGAGGCCATAGACCCTAGTAGGGAAAGCTACTACTGTCGTTTTTTTCAAAAGGAAACGATGAGCCTGTCAAATTGCTCTCTAAATGGCTATGGTATGGCCAAGGACAAGTGGTGCCACCAGCTTTGGCCAGAGACGCTTCTTTCTGCAGTGGGTAGAGTAACTGCAGACGCTCATGACTGGCCATGGTGATAAGAATAAGTGGCGAACATTCAGCCATAAACGGATGTCTATCTTACCTGGAGCCTCAGCTCAAGGTACATCGTAGAAGAAGGGATAGAAGGAATGTAAGAGCCAGAGAAAGGGGAAGGAGAGTGGTGTGGAACACTGACTTCTGAGCATGACACAGCCACTCACTCTTAAACTCACAGTAATTGTCATGATTGGCACAAGATGGAGCCTACAAACATGCTGTTGTGAAAAGGGGAGGGGCTCACAAGGCTCCTCCCCTCCCTGAGGATTTATACATTTGCCAATGGTTACTGGAAGAAGGAGAGACATTTTCTCATGGTATTACATAGCCTCCTCTCTCTACTGGGCTTCAGCTCCTCAGACCATTCCAACTTGATGCTCCACGAGTGTAGTGACTGGAATCCAGCTCCCGACGCGCTTCTGCTCCTGCCATGTTCTCGACACCTACTCAGCCACGCCAGCTGATATCTCTAAGCCGCTCTCACTTGATCCTGTATGGGATCGTCACGATCCCAGTATCAATTTTTCCCACCGAAACGATTGCCTGTTCCAACCTTGCTCCCTGTGGCCAACTTCCTTTAGCAAGAGCCTCCCTCGGTGGCCTCAACGTCCAGCCACCACATACGACATCGTCACAGCTTTCTCGAAGGGAGTTTTCTCCTCATTCTTCCGCTACCCATCTTCAGTAGTTTCTCACATAATTATACCAACTCTGAGGTTAAATGCTTCCTGCCTCGTGAACACAAACAGCGTTCTGCAAACCCTAGCCCTCCCATGTGAATGTATCAGTCTAATTGTATAAGATGGATCTGAAAACCCACCTCCTTCATAGAAAACCTTCTCCCACTTCGGCAGCGGCCGTCACTCCCTCTTTTGTGCTGTCGGAGGCATCACTTAGGGTGGCACTTCTCATACCATGCAGCAATTATCTTTTCACATCCCTGCTCGCCTTCCCAGCAGAAGCCATTTTAATCACAAAGGAGAGATCTCCCGCATATAAAGCAACGGGGAGATAGTTTTAAAAATAAATCTGAAGCGGTAAAAGAATAATGGTCTATTTGACTTAATATTAGGGACCCCTCCGAATTCTAGTTCCATCAGCAATCGAAGATTATGCATCCGGAGGAAGGGAACTCTCTCTTGAGCAGCTCCCTGGAGGGTCATCCTTGTCCTGATCTTTGAACCATTTCCTCCTGAAGTTCTTGCCACTTAGCTCAAGCTCAAGTCCTTTGAATCTCTCAGAGGACTCTTGTGTGCTTCAGTGACACGCCTAGAATTCTTCTGAGAATTCCTCACTGGGCGTGGCTTTGAGTGGCCAAGCCTCTGGGCATGCTCCATCCTGCCCCAGTCTCTATGGATCCAAGATGCTAGGGTTTTTACCCAGTCTGAGGTGTGGCCTGAATTGAAGCAAGGTACCAGCTAGGATGAGTAAGGAGACAAGAAGAGAACCGAGGGTGCAGCTGGTGTTAC
This sequence comes from Arvicola amphibius, assembly GCF_903992535.2. Lineage (NCBI taxonomy): Eukaryota > Metazoa > Chordata > Mammalia > Rodentia > Cricetidae > Arvicola > Arvicola amphibius. The sequence goes on along the minus strand of NC_052058.2, from coordinate 154,932,077 downwards.
CTAACAGCACAGTTTCCCTTAGCCAAGCTCACCGCCCATGCCGAAGAACAAAGGGTGTTCATATCCAGGGACTGGCAAAGGAAGGGCGGATCAGAGAGAGAGAAACCCCTTTTGAAGCTCCTTTTCTTCAATCTTACCAACATCACATCATCTTCAGAAGAGTCCCTTCACTCTCTGAAGACATTTAATGTGAGTTTGTCCCTATGCCTCCCTGGCCACCATCAGAACGTATTGACTTTTCCTGTCTGTCATTTCCTCTTCACAAAGCATTGTGAAAGTCCCAGACAAAGTCCCAGACACTAGTCACATTATTCCCCCGATAATATGTTACTTAACATTTGATAGTAGGGATTTTTTTTTTTTTTTTTGGTTTTTCGAGACAGGGTTTCTCTGTGGCTTTGGAGCCTGTCCTGGAACTAGCTCTTGTAGACCAGGCTGGTCTCGAACTCACAGAGATCCGCCTGCCTCTGCCTCCCGAGTGCTGGGATTAAAGGCATGCGCCACCACCGCCTGGCTTAGTAGGAATTTTAATAGAGGTTATGTGAGGAAATTAAATAAAGCGTACCTCAGTAGATTTTCACATGTAAATTCTCCATTAAGTACCACCAATGCGCTTTCTGGTGTCATGAAAAATGGGAATGGTCAGAGATCCGTTTTTCTGCTTAGAAGAGTTTGGGGGCTGAGTTGGGAATGGGGGGGTGTTTATGTGTAAACCTTCTTTTCTAGATTGCTTATTCCAAAAGAAAAGACTGGTCAGACGGTGATGACACATGCCTTTAATCCCAGCACTTGGGAGGCAGAGACAGGCAGATCTGTGTGAGTTCGAGACCAGCCTGGTCTACAGAGTTCCAGGACAGCTAGGACTGTTACCCAGAGAAACCCCGTCTCAAAAAAATCAAAAAGAAAAAAGGGGGGGCTGGAAAAAATAAATGGGGCTTATTAATGATTTATTAAAATCATATCAGCATCTCCAAATATTGGGTGTTTGTGATTGAATCTATTGGGAACAGTAGCTGTCTGAGTTAGATGCCTACTGCTTCACACCTCGGCCAAGGCAACCTATAGAAGGAAGCATTTGATTTGGTCTTCAGTTTTCAGATTTCAGAGTTATAGTCCGTGGTGATAAAGTGAAGGCATAGAGGCAGGAACAGCTGAGCACTTACATCATATTCACAAGTAGGAGACAGGGAGTGCTGTATGCGCAAGGCATGGACTTTTTTTTTTTTTTGGTTTTTTCGAGACAAGGTTTCTCTGTGGCTTTGGAGCCTGTCCTGGAACTAGCTCTTGTAGACCAGGCTGGTCTCGAACAAGGCATGGACTTTTGAACCCCCCTGTGTTACACCTCTTAGCCTGCACAGACAACGCCAGCCTTTCTGCCTCTGTTTTTAGGCAGTGCTAACCACCGAGTTGAGAACACGGCTGGATGAGCTGGGAAGACAGGAAGCTCAGGGTGGGTGTGTGCAATCTCGGAGGGGCTTCAGACCATTCCAGAAGCAATGTCTCCGAGGCAGGTGGAGTAGGAGTTGAAAGACGCAGGGAAAGAAGCAGGCTGGTGCTCAGGATTTTGATGCTGAGGTTGCCTAGGGAGAGACCCAGGATGGGGGCGCGCATCTGCATGCTGTCTGTGAAGTGAGCTGTGAAAGTGGACTGCAGAGAAACGCATACACGTTCACAGTGTTCCCTTTTACAGCCGTTTTACAGCGGCTTTTTGAAATAAATCTATATGAGTCCAGGGATCTGGGGGCTTGAATGTGCAACTGAATAGGCAAATGGAAAGCATCAGGCTCTGCATGGAGAACAGGGATAGTCAGCCACTCTGCAGCAGCAGTGACGTCATTGTCATAAGCCCTGCAGCCCCAAAATCTGTATCCCTGAGTTACCCTCTCCTCACTATATTCTCATCAGGGAAAAACTTCCCAGGCACATCATATTCTGATAGATCTGTAGGGCCTGAGATTTGATAGGGAATGGGGACCCTGTGTCTCTTGGAACAGTCAATTGACTGGAAAGTTGACTCTAAAGATAGACAGACAGATAGAGAGGCACACAGACAAGTAGGGAGATGATGCCAAGCAAAGAATTTTCTCCGCTTATTCAAAACTCAAGGCTTAATATCATTTCCTATGGTCTCAAAAGGGAGTGGGATGCAAATTTTCTGACCTGTCTCTTTGCGTTAAAGGTCGTTTGCCACTCTTTGGGGCATAGCAGACTGGATCATTCCCTAATCACTGCCTGGATCTGTCAAGTAGCACCAGTTAACCAAGCTGCCTCTCACTTATTATTGTAGTACCCGTGTTTACAGCCTTTGGCATTCTCTCGGTGCTCTTTAATCCAACCGTGTGGGGGCTCACAATCTAAGTCTCTCAACGTACGAGGGACATCAGATGCTCCTGTTCACTGGATCTCCCAGATGGCTAAGGAAGGCATGGACCAGTTGTGTAATGACAGCGTATGAGAACTATATGGCCCTTAGGAAGCTAGTGGCCGGCGAACATTCTCCCTGAAGCAAGTGTTAGGAGACTAGGATGCTAGGCACTGGACTAGAGGCCTATCATTGTCTTAAGTTCAAAGACCTGAAGTTAGATAGGCTATCAAGGCAAGAGCTACCATTGTCCTTCTCTTATCTGCTAAGCAGAGCCACCTCTAGTTTCTTTGTTTCTGATTTTATTGTGTGTGTGTTTGTTTTTGGAGAAGAGGACTTATATAGGCCAGGCTGACCTCAAACTTGCTGTACTGTTGAAAATGACCCACTGAGTTTTAACTGATCCTCCTAACCTCCAATTCCCAAGTGCTGGGAGTACATGCATGCCGCCACACCCAGTCCGTGGGGTGCTAGGGATCGAACACAGGGCTTCTTCCTAAATGCTACCCAAGCACCATACCAACTAGACATCCCCAGCCCTCTCCTGGTCCCTTGACTGAAGAGGGAGATGGGAAGGAGGTAGTCTTGTCTGCATCTGGTCCACAAAGTCTCCAGTGAGATGCTGTACAGATTCTGATGGTTTTATCTTCTGTGTGGAAATGCATGCATAACGTAACATGCCGATTCCTCAGCAGCCCCCAAGACATCCTGACACTAGACACCTCAGCCAGCTTTTCCAGTCATGGCTAACTTGACACGGCTCTTCCTGAAGCTATAATGTATGATTTTCCTTACAAAGTCATCCCTCACACCTGAGAAAGAGTCTATGCAGAAATTACATCTTGCTGTCATTCCCTGTCCAGTCCCAGAGAACACAGGGCCTCCTCCCCCTTCCACTAATTCTTTCTTTTGTAAATCGTAAGATGCATGCCTAATGTTTGTTACAGATTTGGAAATTATTTGAACATGGGTGCTAGATTTATTTTAAATGATGTCTGGATTTCCAGGTACACACTAACCGTGTGCTGCTTCCTTCTGTTGCTTTAATAAGGAATGCCAGACTTAAGTCTTATTCTGTAACTGTTATTTTATATTGTTGTCTTTACATCCTCAATGGCATTTTATATTTCCCTTCCTCCTCTCAGACCCTCCCCCCACCTTCCCTCTTCTCAGTTTCTCTTCAGAAAAGGGCAGGCCTCCCATGAATATCAACCAGCCTTGGCATATCAAGTTACAGTGACACTAGACATTTCCTCTTTTATTAAGACTGGACAAGGCAGCCCAGTAGGAGGAAAGGGTACCAAAAGCAGGCAACAGAGTCAGAGACAGCCCCTGCTCCCAGTGGTAGGAGTCCCACAAGAAAACTAAGTTACACAACTGTCGCATATAGGTAGAGGGCCTTGGATGGTCCCATGCAGGCTCTCTGATTTTTGGTTCAGTCTCTGTGAGCCCCTGTGAGCCCGGGTTAGTTGATTTTGTGGGTTTTCCTTCCTCCCCCTCTTCTATAGGATTCCCCCAAGCTCTGCCCAAGGTTTGGCTGTGGATCTCTGTGTTTGTTTCCATCCGTTGCTGGGTGAAGCCTCTCTGATGATGATGGCTAGGCGCCAATCTGAGTATAGCAGAATATCATTAGGAATCATTTCATTGACTTTTTTTTCCAGTTGTATTTGGTTCTATCCCAGGTCTCTGGGCCATCCTATCTCTGGATCCTGGCCCTCCAGCTAGTGTCAGAGGTGAGCTTCCTCTCATGGTACGGGTCTCAAACTAGATTGATGGAGGATTCTCATTGGCTAATAAACAAACTGCCTTGGCTTTTTGATAGGGCAGGATTTAGATAGGTGGAGTAGACAGAACAGGAAGAAGGAAGTGAGGCAGATGGCTCAGACAATTGCCCCGCCTCTCCTCTCTGAGTGAGATGCGATGAAGCCAGCCGCCAGGTCAGACAAGCTGAATCTTTCCCGGTAAGACACCACTTGTGGTGTTACACAGATTATTCGATATGGGTTAGTCAAGATGTGAGTAAGAGGCTGAAATTAATGGGCCAGGCAGTGTATAAAAGAATACAGTTTGTGTGTTGTTATTTCGGAGCATAAACTAGCCAGGTGGCTGGGAGCCGGGCGGCGGGAATGTGGCCTGTAGCTCATCACTACACTAGATCAGTCATTGGTTGGCCAGGCTCACAATTTCTGCATCACCTTTACCCCAGCACTTCCTGTAGGCTGGACAAATTGTCGGCCAAAGGTTTTGTGGCTACGTTGGTGTCCCGATCACTCCACTGAAAGTATTGCCTGGTAATAGAGATGCCTGGTGCAGGCTCTGTATCCCCCACTGCTAGGTAGGGTCATCCTCATACATTCCTGAGAGTGTCCATTGCACTAGGATTCTAGCTTGTCCCCGAAATGTCCCCGATTCCATTTATCTCTCCCAGTACTCTCTTCCTCCATCCTACCCCACGTGATCCTTCTTGCCTCCACCCCATGCACGATCCAGATCCCCTTCCACTGACTATGTCTATTCTCTTCCCCTTTCACAGTGAGATTCATTCACACACACACACACACACACACACACACGCACACACGCACGCACATGCACACACACACACACACACACACACACACACACACCCCTTTGGCCCTTCCTTGTAACTTAGCTTCTCTGGGTCTGTGGATTGTAGCCTGGTTCTCATTATAATACCCACTTATAAGTGAGTATATCTTTCTGGGTCTGGGTTACCTCACTCAGGATGATCTTTTCTAGTTCCATCCATTTGCCAATAAATTTCATGATGTCATTGTATTTAACAGCTGAGTAATGCTCACTGTATAAATATACCACATTTTCTTTATTCGTTCTTCAGTTGAGGGACATCTAGGTTGTTTCCAGTCTCCAGCTATTATGAATAAAGCTACTATCAACACAGTTGGGTAAATGTCTTTGTGTCAGGATGGAGCATCCTTTGGGTAAATGCCCAGGAGTATTACAGCTGGGTATTGAGGTAGATTGATTCCCAGTTTTCTGAGAAACCGCCATATTAATTTCCAAAGTGGCTATATGCAATTTTACCCCACCAGCAATGGAGGAGTCGTCCCCTTGCTCCACATCCTCTCCAGCATGAGCTATCACTTGTGTTTTTTATCTTAGCCATTCTGACAAGTGTAAGATGGAATCTCAAGTTGTTTTTTGATTTACCTAATGGCTAAGGATGTTAAACATTTCTTTAAGTGATTCTCAGCCATCTGAGACTCCAGTTGACAACATCTATTTAAGTCAGCACCCCATATTCTAATTGAATTATTTGGTTTGTTGAAATCTAGTTTCTTTGAATTCTTTATATGTTTTGGGTATCAGCCCTCATCAGACGTGAGGTTGGTGAAGATCTTTTCCCATTCTGTGGTCTTCTGTTTTGTACTATTGTGTCTTTGCCTTCCAGAAGGTTTAGATAAACAATCTTGTTTGTTTGTTTTTGTTTTTCAAGACAAGGTTTCTCTGTGTAGCTTTGGTGCCTGTCCCAGAACTAGCTCTTGTAGACCAGACTGCCTTGAACTCTGCCTCCCTAGTGCTGGGATTAAAGTCACCCCTGCCTGGTTAGATAAACAATCTTAAAAGAAGACAACCTGTCCTGCAGTTCCCTTGCAGAGCCAGGCATGGTTTTGTACACGTCATTCCTCAGCAAGGTTCTTTGTTTGCACATGTGTGCATGCATATGGAGGCCAGAGGTTCACCTTCAGGTATCATTCAAACTGTTTTCCACTGTGTTCTCTGAGACAGGGACCATCACTGGGACCCGATGCTTATGGATTCAACTAAGCCACTGGACAGAAAGACCCAGCGTTCTGCCTGTCTCCACCTCCCCAGGGCTGGCACTAACATCATGCAACACCATGCCTAGCATTTACATAGGCCTAGCATTTACATAGGCCTAGCATTTTCCAAGGCAAGCATGTTACCAGTTGAATATTTCCCTAACCCTGCAAGTCCTTTTTAAATGAGTAGCCTCCAATAGCTCACCTGAACTCTCACTGCCGTTTGAAATATGGCCACACACAGGGTAGCAGACACCAAGGCAGTATTTGAAGCCTAAGTTTTCCTTGTTAGCCCATTCAGTCATTCCTTCCTCCACGATTTTCAGTAAGTAATTGCTCACATAACTGACTAGTCAGGTGAGAATGTCCAGGTCCCTCACCGTATGCTCTGTCAGTATTTGGATCTTGAGTGTCTTCAAAGTGCATGTGTTACAGGCTTGGTCCCCAGAGGGGCACTCTTAGGAAGTGGTGGATTGTTTAAGAGGTGAACCCTAGTGAGAGTCCTTCAGGTCACTGGGGGCTTACCGACAAAAGGAACCCCCACTTCTTTGGCTGTGAATTGAGTAGTTTGCTTCCCATCATTCCGGCCAATTAATCATGGACAAAACCTCCAAGACTGTGGACCAGAATAGACCTTTCCTCTCTCTAAACTGATGGTCTTGGGTGTTTGTTATAGTGACGTGAAGCCAATTTACACGCTGTCTTCCCCTTTCTCTTCTGGCTTACACTGGACTGTGCGGGCATGATGCTGCCCTTGGCTAAACTGCCCTTCCCCTTCTCTACACTTACACACTTGCACTTCTACGGCTCTCCTCCTCTTCCCACTCTCAAGGGCAGTGCTTCTCAAATCCTCAACTGCCCCTCACTAAACCCCTCTTCCCACCAGAATTTCTGTCTTCCATCACAGAAAAGAATTGCCCTTTCCAAAGCGATGAAACACAGCAATGTTTCTCCCTTCCTCGGACATAAACACCATCGACGTCTCTAAATCAGGTCTTGTTCTCATGTAATGGAAGCGTGTTTTTTTTTTTTTAAATATTTATTTATTTATTATGTATACAGTGTTCTGTCTGTGTGTATGCCTGCAGGCCAGAAGAGGGCACCAGACCCCATTACAGATGGTTGTGAGCCACCATATGGTTGCTGGGAATTGAACTCAGGACCTTTGGAAGAGCAGGCAATGCTCTTAACCTCTGAGCCATCTCTCCAGCCCCCTGGAAGCGTGTTTGACCCAGACTGCTATCTCAGACTCAGAACATGTCATCATTTGGAAGCAGTGTCTGAAGACTTAATTCAGAACAGCTGGGGAAAATCACTGAAGATTTGTGGCCCGTGTATGACTGTTGCGTACAAATCCAACTTGACAAGACTACAGCCATCTCACCACCATAACAGCCCCCAGACAAATCCTAGTTGGTTTTCTCACAGTTTCTCAGCAAACTGCAAGCAGAGCTTACAATGGAGTGTGCACAGCGTGCTATAGCCACTGACCCTGCCTCCAGAGAGGCACCCAGACCTGACATTAGCTAAAGATGAAGCAGGGACATTTCAGCTTGGTGAAATCAGTTTTGTCCTGATGAGTGTGTTACAAGAATGAAGGTCATGAGATGAAGCATGATTAACAAAAACTCAGGGTCAGAAATTGGGGTTCAACCTGAAGATCTGAAAAACAAAACAGTCACTGCCTCTTACCCTCAACCTCAGTCCGAAAATGGTGATCCTGCCTCCAGGAATCTCAGAATGAGACTGTCTGTTGAGAGCTGTTTCCTCCCATTTTATAATCCTCCCTAGGGCTGGGATTAAAGGTGTGCATCACCAGCCTTAAAGGCATGCACAACCCGGTTTCTATGGCAACCAGTGTGGCTACTGGGACTAAAGGTGCCTGTCATTATGGCTACTGAGATAAAAGGTGCATGTCATTATGGCTACTGGGATTAAAGGTGCATGTCTTTATGGCTACTGGGATTAAAAGTATGTGTCATTATGGCTACTGGGATTAAAGGCGCATGTTACCATAATCTCGTCTGTAAGGCTGCCCCGTGGGACTGTTTTAGTCTCAGATCTTCAGGCACCTTTATTAAGATACAATTGAATGCCACTACAATGAGAAGATGGCCACAGAAGGGAATGCTGCTTCCGCGTACTTCCAAACGTCTCAGATCCCAGAATCGGGCAAGAGAACAATCTTTCCTAGAGCCTTATAAGGAAGTGTGGCCCTGACAATTCCTTAACTTCAGGCTTCTAGCTTCAGGGTTTATGGCAGAGTCGGTTTATCACCTATCAAGCCACCCAGTTTGTGGTCCTTTCTTACTGTGCAACAAAGAAACGAATGCAATCCCCTTGACCCTCTTCCTCACCAAAAGCTCAGATAAATATATTAACCAAGGGTTGGGGTAGCACTCAGTGGATAGTGCTTGCCAAGCATGCATTAGCCATGGGTGTGATCCTTAGCAAATCCTGTGTCACACACACACACACACATACGTCCCCAGGATCTTCATTAAGCTATTAATACATGTCTTGCTTTACAAACATATACCCTACTTGATCTCTCATCTCATTAAAGTTGACTCACCATCCAATGTGTACAGATGAATTAATGAAACAGAATGCATACTAGAAAAGTAATGGGGGGCCAGGTGGGCCTACCACATTCCTGAGTCTGAACTTTTTCAGGGATCTCCCATCCCTGGTGGCATGGCTTTCAGTCTGTTGAACATGTTTTTTCTAAGGTGGTAGTATATCTTCTAACACTTAAATCAAGTGTATTGAGCTGCGTAGGTGGCTCGGGCAATAGACTGTTTGCCTACTTGCGTGAGGCCTTAGGTTCTATTCTCAGCACTGCATGAAACATGAATGGCGGTCTATATTTGTGCTCTCAAAATTTAGGAGGTAGAGATAAGAGGATTAGAACTTCAAGGTTGAAGGACACCCTGGGACATATGACACCCTGTCTCAAAAACATAGTGTCTTTATGTTCCAACTTTTTACATCTGATATATTGACCCTTTCTAACTTGTCAATCATTTTTTTGTTTGTTTGTTTTGTTTTAAGGCAGGCTTTCACAGTGTAGCTTGGGCTTGCCTTGAACCTTTGGTCTTCCTGCCTCAGCCTCAGGAGTGCTGGGGAAACCAATGTGAGCCTCCACACTGGGATGTGTCCCTCCTCTCCTGTTTCTCTCCCCCCTTTCATCTCCATCCCCTCAACTTCCCCTTTCTTCACCTCTGCCAAGTTCCTCAGAGCCTTCTTTTACCCCATGATTTTAATCATTACTTCTTCCATAATTTGCCTATACCTCACACACGTTGTGTGTGGGCTTCCTACCAGCCTGTTCATCAAGGGTCCTGCAGTGGCCTCACACACAGTATTGACTCTAAAACGTATTCTAGGTTTGCCCTACCCATGGGACCCTCTCTTCCCAGAAACCAGGAGCTTAACGCTCAAGGTTGTATTTGACTCCCTTCCCCGGTCTCCCAAATCAGCTCTGAACCTTACCAATCTGTCTGACTTAATGTCTGGTACATCTCCCTGGGTCTGTCCTTCCTGTTATCCACTGTCAGTCCGCTCTCACTCTTGCTTCTCTTGGTTTGTCCCTCGCCCTCTCTTCTGTGATTGTCCCTGTTTGTAATCCACCCTTCACATTACTGCCACAGACTAGTCTCAAAAAGGACACGTCTTCCTCAAGGAGACACCCAGGCGGCTGGACTTGGCCTGGAGGAGCCCACCTAATGTTTCCTCATTCCTCTGTAACTAACTCCCTGAGGCCAGGCCTGGGGTTACATAGTACCTTCCCCCTAAGCAGTCTCTAGAATAGGTTCTCTTGCGTCACTCTTCCTCCCTCCAGCCTTTCCAGATGTTTTTCCCTTAGTTGGTCCTCCCTGCGTACTTGCAATGGCCCAGAGAGGCTAGACCTGTACTTAACATGCTATGGCACTTTGGGGAAACCATCAACCCTGCAGCTCCTAAGTTTCTCTTGCTTCTCTTCTCCCAAGTCAGTTGGAATATTATGAGACGCCATGCCACCCCCACCTGTTTGACCATGGAGAATTAGTCAGAGATCCCTGTTTGGGACGCCGAGGCCTTTATTAAAACCCTTCACCATCCACCTCTCCTTCTGACAGGGCGTTTCTCTTCCTTCTGTGTCGCAGATGCTGCTGCCAATAGCACGCCCAGGAGAACTTCCTCCTCCTAAGGAGCAAGTTACAGCAGTGCCCTGTCCTGCCTAGCACAGAGGCATGCCCCTTGAAGGGGAGTTGCTTCGTACCTCTTGTTGGGCGCTCTAGATGCTTTGCTCTGCCCTCAGGTGCCTCTGCTGATGCCTATCTTTCCAGGGGGGGAGGGGAGCTTCTCGGCATTGTGTGGCACACTCTTCATGAGCCCCTCTTAGCAGTGATGTCTCTGCGCTGGCACAGAGTAGGCATGAATGGTTGCTGGAATACCTTTGTTTCCAGATTCCAGACCCCGTTGTGCTTATGACGGCCTGTGGAGCTCATTTGAGGAAGCACAGCTTCTTGGGTTTGTCAAAGACTTTTTACCAAAGGCTGTGAACAGTGAGCATTTGAACTTGGGGCTACTATTTCTCACAGCTGGGGATAAGTAATTATTCCTGTGGACCGTGGAGTTGGAAACTGATAAGAGTTGATAGGAAGCACTTGGTGACTCCCATGGAGCAGCCTACAAGGGCCTGTGGCAGCTTTCTTAGGAAATACACATTACTAAATAAAGCCTTACATTCCTCCTCCAGAGACTGGCTTCGGAAGTTTTGATACATAGAGCCCCTGGGTTGAGGACTCTTGGATACAGGGACAGCAGAGCTAATGAGCATGGACCATCCTTCCCTTCTTGTAGCCACGGAGTGTCAAGGGTGCAAAGAAGCTTGTGCTGGAGGATGGCGGGGTGACGGTGAAGGTTAGTCATTGGCTTATGTGATGAGGGCAGGTTCCAGGGGAGACTGAAGCTGAGAGAAGAGTTTCTACAATAATTGTTAACAGGAATAATTGTCTCCAGCAGCAAGGGTTGTTTAGGAGTTCAAAGGTCACACTCTGTAAGACGGAAATGCTTCGCGGCTTTCAGATTGGGGGGAACTAGGGACACTTTAGCCTTGTGGTCACCTTTCGTTAAAAACATCCTATGACTATAGGAATTGAAGCTGTGAGTGGGGTTAGGGATTGGAGGCGGAAGCAGCAGCAAAATTAGCATATGTAACTAGCTGGCAGAAGATTTGGAACCCATTCGCCACCTGGCTGCAGGTAACAAACAGAGAGATACAAACATAGGGAAAGCAGTGCCTACCTATAAAAGGTCATGAGCCTCCTGGGCCTGTGACTGTGTGTGTGTATATGTTTGCTTTTCTCAGCTATTCCTGGGAAGATGTGAACAAACCTCTCCTCACCCCAGAGAGGGAACCGACGGAAGACCAAAAATAAAGAAATTGCCAAAGTCCTACTTGCTGAGTTTTATTGAGGTTACTTATAAGATCATGGGGGAGAGGTTGCTTACAGAAGCAGAAATGACCCAAAGACAGCTGCATCACCAAAGCACACATACTCCCCTCTCCCCACACACCCTCATGGTGGTGCTAGCTCACAAAAGCCCGAAACCTGGAGCTCACCTGGAGCTCATTGATTGACAAGTTGAAGAGCATGTCTTCTGGGTCTCTGCCTCTTCCAGGCTCTAAGCCTGCTGCCCGACCACAGCTTGGTTTGTCTGACAATGTCCCTCAGCAGTTCTTACTATTTATAAATGCTTAGAGAAGGAGGGACCCAGTGGCTCTGGTCAGTTTTAGGGACTTCCTAAAGCCTTTAAGTTTCTTACTTCTTGAGCTTCACAAGGCCCCTTGCAGGAGGAAACGTTCTGGCTCCTTTTAGAACACCCTATATTTTAAGAGCCCCTGCCCCCAAGTTGGAAGGTTTGTGTGTGGGAGGCAATTGCTACCTATGAGTTCGCAAGCCTGTTCCTAGTCTTAGGAATACCTTACCCTTAATAAATTATCCTTGTTTCTGTTTCTAACTGTCTGTCCCTGGAGTGAGTCACAGTCCTGGAACACAAGAATCTGAAAATTTCGTCAGGAGCCCTCCAGACTCACATCCATTCCTATAACAAAGGCAAATATCGTGCATTAAGATACGTTACATTAAAATATTACCTCCAACATGGAAGTTCGTTGTTTTCCTTCTGATTAGAGAAGATAGCAAACGTTTGTTGGGACCTAGCTACTGAAGGTCACCAGGCGTAAGAGGCAGCAGAAAGCAAGCAAGAAAAATCCTATCGTGGCATCCTAACTATAATGAGCCCCTTCTGCCGTCACCTGTAGAGAGAGCACAGGCAGAGCTGGGAAAGGAACGGCAGGTTTGGAAGAGCTGTTGGCGGAAAAGCAAGGGTGTCACTGAGAGGGTTGCCAAGCAACAGCAGACTCGGAAGTGGAGAGGTTTCTGAGTGGGTCTTACATTGGAACCCATCCATAGTGTTTGTAGAATCAACCTGCGCGGTCCTCGGTGCTTCTAGGGCATAGCACTGGTGAATGCTCTAGATAGACACCTCCACACTGCGCCGGGCACTCCTCCCAGACCAGATGGGGCTATTTCTTTCCTAAATAGTCCCTGTGTCTCTCTGCTGCCTACAAAATAAGCTGAGTCCTTCTAGTATGGCGCAGAAGGCACGACAAAAATAAAGCTGATTTTTTTTTATTTTCCAATATTCTGCAACTAACAATGCTCGTGTTAGGAAATCTGGAAAGCAGAAGGGAAGAAAAATGAAAAGTCAAACATTCCCCAGGGTCTTAGCACCAAACATTTGCTGCCGCCGATGTGGTTCCATTTGTCCCTCTGTGAGTCTGGGATTATGCCACCTAGGAACCAGGCTGTATCAGGATGCAGCAATAGAACGTCATCAGGGGAAGAGGGCAGGTTTCCTGGGGAGTGTGGAGCTGGAATCTGAACTTCTGTGTTGACGGTGGATCCCCTCCAAGAAGGAAGTGAACCGCCCCCCCCCCACCGAAGTTTTTATAATTTAGTTACAGACTTCAATTTAATATCATTCACCTCCAGCCAACACGTGGCCTTGAACTCGATACATCGATACCTGCTGGCTCTCCCTCATGCCTGCACAATACAGCTTTGGATTCTGCACTAGTTTTTTTGTTTTTGTTTTTGTTTTTAGTTTTTGGTTTTTCGAGACAGGGTTTCCCTGTAGTTTCTAGAGCCTGTCCTGGAACTAGCTCTTGTAGACCAGGCTGGCCTCAAACTCACAAAGATCCGCCTGTCTCTGCCTCCCGAAGGCTGGGATTAAAGGCGTGCGCCACCACCACCCGGCTTCTGCACTAGTTTTTGCTTGTCCTCAGAACTGGCCCTGCATCCCGCTAAGCCCCAGCTTGAAAGAATATGTACCAAGGCCCCAAAATACTGACTCATTCTGTCCTCTCAAACTGCATACACCCTTAATGCCACTGTGCAAATGACACAATAACCCTGAGGCTGACAGTCTTTCTCCTGCAGGACAGACCATGGGTCAGCCCCACCTGGTGACTTTTAATTTTTTTTTTAAACTTTGGGTCCTTTTTCCCCTGGAAAGTAATTATATATATATATATATATATATATATATATATATATATATATATATATATGAGCTATGTCTATCATGCACCAGAAATTATTTAAGAATGTGTATAAGGAAGTTAGTCATAGTGATGCATGCCTGTCATTGAGGCAGGAAGACCAGGGATTCAAGGTCATCCTCAGCTATGTAGTGTCCATGAGCAGCCTGGGCAACAAGAGGCCTGTCTCCAAATAAAGGAGAAGGGCAGAGGAAGAAAGGAAGGAAAGTTGGGAGAGAGGGAGAGAGAAGGAGGAGGAAATGGCGAGGGGGGAGAATAGGTGTATTAAAAGGAAGAAAATAGAGAAGCAACAAAGAGAAAAGGAAAAGTCAATTGTGATTGCCAGTGATGGCTCCCACCTGTCTTTAGGAGGGAACGCATTTGGCAGCAAGCCTTGCACCAGCCAAAGTGAGAGGGTCTCCTCTGGAACACGCAATTCACAGCCTGTGCCTGGGCTTGGGCGAGCAGGGAGAGGATACTTTTCATTACCCAGCTTCTCTTGGAATCGAGGTTAAGTGGAAATTTCTCCCTCGTGCTTCTGGTACAGAGGGTTCTGTACGGCAGGACAAAACCGGTTTTCTACTGCTAGTCAAGGAACTGCAGCAAAGCTGGGCAGTAAAAACAAGGTGTTCCTGTTGCCAGTGGTTCCCTGGCAGGGCTTGGTTAGTGTTCTCCCCATGGGTCCCTCATAAGGCTGGGAAGAAGGCAATGTTGTCAGGTGCTTCCCTTGGAAGTACGATGTCTGCGCTGGGACCATTGGCGGATGTGGATTTTAACACACCTTATCTCTGCGCATGCACTCCGCTTTTGAATAGCCTGAGCTTCTTCACGTCATGGCAGCTGGCTTGCCCCATAGGAAACATAGCAAAAGAGTCAGGAGGAACTTGGAAGTTACCTTAAGACCTAAGCGTGGAGGTTTCCCAGAATCACTTCTGCCATGCCCTGTCAATCAGAGTAGCCATAGGCAGACTCGGGCCCGTGGCAGAGTGTTTGCCCAGCATGTGTAAGACCTCGGGCTCAATCTTCAGCCGTGGAAAACAAGCAAGCAAACTGGGGAAAGAATGAGATGTACACTGCTCTTAGCAGTGGTTAGTTGGGTGTAGTAACATGTCATAATGCCAGTATCCTGGACACAGAGGCAGGAGGACTGCAGATCAGAAGCTAGCCTTGGTTAAGTCGTGAGGCTACATAGAAACCAAACCCTGTTTCAAATGGGTAGCGTAATAGAATAAGTCACCAAGTGAGGAGATAAGCTCTTCAGGGACAGAGGGAACCAGAGGCTATCTGGTCATCTTCTGCAAACCTGTTTTTCTCTTTTCTCAGTGTCGTATTTGACAATGACTCATTCATAAATACTTGGTTTCAGTTGACAGATAGTCACTGGGTATATACACTGTGAAAATCAATAGAATATGGTGCTTAGATCAAGGGTGAATCTAGATGTTTCTACTTATTAGGGTTGTAACCTTAGAAATTAGTTAATGTCACTATGACAGTTCCTTCATCTACAATTGAAGAAAAATCGCAGTACATGCTTCATCAAGATGGCTGGCAAACAAGCTAAGTCAATCATGTAAAGTGCCCGTGCCAATATCTCATACACAAGCACGACAGTGACTCCAAAGTGTTCGTTTCTGTACTCACCACCAGCCCCACCATAATCGTTATATACACGGCACTGACTTGCAAACAGAGCACAAAGCATGCGTGGCAAGGAATTTTCTGGAAACAGACCAGAGCTCTGTGGTCTGTGCCTGTCTGGTGTGGCCTCCCAAGTTTGAAAGGAGGACGGCAGTGGGTCCCTGGCAAGCCATCTCAATGTTAGGTGCTTGACCCGCTTACGGCAGGCAATACAGCCTTGTGCCCAGGTTCACCCAGTTTGTAACGGGCAGAGCCAGGGTTTGAGCCCAAGTTATTCATCACTGTTTGGCCTTTAACTAAAGGTTAAAGGGAGTGTTTGTTTGTTTTGATCTTCTCCCCGCCTCCCCACAAGCCCCATCCTCTTTTTCTTGTTGAGACAGGATCTTTCTCACAGAGCTCACGTTTCCTCAGACTCGCTAGGTGGCCACGGGTGGTGACCACGGGTGGTGACCTTGAACTTCTGACTCCCCTGCCTCTGACTCCTGAAGGCCAGATCACAAGTGTCTGACCAGTTTGTGTGGTTTTGAGGATAGATCTCAGGGTTTCATCCCTGTTAAGCATGTAGAGCTCCAACTAAGTTAAACCCCTACCCTTACAGGCATTCTTTGTGAACTTTTTAGCATGTACTAGAAATTGGTCACGTGGTGCTAAAGAGCTTGGGCACCATCCTTGGATTACAAGGTACTTTCTTCCAGGAGGTGTTGCTAGACCTTTTTGAGATGGGGAACCTGGCTTCAGAGAAGTGGTTTTCCTGTCCTAAAAAAAAAAAAAAAATGAGGATTCAATTCCAGGTCTACCCTACTCTCCGTGATGGGTTCCTCTACTAAAGCAAGCCTGTCTGGGAAGTTTATTCATGAGAACAGAGCTCGTAAAGATGATGAGGTCCCAGAAGGTAGCAGAATGCACACAGCAGAGAAACCACAAGGATGAGGAGGAAGAAGGTTGGGTACCAAGGGGCCAATGACAGCATCTGCACCACTATTCACTGAAGACAGAGGCCAGGAAGAAAACACTAAGCGAAGACCTGTGGAAGCATGTCTGTGGCAGAACGAAGATGATGCGGCCAGGGACGGGCATGTCCCTCCTGAGGATAGCACAGTGTCATATAGCCACAGGGAATGAGGGAAAATGTATGGTTAGTTCAGGAGAGCAGAAGTAGAAATGCTGGAGAAACAAGGCAACAGAGTTCAGGGCCTTAATTAAGGATGTCATCACTAAAGAGGGGAGGAGACAGAGGGGACACACCAGTTGCAAAGCTGTCTCTCCTAGAACCCTGAAGCCTACACACGGGTTCTTCAGAGAGACAGTCAGACTGACAGGTCACATGATGGGAGATGGGTGAGTGGAGCTGAACTGTGGGGCTCGGCTGAGACATCCCATGACCTGCTGGCTGGCAGCCAGTGATGTCATTCAGCTCAGACGTCTGAACCCAGTCTGAGGCCACAGTCTGGGGTTAGGAGAGGCTTGGGAGGAGAGGTTGGTTACCCATGGGAGGGGCTTCATTCTTCTGTTCTCTTCACCTCAAAGGATTGAATGATCCTGCTCACATCTTCTTTACTAATGGTGACTGATAAAGAATACACAGAGAGACACACACACACACAGAAACACCCAAACCAGAGATAGATAGAGACAGAGAAACAGAAAGAGAGACCTTTGACGGAGGGCCATGGGCTGTCTTGTTAATTTTTTAAAAGAATCTTTAAAGACTCCAGTTCGTTTATTTTGTGGGTGTGGGAGTGCATGTGCCATGGTGCACACATGGGGGTCAGAGAACAACTTTGGGGCGTTGGTTTAGTCCTTCCATTTCATGACGTGAAACCCAAGGGTCAAATGCAGATTGTCAGGCTTGGCCATAAGCCAATCACCTTTACCCACTGAGTCATCTTGCCTGCCCTCGTGATCATTTTCTATATATAGTTCCTGCAGACATTGCTGCATAGGTCTCGGTAACAACATTATATTATTCTTGTGCTAATAGAAAGTGACTTCTTCTGTGGGCTATTTTTGTTTGTAGTTGATTTTTTTTTTCCTTACAGGGAAGAACACCAATGCCGTCCTCCACTACCACAGATCGTGCAGTTGAGTTTCCTGGGTGCGAGGAAATCTCACATACTACAGCATAGCAGACTGTAGTAGATGGGCCTAACCCTGAGAACCCCGTCTTCCTGAACTCGCTGACTCCCTGGCAGGTGAACGTTACTGATTAGTTTGTAAAACAGCACCCAGCTACAGAGACCACGCTGGCCTTGACCTTGCAACCTTCCTGAATCTGTCTCCTCACACCTGGGTTTAGGTTGTCAACTTTTCAAAGTATACTAAATATACTTAATGACTGGAAAACATCTTTATTTTTGAAATATCTTCTTCATTTGTGTATGGTTTGGAATGAAATGAACTTTATTGTCTTCTTAATTACAAAACTAAGAAAAAATGTTAAAACACAGAATATACATGTGCATATATCAGACCAGTCAGCCACAGTCAAACCAAACCAAACATCCCATAATTCCATCTGTCTGTCTGTCTGTTTATCTGTCTGTCTGTCTGTCTATCTATCTATCTATCTATCTATCTATCTATCTATCTATCTATCTATCTATCTTCTGTTTCTTCAGTTCTACAGACTGGACCTAGGACTAGACTCCTGCATGTTTGGCAAGCACTCTATCACTGAGGCACAGCCATTACCAACCTCTCTGCTCCTTCGTTTGAGACAAGATGTCACTCTGTAACCCAGCAGGCTTTGATTTTGAGCTCCCTTTGCCTTGGCCATCCAAGAAGCTGGACTTGTAGGCCTGTGCTGGGGAGCCTGGATTTTGACATTTTGACATTTTGACAGTTCCAGCTTTGGCGGTCCTTATTAGCCCATTGTAGGAATGGCTGATTTCTTGCTTCTTTTGATTTTGAAGCCCTCCTTTCGTTTTCTCTTTCAAGTGTGTTGCCACAGGCATCCTAGGGTTGAAAATCTCTTCGAGTTGCTTCTTTTGACCAAATTCCAATCTCAATGACTGGATTACAGATCTGCTATATTTTTAAACATCTTGGGATATATTGTTTCTGTCTAGAAAGGAATTCCAATGAAAACGTTTGCCAGAAAACCATGAAGGTGATCACTCTCTCCTCACCACATCCAGCAGAGTGTTCCTCATTTTACTGGCAGTGTTTGAGTTGATCCACTGATAAAAGTACATTTATTAAAATAATTTCATTACATTTATTTTGTGTGTGGGAAGGGGAAGGGCGACTATGCCACTGTGCGCATGCGCGTGTGGGTCCTCCCTTTCTACCTCGTGGGTCGCGGAGGTTGAACTCTGGTTTTCAGGCTTATGGTGATCCCCTTTCCCCACTGAGCCATCTCACCATCTCACCAGGCCCCAGATTCATTGAAACTAATCACACTCAATATTTTAATTATATATATATATATATATACATATATATATATATATATACACTCTGATTTTCGAGACGAGGTTTCTGTGTGTAGCCCTGGCCATCCCGGAATTCTCTCTATAGACCAAAAGGGCTTCACTACAGAGACCAAGTGAACCTAAAATTCAATATGCAGCCCAGGTTGCCCTTAAATTTGAGGCAATTCTCTGAATCTTCTGCCTTGGTCTCCTTAGTGCCAGGATTTTTGTACTTTTTAAAATAAAATGCCTGGGGGCTGAAGAGATGGATCAGTGGTTAGGAGCATGGGCCGCTTCCCCCCCTTCAGGACCTGGGTTCAATTCCCAGCACCCACATAACAGCTCACAACTGTCTGGGACTCCAGTCCCAGAGGATCTGACACCCTTACACAGACACACAAGCGGACAAAACACATAAAAAAACACAAATAAATAAATTTTAAAAATGCCTGTAATCAGTCTGTTTTCTTCCCACTGAATAAGGGTGTGTGTGTGTGTGTGTGTGTGTGTGTGTGTGTGTGTTCATTGGTGTATGGGGGTGCCAAATGATATGGAGGGCTTTTCTCTATCTCCCTCCAACCTTCTTTTCATAGACAAATTCTCTTACTGAACTTGGAGCTCACTGTTTCACTAGACTGATGAACTAGCAATGCCCAAGCCCCTGAGCCTGTCTCTGCCCACCCCGTGCTGAGGTTACAGAGCTCACCTGGCTCTCTTTGATGGGTACTGGGAATCAAACCCAGACCCTTGCACTTGCAGAGCCAGCAACTTCCTCTCTGGGCCTGGCCTCCTCGCCCTGACTTTTTAATAACGAGTTGTGACGGAAGTTTTGCCCAGTTTATGAAAACACTGGACTGAAACAACATATTGTTTATCATGAAAACGACCTTCAACCATTTACAGGCATAGGACGGTATATGTAAGACCCCCCCTGTCCCCATCAAGTCAGTACGCAGACTCAACGATTATCGGCTCACAAATGATCAGTCTTGTCTCACATCCATCATCTTCTCTCTCTGACTTCTTCTTGGCGGCTCATCCTCAACATCTTACCGTTTCACCTGCAAATACTTCCGTGTGATGTGACTGAAAACGTCGGCCATTAAATCATCCACGTCTCCACGTTTTCCTCAGTGGTTTCATGCTCCAAAGAATACCAGGGACTGGTGACACAATGTATCAGCTGAGAGCCCACACTGCTTTTACAGAGGACCTGAATTTGGTTCCCAACACCCATGTCAACTGCTGCTCCGTGGCTCACAATCTCTTGTAGCTCCAACTCCATGCTATCTAACACTTCCGGCCTTTAAGGGCATCTCTGACTCATGGTTCCCATACACATAGTTTTGTTTTTTTTTTTTTTTTATGGCATAAAAGCAGTTTATTTCTGCGGGTGTGGTCACATACACCTTTAATCCTAGCACTCAAGAGGCAGAGGCAGGCAGATCTCAGTGAGTTCAAGGCCAGTCTGGTCCAATAGTGAGTGCTAGGACAGCTAGGGCTGTATAGAAAGACCCTGTCTCAAAACAAACAGGCAAGCAAGTAAAAAAGTAGTTTATTAGAAAAGAAGTCTAACCGAAACAACTAATAGTTCACATTACAAGTTATGCTTGTCTAGAATCCCTATCTCTCTTTTTTTCTGGGCGGAGGCTGGAGAGCAGAGGCTGTCCGCTGGTTTTACAATTTACCTGAGGGAACCAGGGCATGAGGATCTAGTAGATTCCAGATGCCTGAGAATAAGTAGGGCACTCTAACAGTGTTGGGGGTGGGGGGATGGTGACAGAGGAAAGTTTTCTACTCACAGCAGAGGAGACCTAGGTAGGCGCACATTGTCCTAGCTCAAAAGACTGGGCAATAAAAGTATGCTGTCACAGTAGCCAGAAGGGTTGGACAGACCCTCGGGGCAAGGAAGATCCCTCATTCCCTCTTGGGTGGAAGATAGAGGGGAGAGATTGTCCTCTGGGTTCATGAAATCACTGGTGTTAAAGAAGCTGCTACTCTTTCCCTGGAGCTGGTTGCATTGCATTCTGGGAGGGCTCTGGCTGTGATGTAGAGTTAGTTGGCCCAGGGGACCTTCCTCTTAGAAGGTCTGTAACGTGCCAGGAGATCGCAGACACCGTTGTACAATTTGCTTGATCAACCCTTCTTCAGGTGCAACGCCCCTGCTTGCAGGCATCTCCCTAGACGTAATTTTATAAACAAATTAAAAAGTATCAGTCTTCTTTATCTGCCCTTTTTTTCAGTTGACTTTGGTTTAACCGGGGCTGATGATGTAATTGATGAAAGGCTTGAGGCTCAAGCATGAGAAACTGACTTTGGCTCCGCAGCCCTCACAAGAAAGCAGAGCTCATCAGCCAGTGTAGCCAATCTGTAAGCTACAGACAGCAAGAAACCCTGCCTCAAAAACCTAAGGTGGAGAGCAACAGAGGAAGACCCTTGGACATTGACCTCTGGTCTCCCCATGCATAGACATCTAGACTTGCACACACGCACACCAACTTTGACCAGTGGATCCATCAGGACAGAGATTTTTCAAATACATAACTAGCTGAATAAGCTCCTGTGTCCTCACAGGTCTAAAACACCAGCTTCCTCGTGTGACAAAGGCTTTGCCGGAGCAGAAGATTTTTCTCGCTGGTCTTATGCAAGCCTTACTGTTTTGTTTCTTAAGTATACATTTAATATTTATTATTGTAAGCCAGGCGGTGGTGGCGCACGCCTTTAATCCCAGCACTCGGGAGGCAGAGGCAGGCGGATCTCTGTGAGTTCAAGACCAGCCTGGTCTACAAGAGCTAGCTCCAGGACAGGCTCTAAAGCTGCAGAGAAACCCTGTCTCGAAAAACCAAAAAAAAAAAAAAATTATTATTGTAAATTCCCTGGAACAACACTACTTGTCAGTCAATCATCCAACTATTTTAATGCCCTGCTTTCCAAAATTCTGGGTGGAGGGAAGACTTTAAAATCGATGTTCTGATTTTTTTTTTTTTTTTTTTTTTTTTTGCATTCGCAAGCTTGGCAGACACAGGTAACCCCTCCCTAGTTTCTGTTCTACGTTACCACTAAGTAAACATTTACTAATTACTCCACCAAACTCAACCCAACTGTGGCACGACAGCGTAGCAAATTAAAAACCAATCACCAGAAACTGAATTTCAATCAATTGACAGATTTGCTTTGAGTTCCCGTCATAGGATTAGGATGTGATGCTTTGTCCTTCTGATGTCACGGGGAAGTAAGGGAGACGCACCCCCAAAAGAGAAATCAAAAGTCATCTGGTCTGAACACCAGGGAGGTGAGTTGGGTCTGTAAGAGGTGACATCTGGGTAGGACACAGGAAAGGTCTGACACAGTTGTAGGTCAGGATCAGTGTGAGGTGTCACTGGACTGGCCTGGTTTGTTTAGGTGTATGAATGTGTCACGTGTGACTACAGTCACTGTGTGTTTCTGTCAGTTCTATTGTTTGGAGAAACGGATCTAAAATGGAAGGGGAATGAGATGACCTAGGGCACAGCTACCACTGCCCTTGATGAATCGCCTAATTTCCTGCTTTCCCACTGGTTCATGGACCTTCCAGGGCTGCCCATCCTTGATGTGGCACACCTCCTTTGGGTGGCACCTTGGCAGCCAGCTGTTCTTGTTGCTATGGTGATGTTAGTGGTTCCCCAGCCACACACACACACCCTTGGCTTAAGGCTTGTGCCCTCTTGTTGGGGACCTGAATGCTTTTGGCCTGCCCTGGTCAGTCACAGAAAACCCAACGCTTTGTCTGTTCTCTCAGCGCCATGGGAGAAAACGGACCTTCTCCCCCCTCTTCTAGCTTGTTTGGTTGCTTGGTTCCCATTTGGAGTCCTGGGGTACTAGTCCTGTTCTCTGTGTGGAGGAGGAGGGGGGTCTCTGAGTTTGTGCAGGAAGGAGAAATAGGTCCCTAGTCAGAACACTCTGTGTTCCTACCTACTCCTTCTCTAAGCAGAAAGGGGAAATAATTCTCCCAGTAGTGCCCTGGGGGCAGGAGAGTGGCGGCGATTCAACCTCTCCCACCCTTCACGGTTTATAGCTTCTTCTCTACCAGTGGCTTGGATAATTGGAAGACCCCCAAACCCTCCATTTTCAGAGAAGTCACAGGCCCTTTTTAGCCCATTGGAAGCTGTTTCAAGTAAGAGGAAGTTGGATGCCTTTTTTTTTTTTTTTGCACCAATCATTATTGGGATAATAAAACAAAAAAGGCAAAAAGCAGCAGTCATCCCCGATGTATCCAAGGTAGGTAGGTCTGGTCACTCAAGGACCACAAGAATCGCCCACTAGCTCTGTGAGACATGTCAGGTATTTACTCCCATGGACGCAGATGCCTCACAAAACCAGTGAGCCACTAATATTACCTTCGTCATGCAGTTGGCCCCAGACATAAGGATAAAGCTCCGGAAACAACAGGGATTCGAAGGGATGGATATGTCTCAACTTTTGGAAATTGCTCAGGAAGTTTACAACAGCCACGGTTCAGCTGATGACATAAAGGGAAAGAAACTCTGAGGTGATTGTTCCCTTGGGGAGGCAAACAAGAGAGGAAATGGGGGAAATATACTGGAAGAAGGGGTTCGGGGACTCGCCAGCATCATTTGGTAGGGCCCTGAGTGCAGAGCTGATGGAATTTAGACAAAAAATATTCCAAAGCACCCTGCTCCAGTGTGTAGCTGGCCTCTTCAGAGCTCCAACCACTGAGGAAGAATGTGGACAGCTGACAGAAGGCCTTTCAGAGGCCCTCCAAGCCCTGAGGTACCAAATCTCAGTTAAGAATTCTCAGTTGTGTGTTCCTCTGGCCACACGCCTAGGATACAGCCTCGAGGAAGGAAGGTGGATGGTTTCCCACAACTGTGTTTCAGCAATCCTGCAATCCACCCCCCATGCTGCCACCACTGGAAAAAAAAATCAGTACAGGAATTCCTGGAGGCAGCTGGATGCTGGCAGCAATGGATGATGGGACTTGATGCCAGCACCAGGGCACACAGTCTTTGGAATGGCCGGAGACTGGGCAGAGCATCTTCAAGGCCTCGAAAAAAAGCCCTGCTGTCCACACCAGTCCTGGCTCTCCCAGAGATTACTAAATCATGATACTTGTACAAAGATAAGGTCAGAGGCATTGCCTAGGGGTCCTCATGCAAGCCCTGGGACCCTGGAAATGACCAGTGGCATATCTGCTTAAGAGACTTAATCTGGTCATAGCTGCATGGCCAGTATATATAAGAGCCACAGCTGCTACTGCCCTGCTGGTACAAAGAGCTGTCAAATCAACTTTAGATCATGAACTGTTCCTGACGGCCCCTCACTCTGTTGAGGTCTTCTTGAGGGGAGCACCTGAGAGGTGCTAAAGCCCCTCTCTAAGGCTGGGGTTTCTAATGCCTGGGTGTCCCAACACCAAGCCCTGCTTCCGGATGAACCCTGTATTTGGTCACAAGATGTTAGCCCTCAACCCTGCCAGGCTCCTGTTAAATATGACCCCATGGGTCCACTGCATAAGTATCTTGAGGTGACCGACTTGGTCCAGTCTGTCAGGCCTGATCTGACTGGTGTCATGTTAGTGACAACAGATGAGGTATTTTTCACAGATGGGAGCAATTTTGCCCCCAAGCAGGATCGGGTATGCAGGGGCAGCAGAGGTGACTCAAGGTAAGATTATCTGGGTACAATCTTTAATCAGGGGAACCTCAGCTCAAGGAGCCAAGCTTTTGATTTTGGTTAAAGTTCTCTGCTGGGGGAAAGACAAGGCTATGACCATATACACTGACAGCCGACATGCTCTCTCCGCAGCCCATGGCCATGGGCTCTCTACAGGAAAAGAGGATTGCTAACCTCAACAGGAAATGAAGTCAAAATCAGAGAAGAAATCTTAGTTCTCCTGGAAGCTATCTGGTTACCCAAGAGGGTATCCATTGCAAAGGGCACCTGAAAGGTGATTCTCCCAGAAGCAACAGTATGGCTGACTTGGTTCCTGGGGAAGTGGCCCTACAGCCAGCGGGTCCTCTCCAAGTCTTGGTGGCCCCGCTGGAGCCCAGTTTGCTGGACTACCTGAAATGCACCCCAGGGTGAGACAGACAGAGAAACAAGACTGGCCGCGTGTGATAAACAAGGATGGTGGATGCTGCCAGATGCAGACAGACCCATCCTTCCCATGAGTCTGAGAAGGCAACCGCTTACAGATCTCCACCAAGCCGCTCACTTTGGAGCTACGGATGCTGCTGAACTCCTCAGACCCAGATATTGTGTTCCAAATTTGGAAAGCCTGATTAAAGACACCACTTTTAGTTTGTGCAGTCTGCGCTCAGGTAAACCCCACAAGGGATCCAGGCTGGAGGAAACCATGAGGGGAACATTGGGAGGTGACTTTACTGGAATCTGTCCTACTGTTTCTGCCTATCAATATTTGCAGGTGTTTGTAGACACCTTCTCAGGATGGGTGGAGGCCTACCCCACATGAAAAGAGACTGCTCCAATAGTTACTAAGGGATTTCTACATTTGGATTGCCCCTAGCTCTAGGGTTCAACAATGGCTTGGCTTTCGTGGCCAAAGTGTTTCAAAATCTAACAAAGGTATTAAGTATTAATTAGAAATTACACAGTATATATAGGTCACAAAGCTCAGGCCAGATAGAATGGATGAATAGAACTCTTTTTTTTTTTTTTTTTTTTTTTTTTTTTGGTTTTTTGAGACAGGGTTTCTCTGTGGCTTTGGAGCCTGTCCTGGAACTAGCTCTTGTAGACCAGGCTGGTCTCGAACTCACAGAGATCCACCTGCCTCTGCCTCCCAAGTGCTGGGATTAAAGGCGTGCGCCACCATCGCCCGGCTGATGAATAGAACTCTTAAGGAGATTCTGAGCAACTTGGTCCTGGAAACTGGTGAAAAATTGGGTCAATCTCCTCTCCTTTACCCTTCTCAGGGCCTGATATACTCTTCACTGGAAGGGGCTTACTTCTTTTGAAATTGTGTTACGGAGACCAGCTCTCTCTTCAATAGTAGTCAAACCTAGGCATGGGAATTCAAAAAAGTCAGAGAAGGAAATCTTTTGGATGGATCTCTTTTCTCTTATGTCCTTTTCAGAGGTGGAAAAATTTGGATCTAGGGGAGGGATGAGGATCAATAAATCAGGTTGTGAGAAAGATTGGCTAGAAAAAGGCCTTTGAGGATTACAATATTATGTATGCCCTGCCAACGTTGAGTTGTCCTGCCAAGGACAAGGTACCTGCATAGTGTCCTCAAATTACTTGGCTTGCTTGTGCTAATGATTTGACTAAGAGCCTTCTCTGACTCACAAGAGAGGCACACCCTCACTCTATGTCTACCAGACTATGTTAACCACCACATATTCGCTATGCTCATAATGGAGGAGAGGGGAGAACTCATATTGGCCTTGATTCAGGGTTAATGACCCTTAAACGGCCCCGACTCTTGCCTTGATCCTAGTAGGGGCAGGAACAGCTGGTGCAACTGCTGTAGGCACCTCAGCTTTGATTGTTGGGAACCAAAACTTTAGGGAACTCGGTTCCCAGACATACTTAGACCTACACATTTTGGAGAATTCTATTTCTGGGCTGGAGATAGAATTTGGAGAGTCAAGTAGGCTCCCTTGCAGTTAGTCCAATAGAACTAGAGGAGGTTAAATCTTTTTATGAAACCAGGAGGATTCTGCATGGTCTTAGGAGAAACTTGCTATTTCTATGCCAACCAGTCAATGGTAATTAGGGAAAACTGTTTACCTGATCCCCGTGGCTGACTACCTTGCCATCAGTGTTAGCTAGGCCATTGATTCTTATTCTGATCGGGCTAATGGTGGAACCCAGCATCCTCAACTGGGGCTAATGGTGGAACCCAGCATCCTCAACTGCATGGCAAACTACATCAAATAGAGGATAAATTCAGTTAAGCTAATGGTCCTTAGGACCAACTGGGCTCCCTCCACACAGGAGAAGTCAATTATTTGACTTACGCCCATAGAACCAGTGATGAATGTGACGGGGAAAGAGAGTGCAGAGCTTCCTCCATCTTGTATTGTTGCTGAGGCCGTTCCAGGTTTAACTAGAATTTGACCTCCTTGATGGAGAATCCCATGGAAAATTATTACTCAGCTCTATTCTAGGAAACCAAAGTTAAGATGTCCCAACTAACTTTGCCTCTGCTATACTGTTTGCTTGTGCCAAAACCTTCCTTCCCTCCAGTCCCCCTCCCCCCAGCTGCAAAGTGAGATGTTAGGATGTGATTTTTGCCTTTCAAAGCCTTTAGCTCTAAAGGTTCGGAGCTACACTTGGGTCCCCGAATACCAGAGCGTAGTTCCAGCCAGCTGGAATAAAGACTTCCAATTGGCTATAAACTATGTTTGTGTGGTCATCTGTGGTGGGTTCTCCATGGTGTTACAGGGCGTTACACCACCATCTTTCGATGTGAAATTCCATCTCTTGGTTGCTACAGTTTTAGCAACAAAGCCTGCTGCCCAACTGAAACAAGAAAGGGATGCTGAGTCTGACTTTGGGCTGGGAATGTGGCTTAGTGGTTCTGCCACTGAACCCAGCATACAGAAGGTCCTGTGTTCAAACCCCAGCGATTCGGTTTAGGGGTCTTGATCTGATTCATTTTGTCTGCCAGTTGAAACACTGAAAGGTAGGAAAGCATCTCAATTGAGACAGGTAGTAGTGTAGAAATCTCAGACACAGCTAACAGGAGCTTATAAAATCAACAGTTGAAGAAAGGTGTTAATTGGGGGTGAAGAAACATCCATGCAACAGAAACACAAAGAAAAAGACCCTCGGCAAAGCAGAGGGGGGCTCAGAAAGCTGAGAAATCTAGTCTCCTCTAAAGGGTTGGGTTTTTTTTTTTTTTTTAAGTCTGAAGATATTTCCTCCCTGATTTAGGGTTGGTTAGTTTGGAGAAAGATAGGATGGTTGGCCCACAACTGTTGTGTAACATAACCTGATCCAACCTGGAACTTGTTGGGCCAGTCCCTCAGTAGAGGGACTGCGGGCAGGAGAAAGACCTTTAAATCTTTAATATTCCAGAGGAGGATGAAGAAGCAGCCAGACACCTTGGAAGTTCACCATCTTTATTACCTAATTGTGGTCCCTCTCTTTCATCTGTCTATCTACCAGATAATCTCACTCCTAGTTGTTCACCAGTCCTGAAAAGAAAGAATGTCTTTCTGGAAGATCGTCGGGATGTTTGTTACTACTGGGAGGAGTCATGTCATGTGGCTCTGCTTATATAAAGGGAGGCTGGGTGACTGTCTTCCTTGTAAGCCTTGTTACTGAGGACAAAATCTGGGCTTTGCCTTCAAGAAAGGTGGGGTGGCTGCGCAGCTAAGTCACAGAGCACATGGACACTGGCCAACAAGTGTCATGTTGGCAGAAGTGTGGGTCACTTTGATCTTCCTCCAGGCCACATTGTAATAATACTGTTCACACCAAAAGGAACAGGCTTGGTTCATAGAGTTTTAGCAATGTAGCACTTTCAAACACTCCATCGTCTATGCTTGTCATAGAGAGAACAATTATGGACAGAATCCACTTGGCTCCTGGTCCCTGACTTCAGTCTCTGGCGTCAGAATGAACAAAAGCAAGAAACAGGACAGTGTGTCTGATTCCACCCTGACAGATGAGACAGGTTTTGTATTTTAAAGATTTTTTTCTATTACTTTTAATTGTGTGCATGTGTGCACATGATTACATGTGGTGCTGGGAACTGGACTCAGGGCCTCTGTGAGGGCAGCGCATGCTCTAAAGGCTGAGCCATCTCTCTAGCTCACAGGTTAGTTTCTAAACATGTGTGTCCAGCCTTCTCTTCTGGCAATAACACATGGATCACTTTTCCCATATTAATATGGCTTTGCATTTATAAATTAAGTCAATCTTCAGCAACCTAGCATGTAGAAGACCAGTACAAAAGATAATGTCAAACATGTAAATGCCTCTACTATCAAATAGTAGAAACTAATGCCTTTCAGCTACATGGAGCGTTGTTGAGCTCGTTAGCCCCAGCTGGTGGGTGGGGATAGAGCTGTTTCAGCGGCACTGACAATCCTTATGCTTGGCTGTGGCATGAACTTTTTCCTTCACGTGTCCCAGGTCAATTCATTGACTGACTCATGCTAGACACCCAACAAATATATTTGCTGATCCGAATTCAAAGGTAGATAGATCTCACACTGCTAGAACATTAAGAATCACACGGGAGTTCTTGAAGGTCAAATTAACCCTGGCCCTTGCATCTTATAGGGCATAGCTCTTCTCTGTGGTAGACGTTAAACCCCAGCTTAACAGGCACAGTGTCTCACCTGAGGATGTTCATACCTGAAGATGGTGCCTGCGGATGCTCATATCTAAAGATGGTGGTACAGAGAGGGTAGCATCCAAAGAGCCGCAAAGTGTTTGTTGAAGTTTTTTTTTACATGCCAAATGTTCTGAGATGCTGAGCCTGTCAGCCCCTGGGCAGAACATATCATCTTGGAGGGCCGCACAAACTCTAGTCTCTCCTCTACATGGTATGGGCGAGCAGGCTTGCTCTCTCTATGGTATATAACGTAAGGGGTTAAGTTTAATATTCACATAAATATGAAAGAGCTTATTTTTTCCAGGAAACCTCACTCTGCCTAGTCTCCTAAAGTGATCCAAAAATTTAGGCTTTTTATTTAGTTATCGGTAATGTACCAAATCATATTGCACAAATCCTTTTCGGAAAGAGACAGAGACTAAACCAAATAAACAACGTGAAGTAGCCCAGCAGTCTAAGGACTGCTACCGGGACATCCGGAATGTGATTGCTGTCCTTTCCATTGGCAGCACAAACATGTGGACTTAGGAATCCTTGGGTGACCTTTTAAGAGCTCTGTGCTTGTCCATTCTAACGTGGGAGGGGCGGTGCTGGAGAAAGATTCAACAAGTAGTAGATACTTTTCTTCTCAGTTCTCAGAGTCCTCTATTCTTGTTCTGCATTAGATTAACGTACAATGTACTACACGACTATTCCTCACAGAAATACCGCCACCAGGTTGGGACCTGAGACCATTGCCTCAGGCTATAAGCTGGCTCAGTGAGTAAAACTGCATGGTATCAAGACTGATGACCTGAGTTCTATCCTCCAAACCCACTATGTATGTATGTATGTATGTACATATATATGTATTTGAGTGAGTATGTATGTATGTATGTACGTACGTACGTACGTACGTACGTATGTATTTGAGTATGTATGTATGTATGTACGTACGTATGTATGTATTTGAGTATGTATGTATGTATGTACGTACGTATGTATGTATGTATGTATGTATTTGAGTATGTATGTATGTATGTACGTACGTACGTATGTATGTATGTATGTATTTGAGTATGTATGTATGTATGTATGTATTTGAGTATGTATGTACGTACGTACGTACGTACGTATGTATGTATGTATGTATTTGAGTATGTATGTATGTATGTATGTATGTACGTATGTATGTATGTATGTATGCATGTATTTGAGTATGTATGTATGTATGTATGTACGTACGTATGTATGTATGTATGTATGTATGTATGTATTTGAGTATGTATGTATGTATGTATGTATGTATGTATTTGAGTATGTATGTATGTATGTATGTATTTGAGTATGTATGTATGTATGTATGTATTTGAGTATGTATGTATGTATGTATGTATTTGAGTATGTATGTATGTATGTATGTATTTGAGTATGTATGTATGTATGTATGTATTTGAGTATGTATGTATGTATGTATTTGAGTATGTATGTATGTATGTATTTGAGTATGTATGTATGTATGTATTTGAGTATGTATGTATGTATGTATGTATTTGAGTATGTATGTATGTATGTATGTATTTGAGTATGTATGTATGTATGTATTTGAGTATGTATGTATGTATGTATGTATTTGAGTATGTATGTATGTATGTATTTGAGTATGTATGTATGTATGTATGTATTTGAGTATGTATGTATGTATGTATTTGAGTATGTATGTATGTATGTATGTATTTGAGTATGTATGTATGTATGTATGTATTTGAGTATGTATGTATGTATGTATGTATGTATGTATTTGAGTATGTATGTATGTATGTATGTATTTGAGTATGTATGTATGTATGTATTTGAGTATGTATGTATGTATGTATGTATGTATTTGAGTATGTATGTATGTATGTATTTGAATATGTATGTATGTATGTATGTATGTATGTATGTATGTATGTATGTATTTGAGACAGGGTCTCATTGTCCAGTTTGGCCTCAGCTCACTATGTAGTTGAGGATGACCTTGAACTTCTGATTACCCCGTCACCATTTCTGAGTTAACAGTTTCTTTAATGCATATGCAAAGCGGTTTTTAATCTTCTCCGAGCACCCTGACCACGGCAGATGCTGTCTTATCTTTTGTAGCTCTGGCACCTGACCAGCGGGTACAACAGCATGAAAACCACCACCCACATAGCTACAGAATACAAGAAACAAGGAGGCAAAAATATAACAACATGTAACCACTCACAAAGTTTTTGGGAAAAAAGAAACTCAAGGCCAGAAGCAAAAGCTGGCCTGGAGGAGAACAGTCTTGCCCAGCAAACTTGAAGAGGCTTTGTGGGAAAGCTTTGGGAACAGTTTGATAATTCAAACACATCTAACACTTGGTTTAGTAAAGACATGGCCTTTTGAAACTCAGTCAAGGTCACTACAAGTTGGTACTGATAAATTAGTTTAGATTATAGTGCTCAAAATTCGAAAAAAGGTTATGGTCCTTCTCCGGCCTTCTGTGAGGGAAACAGGTCGGAGTGGTGACTGCCCACTGGGGCTCTGATTGCCTTGTAGGTAGCCTGGGATGCCCTCTTTTCTGTTCTGGAAAGGAAAGCCTGATGCCAAAGCCCATGGGGGAAGGGCAGAGGCTCTGCCAACTGGACACCACGGTTCACATGGCTTCAAAGGCCCTGAGCGTTATATTTGGAAAACCACCTGAAGCTGATTGCCAAGATCACAGTGGATTAAAACCGTTGCTGTCTTTCATGATTAAAACTGGCGCCAAAACAATATGAAAGAAACTGACATCATAATAGATAGATACAGGGTATCCAGTTGGCACCACAGGGGCTGATGTAAGGTGTGTGGGGTGGGGAGCAAGGACCCCATCAACATCATTTGTTGTAAAAACCACCAGGCTATGCTGTAATAGTGGGCACAGAAAGACTGCAGTAGCTACACATAGGACAGCCACCCGCAACATGTGAACAGGCACGAGATGGTCCGGCACTCGTATGGTAGAGGCTGTTCAAAAAGTCTGGAATCTCAGCACTTGGTAGAGGAGGCAAGGAGCATCATGAGTTCTAAACCAGCCTAGGCTAACTGTCTCAAACAACCAAAAGAGAGAGAAAAAAAAAGCAGTAATGAGCAGACTAGAGCAAGGTATTTTTAATACATTCAATTCTCTTTCCCAATAATTTTCTTTTCCATAAATTCCCAATAACCCCCGCCAGGACAGAGGTTGTTTTTGGAGAACGGAATCCGTAGGTATCTACCCACCTACCTTCTTTCATTCCAGGACAATCCCAACCGTCCCCGCCCCCTTACCTTCAGAGCCCCGCCCCTGACAAGATGAGCCCCGCCCCAGACACGGGAGCCCCGCCCCCATCCAGGATCCTCGCTCCTGACCCGGGGTTCGCTCCAACGAGTGGCCCCGCCCAGATGCGGTAATCCCCGCCCAGAGGCGGGAGTTCCGCCCAGATGGGGGAGTCTAGCTTCAGACTAGGGCGTCCGTTCGGAGGGGTAGCTCCGCCCACCTGTGGGGGCGCGCCGCGCGGTAACCCGGAAGTGGCGGCAGCGTGCGGGGGCGGGGCGGCGCGCTCGAGCGGGCCATGGCTGCCGCCGCCGCCGGCTTTGTGTGCCTCGCGCGAGCCCCGTCCGTCCGCGCCTCGCCGGGGCGGCGGGGCCGCTGCTGACCCGCCCCGCTCGCCGCGTAGCGCCTGCCTGGCCCCGCCCCTTGCCTCTCCGCCTCCTCGGCCGGCCTCCCGCTCCCGGCGCGCGCTCCTTCGGCGCTCTCTGCGCTTCCCTCCCGCCCGCGGCGGGCTCCAGGCCGCCCCGATGCCCGAGCCCGGCCCCAGGATGAACGGCTTCTCGCTGGGCGAGCTATGCTGGCTCTTCTGCTGCCCGCCTTGTCCGAGCCGCATCGCCGCCAAGCTGGCCTTCCTGCCGCCCGAACCCACCTACACGGTGCTGGCGCCCGAGCAGCGCGCGCCCGCGCCGGCTGCGACCCCCGCGCCCGCCCCGGCGGCTCAGCCCGCCCCGGCCGAGGAGGGCGCGGGCCCCGGTGCGTGCAGCCTGCACCTGAGCGAGCGCGCCGACTGGCAGTACTCTCAGCGCGAACTGGACGCCGTCGAGGTCTTCTTCTCCCGCACGGCTCGCGACAACCGGCTGGGGTGCATGTTCGTGCGCTGCGCGCCCTCCAGCCGCTACACGTTGCTCTTCTCGCACGGTAACGCCGTGGACTTGGGCCAAATGTGTAGCTTCTACATCGGCCTGGGCTCGCGCATCAACTGCAACATCTTCTCCTACGACTACTCGGGCTACGGCGTGAGCTCCGGCAAGCCCTCCGAGAAGAACCTCTATGCCGACATCGACGCCGCGTG
This sequence comes from Arvicola amphibius, assembly GCF_903992535.2. Taxonomy (NCBI): domain Eukaryota; kingdom Metazoa; phylum Chordata; class Mammalia; order Rodentia; family Cricetidae; genus Arvicola; species Arvicola amphibius. The sequence goes on along the minus strand of NC_052058.2, from coordinate 154,898,603 downwards.
GCAGGCGCTGCGCACCCGGTGAGCCCCGAGCCGCGGGTGGGGTGCGGGCTTGTGCTTTCGGATCGTTGCGTTCGCTCGGGATGGCCAGCACTCGGGGCTGGAGAGCTCAGACTTAACTGGCCCGCGCGGCCTGGAGTCTTTGTGGCTCCGGTTAAACGCACGTGGCCGCCGTGGGGGGTGCTAACGTACGGGCGAAACCAACTTGGTTTGGGTTGAGTTGTGTGATGAACTACTCTCAGACCCCGAAGGTCTGGTGGAAGTGACCTTGGGGTTTCCAGTGCCCGTGGAAGCAGGGGCGAGACGTTGACCTCTAAAAGACTTTCCGAGTAGAAAGTATCCCTGGGGCGATGTCTGAACAGCCATTAAGGCAGGGGAGGGTCGGGTGTGGCGAGGACTTTGCCTCTTGGTGGGGCAGAGTAGCTGGCACCAGGAGATCAGGAAGTTCGCCGTGTTGGCACCTTCCCAAAGCCCCACCAGTAGCACAGGATGTCTCCATAGGCCTGAGGGAATCTGTTGACCTTGAGTTAGCGTTCAGAAAACTGGAAAGTGTTTTTTGAGGGTCTTTTACATGCCAAGCATAAATTGTCATAGTCTGACAGACCAGGTGGGGAAAAAAGAAAAAAGAAAAACGCTTGAGTTGTACTCTTAACTTAGACAAACGTTTGGCTTGTGGGAGAGTCAAGTGCCGTCCTGTTGGGTGCTTGTGACCTTTCCCACGTAAACCCTGTAACACAGGTGGCAGCCGTACCTGAGGTGCTGTCCGTAATGATCTTGGATTTCTTTAGAGGAACGAGCCTCCAGAGTTAGGGCACTAGGCACTGTTGTTGTTAGAGACCTTTGTATAGTTCTCATGAAAAGTCCTATTTGCTGGGCTCAAGTGAATGGCCAATAGTAATGATTTTAGTTGCACACATGTTCATAAAATTTCCCTTGTGCTTGTGGGGGAAATGGCTTGTATAACAGAGTATTACTTAGTATTCACTCTGTGCTACTTGCTCAAATTCTTCTGAGGTCTTGGAGATACCCTCAACTGGATCATAGCTTTTGGAAACTGGTGTAGGTAGATGAGGCTGCAGATGTCCTGATGGTCTGGCTGAGAAGCCACAAGTCATTACATGCCACCTGTTCCAAGAAAGGCTTTCAAAAGCATGCGTCACAAGCAGGGAGTGGTGGTGTGTGATATGCCACGGCACTCAGGAGGCAGAGGCTAGCCTGAGCTACGTGGTGAGTTCTAGGTTGGCCAGGACTGCACTAAGACTCAGCCTGGAAAAAGTATGTGGGCTAGTCGGATGGCTCAGCTAGTGGAGGGTGCTTTGCAGGGCAAACCTGCTATCCATGGTTTCTTCGTGGAATTCAAAGGCGGAAGGAGAGAACTGGCTCTCCCAGACTGTCCTGTCACCTCAGTAATTGTACCCACACACTATATACACAGTTTTTTTTAAAGTTATTTTTAAAAAGCACATGTCGCATAATCTTGAACTACTAGAATCTGCTGTAGTGTAGGTATTAAAAATAAATTTTGGTACTAGATGTTTGGAATTTCTATAAAAATTCTTACAAAACATTCCTCCTATGTGGGCCTGTCTTTATGGAAATGAAAGCCTTTTATAGGGTTGCTCCATCTGAGTGTGTGTATGTGTCTGTCTTACCACATGGGTGAGGTGTAGTTAGTTACCTTCTGCAGTCTGTTGAATATAAGAAGCATTGTTTGGGGGCAAGTTAAAATTTGAATTACCTAGAGATAGCTCTAAATTTTGCTTGTGGGTTATTTAATGTTATACTAGAACTCATATCTAAAATAAGTGAATTTTTTTTGTTAATTTTCAGCTTCTTAAACTTTTTGGAGCTGTACAGGGCCTTGTGAATCATAGGCTGACCTCAAACTCACAATGTAGCTGAGACTGGCCATCACTTCCTGCCTCTACTTCACAAGTGCTGGTATTACAGGTGGAACACCTACCCACCCCTGGTTCCCAGAATCTTAGAATCTGAAGACACCTCACAAATCCTCTTGTCCGGTGCTTTCCCAGCCTTTAGACTGCCTACAGTAGGACGCTTGTTCTACATCTTGATCATGCTTCTGCAAACACGTTCATTCGTGGCTGCATATCTGAACCAAATGTTTCACAAAACAATCCCCCCCCCCCCCAAGCGGGTGCTTTGCATAGCAGAATGTGTTCTGTTTTATTTGACTTAAAAAAAAGTGCTGGGTGTGCAGTGTTGAGAGTATTTCCCAGCGCCCGCGTGGGTGCTGCTTCCATCCGCCCACCCCACCTTGACAGAAGGATAATCTCACAGCCAACCAGCAGGTCTCCTGACTGATGCTTTAGAGCTCTTCCACCCTGGTTTTGTAGTCATTGGATTTCTCAGATGTGTGAATCTGGCTTATTGTGATCTAGGTGTTGCCTGATTCTGAGGCTGACCAGGCTTCCTCTAGGTCTAAAGACCCCCTTCCTTTCGCCTAGATTGCTGTCTTTTCTGTCTTACTCTCTGTGACCCTTCGGCCCATTTCTGCGCCTTCCCCGCTGTTGAGGTCCCAGCTGTGAAAGGGCATCATCCCTCCCGGTGCCGGTTCTTCTGGGTTGGTCCAGAACCCCTCTTCCAAACCCAATGTCTCCGTTTCTTCTTCTGACTTCCTGGTTAATCAGAGGTCACAGATACTGATTTGAACACTTCCTTCCTCTCGAGTTGTTTGTTCTGTCTGTAGATTATTTCCTGAAAAATAACTTGTTTGACTCAGAGCTGTAGGCAGCCCCAGAGTCCTAGGCACAAGACCATGCCCTTCCTGAGCTCGTGGCTGCATTTTGAATGTACCCTTCGTGTTAAGAGAATTGATCTGCCGGTGTGGTGGCGCACACCTTTAATCCCAGCACTCGGGAGGAGGCAGAGGCAGGTGGATCTCTGCAAGTTCAATGCCAGCCTGGTCTACAAAGTGAGTTCCAGGACAGGCTCCAAAGCTACAGAGAAACCCTGTCTTGGGTGGGGGAGAGGGACAAGTATTGATCCTAATTGGATCCTACTTGGATATTAGGAGATTCTTTGTGTCCCCATCTTGTGGCTCATGTGTTGAAGGCCTGGTCTGCAGTATGATGTTCAGAAGTAGAGTCTTGGGAGAAGTGATGGGACTATAAAGGCCCGACTTAGCCAACAGATGGATCTCTTGATAGTTCTTAGTCAAATGGACTATTCAGAGATGGAGAACCTAGAAGTGGGGCCTGATTGGAGGAGGAATTGTTTCACCTTTGTGGCCCCTTCCTCTCTACTCCCTGTTTCCTGACTGCGGTGGGTGTGGTGGGTGGGTGGGGGCAGCTCTCCTCTCCCATTCCTTTTTTTCTTAGTATTTTTCCTTGCCACAGGCCTAAAAACAACGGAGTCAGATGAGCTTGGATGGACTGAAGCCATGAAACCATGAGCTAAAGTAAATCCACCCCAGTACCTGTCATAGCAACCAAAAGTGACTGACACACTTTTGCACCTGGTACTCAGTTCTTCACTTGTGCTTGTGTGTTTACTCGAAAGTTCCTCGAGGGAAGGGCCTTAAAAATATAGACCCTGATTCAATATTTGTTCAGGGTGTTTCATTTATATAGTGAGTTGAGTGCTCTCTAGATGAGTACCAGTCACAAAGAGCTGAATCTTATTTTCCCTTCAGAGTTTAGTATTTGTGGGCACAGCCAGCCATTCACCAAAAAGCGGGGGAGGATGGGTGTTCAGATGTATTGGCTAGTGTATTGGCTAGCTATGTTCAAGCTGTTCTTAGGACATTGTGGTGTCTGTGTTGAAGAAAAGAATGATTGTTCTCATTCTTCATTTGTCTTTCATCTTCATCCATTACCTGTTCGCGCAGCTCCGTGTGTTATTATTGTGATGTTAATAGCGGGATTTCTCCCCAGTGTGCAGATCCCACCTGCATGGATAAAGGAAATCCCTTTTCTAAAAGGTACAGAGGCAGAAAGGGTGATTTGCTATTTGGGAAAGGTTATTGGTTTAAGGATTTTAGCATTTTATGACAAAGTGTGTTTGAGAGCAGTAGGGTTTGAAGCCGCTAGAAAGTGTAAGCTAGTGTGGAAGAAGAAAGTTGGCACTGCGACCATTAACTTGAACCTCATGGAGAGTGCCAGGGGTACCGATGCATCAGCTTTGCATCCTGTGGTGGACAGGTGTGCCGTAATTGCAAGCAGCTGCAGGCTTTGAAGCATTTGTAGAGAGGACACTGTCAGTCCTGGGGGCTTGTTGGAGCCTGTGGTGTTGCTTGAGTTGGAGGAAGAAAGTGGCTGATGTGTGCAGGACAGGGTGAGACTAGGCGGATGTAGGCTCTCTTCATGCCCTTTAGGGAGACATCTCTTGGCAAGAGCAATTGTACACTATAGATGTTTGACTGTGAATGAGTGGGATTGGACGCATATAAGCAACCCCCAAGAATGAGGTACAAAGTAGGCAGAGTGTTTTAGCTGAGTGTTCTGATCTAGAGACCCAGACAGTGGCTCATGATTTGGTTTGTTGGTGGTATTTACTGATGTCATCCACAGAAGTCATTTCTTCTGAGCCTTCTATTTGACGTAGGTGGCAAGGACAGTGGAGGAGAAAGGCATTTGGTAACAGAGAAAGCAGATGTAGAGAGGGGAAGATGAAAAGCTTTTGCGCCTTGGTTCAAAAGACAAATTAAAAAAAAACCCCAATGTTCATTCCGTCAGCAAACCATATATTAGCCATTGCCTGTCTGTTTCTTTCTCTGACAACTGAATTTAGAAGCAACCAAACATGTATCCACATGCTGCTTGGTAACTTTAATGTCTGCCATTCATAGGACCTGTGATTTGGGAAATCCTGTGACAGACAGTAGAACTGTGGGAACACAGGCAGTGGGGGCTTGAAAGGCACCTTCTGTTGGTTGTGGATACTATTTAAAATTGGCACTCACAGGGTGTAATTGTCCTCAAGAGAAACACAGCTCGCTTTTTCTGAGCATGGTGAAGTTGGTAGTATATAACCTCTTTGTTCTCTAAGGAACACTGAGTCAGTAAAGGAAAAAGCCTAGGGTTTCCACCCGACTCTGCTCAGTAGTACGAAGACAGAACCTGCTTTGAGCACTGTCTGATAGGAGGAGAAAGCATTGCGGAAAGGAAATGTACTTGTCTCCTGGTATCCATGCGCCGATGTTTCCAGGACCCCATGGATACAAAAATCCACAGCTCAAGTTCTTAGTAGAAAAATGGCACAGAATTTGCATAAAACCCACATGCGTCCTTTAAGTCATCTCTAGATTGCTTGTAACATCTAATGCAGAGTAAATGCTATGTAAATAGTTGTTGGATTGTACTGTTTACAATTCCAGCTCACAGTTCCAGGGCAGGGGAGACTCCCATTAGGAGAAGGTGGCTCCTCTTCAGAGCAGATGTGTTCAGGCAAAGCTGGGGACTGTCTGCCTGTCTGCATAGAGCTCTCCCTATGGCGCTCCCTTTCTTCCCATGGTTGCCTTTAGGTTACTACTTTGCCCCTGCAGGGAACACAGTCTGAGTTCTTGCTTCATCCTAGGGGATCCTGCTGACTGCGGTTCTTCTGTCTGGTGGACCTTGTACTTTTGCTGTGATCCATTTGCAGGAGAAACATGTCCTCTGGTAATGTGTAACTTGTTAATGAGCCCACTCTCCTCTCAGCATTGGTTTGGATACTCTTGAAGGCTCATCCTCTAACACTCAGTCTTAAAGTCTGGAAGAAGGGTTGCCACAGCGCCTTATGCCTGGCTGTCCCGATTCTACCCAGTCCTTACCCTTAAGGTTCCTTTGCTACCCTCTGCCTCCTCTCTTCACCCTCCACCTTTAATTCTCTATTTAGCAGTCATAATCCCAGGGGAGACTCGAAAAGTCTGGCTTTAGAGATTGTGGTATTCACTTGCTCACAGCTTTTCTCGTCTGCACTGGCTTCTGCTAGCTTCATACTGAAGCTGTACGTCTGGTCCACTCCCCACCCAAACACACATGGGAGGTAAAAAAAAAATGACTATTTTTGGGGGGGGACTGTATTCTAAGTAACAGGTTTCTTGATTTTGATGAAAAGACAGGATAGTAAGAAAAGGTCACCCCTTTTGGATTTGGCAGCCAGTTCTAACTCAGTGCTGCCACTGACACTACACTTTGTCCTTTGTGCTGTTGTAGCAGCAACAGGTAATTTAAAAGAAGAGTAATTTCTTCCTTCTCATTCTGCAGCCTGGAGAGTCTAAGATCAGGACACATATGTGGTGTGCTGAGAGCCCTGCCTTGGCTTCCAAGAAGATTCCTTGAGTGCTGACCACCTTTAGAGGGCGGACTGCTTCTTTTCATGGGCTAGATTTGGGTGGGTGGATAGGGCTTTATTTACATCACTATCTTGTGCTTGCCCTTTCCTATAACGAGTGTTTCTGAACCCTACCTACCTTACCATCTATTCATCTATTCCCTGTGCTTTCTCTATCCTAGTCGGCAAAGAAAGGGTCCTTTTATGATATGCCCACTTTCAGAGAAGGTGTTCTTCCTTTCGGGGAGTGGAGCCATCTTGGTCCATCACCTCTTGAAGGTCCATCCTCTTAACACTGGTACAGTGGGAATTAGGTTTCAGCATTGGTCTTGGGAAGAGCTGTGGCAGATGCCTGGCGCCACTGTGTGCCCTGTCATATCCAGTGCTCCATGTTTACTCTTCTGCCCCTAGTAGGCTCTGCTTTCTGTTCATTCTGGGTGCATGACACAGAATCTTCGCCTTGGAGAACGGAGCACAATTAACTCCTTAAACCTGATGTCACTGTTCTTTAGTGACCTTGTATGTGGGCAACTCAAGGAAAGCCTGGAAGTGATGGTAGTGAACAGTCAAGGAAAATGGGGCTCTTCCCTTTGGGCCTTCTTGTTGTCCTGCACTCCCTACAGACCCCAGGTGACATTGAGGGTTGCTGGAGGAGGCCTACTGTGTGGATGCCATCCTGAATAGTCTGAGGGCAGAGAAGGCAGAAGGACCGAAGCTGCACAGTGTAGCTGGGCTTATGCCGCTTGGGTTAAAGGTTCTCAGCATGAGATGGTCCAATGGTTTATTTCTTCATTTAGGAGATTTACAGCTGGAACTTGTTGCCAGCTTATGCCAACAGTCAAACAGGCAAGATTGTTTTCACGGATAGCCTGGAGAGGCACATTTCTGCCAGCCTGAGCTTTCAGGTGTTTTGTTATTAAGGAACAGACTTGGATTTAGGTCTTGGCTGTGCCACTTACAAGTTGTTTGGTGCCATTCAGATGTGGCTTTCTCCAGCCCCCACTGAGTAGCATAACTGATAATGCTATGTGAATGGTAATATCTGTTGGGGAATATTATTTTAAGGTGTGTTACTTTTGTTTGTGCTGTGGAACATTTGTTTAACTCTGTGAAGCTGTGATTCTTTGCCTGTCTAAAATGCCTGATGGTCTAATAAAGAGCTGAACAGCCATGAATGGCCAATAGCGAGAAAGGATAGGCGGGGCTGGCAGGCAGAGAGGATAAATAAAAGGAGAACTCTAGGAGAAAAGATCGGAGAATGAGAGAGGAGGAGGACTATAGGGGCCAGCCACCCAGCTACACAGCCAGACATAGAGTAAAAAGCAAAGAAAAGGTATACAGGAATAGAGAAAGATAAACGCCCCAAGACCAAAGATAGATTGGATAATTTAAGTTAAGAAAAGCTGGCAAGAAACAAGCCAAGCTAAGGTCGGGCACTCATAACTAAGAATAAGCCTCCGTGTGTGGCTTATTTGGGAGCTGGGTGGTAGGTCCCCGAAAAAGCCTACTGAGCCCAAAAGAGTAAACATCAAATAAGATACCTATGCCAGATCCTGATACATCACCTCCACACAGTGAGGTGCAAGCATGAGACGCCATTGCTGGGGATTGTTGGTAGAAGTGTTGGGGCTGCTGCATCAGGTGATGCTGGAGACCAGTCCCACCAGGTGCTGTTCCCTCACCTTGTCTGTAAGGAGATGTCCAAGCGGAGCCTCACTCTGGTGTGTGAGCGCAGAGCCGAGAAGAGGGGGGTTATCAAGATTTGTTGCTTGGAGAGCAGTACGGAGTGGCACTGTGCTCTTACCAGGGTGTTTCTATCCCCCAGAGAGCTCTTTCCAGGAGCAGAAACATTATCTGTGACCCAGTACCTCCAGTCACTTCGCAGGCTGTCCTTTGTATTGCTGCAACCACAAGGGAGCCCTGTCAGACACAGCAGGAGCCAGAGGCTTTGGGGGAAGTCAGGACAGGGGTGAAACCTTGGCTCCTCTGGCCATCAGAACCTTCTGACTTTTTTTTTTTTTTTTTTTTGCCAAGGGGACAACCATACACAGTCACTTGCCCATTTTGTGAAGTTGGCCAAGGAACCTTAATCATATTTCTTTTTAAAATATGAATGTTCCCATAATGCCTTGTACCTCCTATTCAGAGAGTGTTTTCAGTGCTGTGTAACGGAGCTCATTGATAAGTTCCATGATATTGATTCACTATGAGCTAAAGGACGGTGGCACCGTGGTGAAACTGGAAACTTGTTTCCAGGAAGTCTGGCTTGCTCAAATCCAGGGCTCAGGCGACAGTTAGCTGAGTATCAGTTATACACTGAGTGGCTGGGAGAGCCACACTGCCTCTCAGCCCAGGACTGCTCACATCTTCAAAAGAACAGGAACACAAAGAACCCCTGCGTGCTGCTTCACCTGACATTTTAAATGCGCACAGTGAAGTCTGGGCAGTTGCTTTGGGGGAAGAGTGGAAAGCAGACCTATATTCAGAATCTATCCATCAGAGAATGTGTGTCCAGATGGGAAGTGTGACTGCTGGCTGTCACTGTAGTGTGAGGGCTGGAGCTCAGCCCCGATTGACTTTAGTGACTGCCCTAGATGCAGCCAAAGTCTGTGCAGTGCGAACAGTCCTTGCTGGCTGGCTGTAAAGGGCCACAGTGCAGAACAAGGTCCGTCTTCTTACTATTGAGTGTCTGTTGGGATGTGTGCCACTGCGCGTGGGAGGATGCCAGAGAGCAGTTTTGTGGAGCGGGTTCTTGTTTCCACCTTGATGTGTGGTAAGCTTGAGCAGCAAGCCCTCTGTGTACTTGGGATCTCTCAGCCTGTATTTTAATTTTTATATACCTGTTAGGAAAAGACTATTCACATGCTAATTTGCTTCTGTGCACATTTTATATCATAATTAGGCTAGATGAAGTAAGTTAAGAAATGAACATGCCATCTTGGAGTTAATGGAAAAAATTAGTTTTTCTACTAGATTAGGAACATACTGAGCTAAAAATACGCTTACAGAGGGGTAAGAGTTCGGGCTGTCATTAGTACGTAGAGCAGATCATCATGGGATCCAGCAGTCTGAGGGTTCGCCCTCTTAGGTGGCACCCACTGGTCTTTTCATGTTGTACCTAGGCTCAGTGTTCTGTAAACACGGCTCACCCTTGTTCTGAGTCAGGAGAGCCCTCCGCCACCATGGCTTCCAGCTGGAGAGCCCTCTGGCTCCTTTCTTCTGCCATCACATACCTGAGCAGTCAGTCTTTTCCTGATCACCACTCTTTCCCCTTACAGCCCTGGTCCCCGTCTGCTCTCTGGAGGTCTCGCTTCAGTCCTGGGCCAGGTGTGACTGCGTGGTTCTCTTGGCTGGCTAGTGCTTCTCCCGCAGCTGCAGTGAAACCGTCTGCCTGCCATGTGTTGAGTAGTTAAGCAAATGAGTTGGTGATTCCAAGGCTGGTGTGAGGGTGTGTGATCTAAATCTTAGGACACGGGACTTGTCAGCTCGGGAAGTAGGCAGTGGAGAAGCCTGCGTGGTGACTGGTTTTTAGCTGTTATCCTTTCTCTGACATTTGCTGCAGTTCTGGAGTGGAGAAGCTTGGGAAGCATATCGCTGTAGTGTAACAGACTTTTGAAATTTTGAAACTATATATTTTGAAGTAAATATATAGTTTTGTTGTTTTAACATCTCTCTAGCCCAGGCTGGCCTGGAACACATGGCATTCCTTAGCCTCTGAGTGTAAGTCACCATACTCAGCTGTCATACAGTAAATGTGTAGTTTCTGGTTTTAAAGCTCGTTGTGGCCTTGGTCTTTAGGTGTTGGTGAATACATTTTGTCACCCACCTATTTTCAGTATTGTATGCTATCCAGGCACTGCTCAGGAGCCTGCTTCCTGACCCCTTTTCTCTGACTGGCACCATTGTACAACCCATTCCTGGGGTCACATCTAGCCTCTTGTAGCCACCTGGGCTGAACTGCTGTAAGGATTTTGAATTCTCAAATGCCCGCTCCTTTGGCTCACCTCACATCCTGTGGGGTCCTTACTGACAGATGTATTGAGTGCCCCTAAAAAACACACCGTGGCCTGGAGATGTTTCTGTTCACAGTGCTGGTGACAAACACTGCTCATGATGATGACGATCGTGTGGTAGAGCACAAAAAGTGTTGCCGAATAAACAGCTGGGCATTCTGCTGTGAAGTCTGGAGTAGGCTCTGTGGTTGCAGTAAGAGGAGTGGCTAGGGTTCACTTCATCTCCAGAGTGACATTTGTCCTGAAGTAGTAGGAGAGAGTTGTGTGTAGGAGAGGACTGAGAGGTCCCGGGGTTGGAGTGAGTATGCCTGGCAGATGCAGAGCATCAAGGAAGTCAGAGACTGGGACAGGAAAAGTCGAGAGTGCCAAGGAGGAGTCCAGTAGATGAGGACCACTGCAGGACATGGAGGTTGTGGAAGGACTTTGAGCAGAGATGTGATGTGGTTTAACTTAGGTCTTAGCCCCTCATTGGTGTGCTTTTGGTAAGGTTCCGGGGTGGGTGCAGGAAGGGGGGCTGTTGCACCACTAAAAGAAAAATGAGTGAGAATTTGGAGTGTTTCAGGTGAGAGGCGATGTGGTAGTGTGCTCAAAATTAAGGTGTATTTTAAAGGTAAAGCCAACAACATTTGCTGATGCAGGATGGAGAATGGGAATGTCAGAAATGACAGCAGGAGCCAGGTGGGATAGATACACTCCTGTAATCGCAGTTCTTGCCAGCATCCTGGCACGTGGAAGCTGAGGCAGGAGAATCCTAAGTCCAAGACCAGCCTAGGCTACATTGTGTCTCAAATAAAGAGATGAATAAATATACACATATGTAACTCTCCTCCATCACACATAGGTGCTAGAATGAGGCTTGAGTGTTAGGAAAGCTGCTTTTTTTTCTGTGGAGCTGGATGGCTAGGGGTAGGGTGGTAGCGCACCCAGAGAGTGTGCTATTAGGCTTGAGTTCGAGGTGCCCATCAGACCATGGAGTGGAAATGGAAAAGAAGCAGTAGAGCACACGTGTGGAGTTCAGGAGTCAGAGGTCTGGGTTAGAGCTAAGTTTGAGAATTGAGAAAGGCACCTATTGAAATGAAAACAAACAGGAAAAGAAAACAAAACCACCTGTGCTGGCTAGTCTTATGTCAGCGTGACACAAGCTGGAGCCATTTGAAAGGAGGGAACCTCAATTGAGAAACTGATCCATCTGCAGGGCACTTTCTTAATGAGTGATTGATGAGGGACGGTCCAGCCCACTGTGGGTAGTGCCGTCCCTGGACTGGCAAGAAAAGAAAGCAGGCTAAGCAAGCCATGAGGTGCAAGCCAGTAAGCAGCACCCTCCATGACCTCTGTATCAGCTGCTGTCTCCAGGTTCCTACCTTGTCTTAACTTCTTTTGATGGTGAACAGCCATATGGAAGTGTAAACCAAATAAGCCCTTTCCTCCCCTACTTCCTGCATTGTGTTGTTGCAGCAATAGAAACTCTACCTAAGACAACTGTCATAGAGTTGTTACTTTTGGGCCAGCAAGGTAGCTTAGTAGGTGAAAGTACATGCCTGACAACTTAAGTTTTGAGCCCTGGAACCTACACAATGCAGGGAGAGAATTTCTACAAGAGACATGCCCCCCCCCCACCCCCCGACACACACAGCACGTAAATGGATGAATGTAAATTTTAAAGTTAAAACAAAGAGATGCCATTTTTGCTAGGCTTAGCCGGCTTTTGTCACCATCCTTGCCAGGGTAACCCTGCAAGAGCTCTGTTTGGTCCATTTTTTCCTTCGAGTGTCCCTGTGGTTGTTCCTGCAGGCCTAGAAGAGACTGGTGCTGAAGGACAGGACAGATCTCTCTCATGGCTGGCCTATTTTTCTTTGGGAGAGAACTTCTTGAGGTCAGATTGTGACTGTTCTGTCTACCTAGCTTGTCTCTCTGGGGGAGCTCCAAAACCCATAGAAGGTTCTTTTCTGTGTGCTCACCTGTGCTGTGCACTGCAGTTTTGACAGCAGTCTCCATGACTGCATGCTTCCTGGCTTCCACTGGATCAAAAAAAGCCCTCCTGCTGACCTGGTGTGCTCTTGATCTTTCCGATGTGTGAAGTGCCACAGACCCATAATTACTTTCACGGGATTAAGAATGGTGAAGGATAACCATCTTAATTTCCGCAGTGCTGGATGCCTGTGTATCTCTTCCTATTTCCCCTCTGAACTGAAAGTGGGACAAGTGTTTCTTGGGGCTTTTGCAAGCTTTTCTCAATCCTATTCTTATTTTTCAGTTATCCCCCAACTTTACATTTACCAAAGAACTGCAAAGTTAATTAACACCCCAAACATTTGGAATCTAAATCTCATAGAAGCTGGAGTTGTCTTTTCCATCTTAACTTTTTTGTAGAGTGAAAGACTGCTACCTGTGTATTTCCAAAGGGGACCCCCACGCACTCCAAAGGCCTGGCTCCTCGCTGCCTCTGTGCTGTCTAGAATCCTCTGGCTCCTGGTCCCATGTCACCCATGCCAGCACAGCAGAATTCCCTGTCTCCACTCTGATTGCTCTGATTTTGCCTCTGATGGGTTTTGCCCTTCTCTAGCCCTCTGAGTAGCTTGTCTGTCTGCCTCCTCCTGGGAATGTAACCTCGAGGAAAGACAGTCATAACCAATTGTTCTTAGACTTAGTAGGTGTCCAGTGCATTCTTCCTGCAGAGCTGGTCTTAACTGCTTTGGCAGTGTTAGTGGATGGTCTAGACAATCTGAAGCACTGGGTTTATGTTTAGGGCCCTTTTCCTTTTCTGATTCAAGATCGTAAGTCTGATCTACTTAATTCTGGCCACAAAGGCATCAGTAACCTAACTGGTGCAGTCTTAGCTTTTTTTCTGTGAAGTCCTTTAGGGTTGAGTGTGGAAGTATACCTCAGCCCAGAAAAAGTACAGGGATTTAGGTATAAGGACCTGGGAAAATTAAGGCCTTCTTGATACCCTGCCTTCCAGTTTCTCAAACCAGACCTGAAGAAAAATGAAGCTTGCTTTCTTAGGAAAATCAACACCCCCATATCTGCATTTCAAAAAGGTGACCAAATTGCTTAGAGGGGGCAGGGTGTGTGTGTGTGTGTGTGTGTGTGTGTGTGTGTCTATACAGCCTTGTGTTTTTATACTTGTGAGAATGGTTGTGGTTATCACATACTGTCAGATGACAATGAGGAGAATCTGCTTTCACTAACTACTTGACTATTGCTTCATTCCCTCTGGTCTGAGATCTTTTACCTTTTCCTTTTCCCTGTACTGTATTGTTTATGGAAAGCCACTTTATTTGGAAAACCTCAATTATAAGCAAAGTAAGGAAGTATGGGAATAAACCCCATGATACTAGTTTTCATCTTTGAGCAGTTATTAACGTCCTGCCATACAGCATCCATCCCCGCTCACACTCCGCTAGGCTGTTATTAGCACTTGTGTAGGCTGTTCTTTTTCAAAGGAAGAATGTAAAAGCATTGAAGTGCAGCCATGCTGGCTGTCTGGTTCCTGGCAGGATCTCATTATCTGGTCTGGTGGTGAGCAGGTGTGGCACCCCACCTTCCTCTCCATACAGTAGACACGGTGCTAGATGACAGCTGGAGGATGGGCTTGGTGTGTGATAAACTAAAGGGGCTTGCCAGTAGATGCGTACTAGACAGAAGGAAGGCTCTAGTCATTGGCTGACTATTCTGACTTCAGTCATGCAAAGATGAGTGACAGAGAATTGGTCAGAACCCTACGGGAGCAGTGGCTTCTGGGTGACCACCAAAACACAGCTGTCAGGTCCTGCTTCGGGGCCTTAGTGCCTCTATTTGTTGTAATAAGGGTTTTGTACCCATTCTGCTGAGGCAGCATTGGTGTGAAAACATTTGTTTTACTTATTATATATTTTTAGCACACCCATCTATGAAGCAGGGTCTGTGTGTGGTTGATCCATTTCACAGGTATAGAAACTGAAGACTGGGGAAAACCGAGTGATTTGCCTTGGGTCACACATTTGTAGTGAGAAGCGGCGGGCTGCGTTCCCGCCGCCCAGTCGCCGGCTAGCTTTACACCCGAAATAATTACACGGAAACTGTATTCTTTTAAAACACTGCCTGGCCCATAGTTTCAGCCTCTTATTGGTTAATTCTCACATCTTCCTTTAACCCATATTTAGTAATCTGGGTAGCACCACGAGGTGTGGCTTACCAGGAGAGATCTTAACCTGCGTCCATCTCGGAGAGGAGCAGCATGGAGACTCACCACGCGACTCCCTGAAGCGTCTCCCCAACTCTACTTCCTTGTTCCCACAATTCTGTTCTGTCTACTCCACCTACCTAATTTTCTGTTCTTAAAGGGCCAAGGCAGTTTTCTTTATTAATTAACCAATGAAAGAAACATAGACAGATAACTCTCCTCCATCACACATTAAACAGCAAAGCAGAGTTTGACCCAAGGTAGGCTGGGGCTGACCTGGGGGAATGGGTCTGTCCTGTCTGTATGTCTGTCTGTCTGTCTTATGGGGGACAGTCAAGCCTGAGTGCAGAAAAGTAAGATCAGAATTTAGAGTTCTGTGTGCCAATTATAATTTTCACTGTCTCTTTTCTTTCTGTTTTTTGTTTTGTTTTGTTTTTCCAGACAAGGTTTCTCTGTGTATCTTTTTGACTGTTCCGGTACTTGCTCTGTAGACTAGACTGACCTTGAACTCACAGATCTGTCTGCCCCTGCCTTCCAAGTGCTGGGATTAAAGGTGTGTGTATCACCACTGTCTGTCTTGTTGTTTTGCATCCGTTGTGTAGCCTAATTAAAGTCACGCACAGGCTCCCATCTCCTCTCATTTAAAGTCCAGATGACAGTGCAGTTGTTTCATACATTCTTGGATTTCTTTTCCTGAACTGTGAGATCTGAGCAGGACAATAGAATGTGTAGAAATTTCAGTCTTTGGATAACTGACGCTCTGGCGTGTCTGTGTTGGTTGTAGGACTAAATACCAGGTAGGGACTTACATTGCACACACAATGTTTAGTTTGTATCTGAAAAGATGACTTTGAACCCTTTCATAAAGACTCCCACTCCCCTTCAGGAACTCAAATCCTGTAACAGACAGTATTCTCCTGACTCTGAAATCACATGGAAGAAGGGAATATCATCTCCAGTGAGCAGTTCCTTGCATTCCTGAGTGGTGTTTGGACCTTGTGCTTCGGGTTCCTCTGTGAAGTGGGTTTTTTTTTTTTTTTTTTTTTTTTTTTTTTTAAGGTTGCTGTTCTTCTGGCAATGGCGACTGTGCTGGTGGTGATGTGACATGCCCTTTAATCCCAGCAATCTGGAAGCAGGGGCAGAGTCAGAGACAAGAAGATCTCTGAGTTTGAGGTCAGCTTGGTCTACAGAGTGAGTGCTAGGACAGCCAGAGTGGTTACATAGAGAAACCATGTTTCCATTCCCCCACCCCCCACCCCCCAAAAAAGTTGTTTCCAAAGTCTGGTAAGATTCTTTTTTAAAAGGAAGAGAAATGAATGAGTCAGTTCGCAGTATAGATAGTTCTCAGAGATTTGAAAGAGATCATCGAGTTGATTCTAAAGGGGTTGCAGTCTTCAAAGGCTCCACAAACCTTTGATCCTGAGAACAGTTCTGTAGGAACAGCAGGAGAGTTCAGGAGGAAGTTGGCAGCATTGGTTTAGCAGAGCCAGGGACTGAGGAGCAAGTATCTGCTGCCCTTTCTCTTGACAAACATTCCCACTACCACCTGCCTCAGCGGATCTGTTGGCAGTTGCTTCCAAGTATTGTCTTCTGGGTTTAACCCCTCTCCCCCTGAGCAGCTGAGTGTTCTACCGTCTCACTGATATTCCTGTAATTGGTGATGATTAGTGATTAACTCAGTTAATTTTTCTATTTTTTATTTTGAAATGAGGCTTCGAACCTGTAGTGTGGCCACTGCTGGAACAACACCATTCAGATAGGGACTGACTTTTCCTGTCGAATTGTTAGGAGGCATTGAATTTTTTTTTTTTTTTAAATCAGTTTGATTTCTTTAGGGAGCTTAAATTAGCATTGTGATCTTTCCTTCCCGGAGTCCTGTAGACTGTAGACCCAGGGTATAGAGCGCTTGTCTTCAGCAGCAGCTGCTCTGAGGGCTGGTGCTGGGTGGCTCTGTGATAATTTACTGACCAAGGACTTGGCTCCCAACAGGGACAGGCTTGTTTGACAACCATGGGGACAGGTAAGGCGAGTTCTGTGACCCAGCTGGAGGTATGATTCATAGCTCATTAGCTGTTGGTGCATTGCTCTCAGAGTTTAGAAAGTGGTGGTGTCTCTTATTCCTAAAGCAAGGGGACTCTGGAGACCCATCCAAACTCTGCAGGCAGCTGGACTGAATGGAGCCCCTCTGATCCCACTCAAGTTTAGTCTTATTAGCCAGAGAGATTCAGAGGCACGGCCACTTGTGGTCAAACAGGTTGTGCCCTGTAAAAAGTTCTTGGTACTTGTCAATGGGTCTTAAGATTTTGTTCCTTCCATTATTAAGAAAACAATTATGACAGTCCTATGATCCTTGGTGGAACTGTGAGGATGGGGAATATCCCCTAGATTCCTAATGCCAACGGTTTGAGAAGACATTTTGACTTTACGATAAAGTAAGAAAGCAAGAAGTAAAGGCAGCGCCAGTTCCTGGAAAGCCAAATGCAAAAAAAAAAAAAAAAAAAACTGCCTTTCCGCTTTTTATTACAGTAATTGATTGCTATTTAGTTTCTGCAAACTTAATAACTCCCTTATTTTATTGGGAGGAGAGAAGGGGCAGTTTGGCAAGAATGACAGCTAGGACACACTCAGCTGGACTTAGGACTTACTTCCTCTCAGAAAGTCCGAGTGCCGCGTGTGGTTCAGTTGTTCATTTCATGGTGCTGGAGATGTAGCCTGTGGCCTTGCTCCTGTTGGCCCCTGTGCCAGGACTGAGCCACACTCCTGGCAGGAGATTTGGTTGATACTTTTCATAGCTCCACCTATCAGTTTTGTTTGGTGTTTTAAAATGCACTAGATAAGCCATGGACAAAAGCTAGGGACGTGGTCTCCTCCACCTCCTTCTGTGTGGTTTCTACCTTCCCTTCTCTCCTGCCTCCAAGCCCAGTGTGCGCCTGAACTCACTCTCAGGGAAGGATTCACTGAGAGCTGGAGAGAAAGGTAATCCCTAGTTACTCTTGACTTTTAAAGATGATTTTTTACCTTTTTCTAAGTGTTCCTTAAGTGTCCCCTTTCCCCTTATAATTGAATGTGTACTCATCCAGAGGCTAGTGATCATTTAGTGTGCAGGATAAAAACCAAAGCGCGATGTCCTGAGTCCTTTTCAGATCTTGGCTACAGTCATTTCGTCCACATGCGCCCTGCGCACATTAGCTTTAGCACTTCCATTTTTCCATAAAGTTCCCAGTTGGGGCTAAGGATGAGCGCAGATGTTGGAGTGCTTGCCCACCATGCACAAAACAAAGCCCTGGGTTCAATTCTCGGCACTGCGTAAGCTAGGCATGTGACATGCACATGTAATTCCAGCACATAGGACACAGACAAGGGGATGAGGAATTCAAGGCTAGCCTTATGGGACCCTGAAAACCATATTTGGCTCCTGGCATGTTTCTTTCCAAGTTGTGGATTTTGTACCTAGCAGGGGCCCAAAGCTCTCCCTCACTTGGGTCCTGGGAGCTCAGATGCTAGGACACCTGTAGCAGACTAGTCACAGGGCCTCCTGCATCTGTGTTCTACTGATTCAGGATACAGCTGGCCAGTGGAATGACTGCCAGAGCCACAGAAGTGGGATCCAGGAAGGTCAGGTTGGGTGGAGAAAGCAGGCTTGTTTAGGGACGTGGGTACTCTGTGGTTAGCAGTGTCATTACACTCAGACCTGTGATGAGACTACCCCCAAGTTGTTTTCCCTCTGTGAACTGTTGCCAGAATAGTTCTCTAGCTTAGTGTTTAACTTTTTAAAACCAGCTTTGAATATTTTTGAAACACCAGTGTTAAATACCTTCTTGAAGACCAGACACGGTGGCACTTTAATCCCAGCATGAGGGAAGCACAGACAGGAGGAAATGTGAGTTCTAGGCGAGGGGTACACAATGAGACCCTGTCTGCAAAGAAAAAAAAAAGATAGGTAAATATGTCCTTGTAATTTTGAGCAGCATGCTTCCTCCATATTCCCTTGTTGCTGAGCTCATTAGTACTTCTGGAGGATGTAAGCATCAGTTGTGGGTTTCTGTGTGGAGTGTGAGGTACCAGCACCCACCAGGAATCCTGTATGTGCCACCTGCTCCCCAACAGGACTCTTAAAGCCACCTGGTGAGCAGAGAGAAAGACAGCTAACAGGACTGGCTTGGACTCAGATGCATGTTCAGAAGCCCGGGAGGGTGAAAAGCCTTCCCTGCAGTCAGGGCCCCCAAATCAGTTGTGGCCAGCTGTTAGAGAAAGCTGTTTGCCCAGCCAGATAGACATTGGACTTTCTGCCGAACTGAGGGTAAAGTTCCAAAGTCTAGGACTCTCAAGGGTTTATTTACATGAGGGATCCAGAACACTGTGCTGGGGGGTAGATACTTAGGGGGAGGGGTGCCCAGATCCTTCTCTGAGGAGCTGCTGTCTGGCTGTCGCTTACAGAGCTTCAGAGTTGGTGTGTGTCCTCTTAAACTTCAAAACTTCAGCAATTCCTGATAAAACGGGTCTAAAATGTCTTCATGTGCTTCCTTTCCATTCTAAGCAGAAAATGAATGGCATAATCGTTTATTAATGACTCTGGATCATTGTTAGGAAACAGTATTCTACAGTGTAGTTTTTGATTGATTGCTGACTTAAAATCTTGTCTAGAGTGGTCTGTTTGTTATGAGGGTAAATGATAGGGTGAAGAAAGGGTGACTGGAAACAAAAATGGAACCACTCAAGAGGTTCACAGGTGCTTCTGTGATGACCTGAGGTTTCTTTGGTAGAGCTGTTGTGTTTGTTGGGGTGTTGGTGTTTCTGCATGAAAGTGCTCTCTTGTCTTCTCCATCTTTTCTCCATTCCTCCTCAGCCTTCTTAGGACTTCTTTGCTTGAAGGTAGAGTTTTCTTCTCCCCCAGTATTGTCTATGGTGACCCCCTGGATGAGAACTGAGTAACATCACTTGAGCTTGCCAGTTTTGGTTACGATGAGGACCACCCGCAGCAGAGTATCACTAGAGGAAAAACCAGTGCTATTTTCTCTCCTACGTGATCTCCGTCTTTATGTTCCTCTGCTCTGGAACCTTGCAGAGTAGCCAGTCAGCTTCTCCAAGAATCACAGGAAACAGCAAAGTAGCATGGGGGAAGGTTTCATTCAGAGATGCTGGTGTTTGTGAGTGTCCTGCGTTGAATTAACTGACGATTTGACATAGCCTAGAATTACCAGAGGGGAACAAAAGTCTCAGTTGTCAGGTTGGTCTGTGAGTCTGTTTTGGGGAGACTTCTTGGTAGTTAATGATGTAGGAAGGCCCAGCCCACTTAGGGCAGGTACTATTGGGCTGTATATAGAGAGTGAGTGCACAAGTTACTTTGCTCCATGGCTTCTGCTTTGAGTTACTACATGGCTCCCCTCAGTGATGGACTGTAACCTGAAAGTATAAGCCAAACAAACTGTTTCTTCCCCAAGCTGATTTGTGTACAGTGTTCTAGCACAGCAGCAGAAAGAAAACTAGAGGGGCTGGAGAGATGGCTCAGAGGTTAAGAGCACTGACTGCTCTTCCAGAGGTCCTGAGTTCAATTCCCAGCAACCACATGGTGGCTCACAGCCATATATAATGAGATCTGGTATGCTCTTCTGGTCTGCAGGCATACATGGAAGGAATGTTGTATACATAATAAATAAATATTAAAAAGAAAGAAAGAAAACTAGAATGGTGGGCATTATACTGCAGACTGACAGCCATATACTAGTCCCAAATAATTGAAAATGTTTTCTCTTCAGTTTTTAAGCCATTGCAGACCTTTGTAGTAGATATGACCTGACTTGGCCTCTGATGTCCTAGGGATGCTGGGCTGCTACAGACAAGTGTGGCTGAGGATCCTGCTCCAGGCAGTTGGCACCTGTCACTGTCCCCAAGTCTTTTGAGCCCCGAGTTTTGTATGGTAGTTCAGTGTTGCTGTGACTTTGGTTATGTGGATGCTTGGTATGGTGGTCAGTAAGTTCCATTGCCTGAGTAGCTGGTGCTTTCAATGTTTTGCGTGCTGGCTTTCATTGTGGTTTCTCTTTGATTCACAATTGTTCAGCAAAAAATTTTTAAACCCTACATTTTTCTAAAATGCTGAAGAGTTCCCCTGTTCTTGGCTAACCACTTCTTTATTCTTGTGCTGGTTGGTTGTTCGCGTTGCAGTGAGAAAGGGTGCCCTGTCGTGTACTGTGGTCTTGAGCTCAGGCCCTTTCAGCACTTTTCTAGACTCCTGCGCTCATCTAAGTGGTTCCCTTCTGATAGTCTGCTCCCCTGTCCTTACCGGCGTCTGGGGCTAGCAGTAAGTTCAGTCTGAGGTCACAGGGAGCTCTGTTCCAGTCTTGCAGGGAAAGAGAGAAATATTAAGCTGTAAATGCAAAGAGAAAATCCATTAGCTCGCTTGTAAATGCTGTAGTGGGCATGATTAATTCTTAAGAGACTTGACCCCTTTCTTCCTTGACAGAACTCTGTCGCTGAGTATGGTCTGGTGGGCAGGGCCTTCATACAGAGCCTGGGCCGCCAGCTGGGGGAGGGTATGGGAAGTTATCTGCCTACTTGAGAAACTGAAGGTGAGAAATTCGAACTATGTGGCTGTTTGGCAGGTGGCACTCAGAGCTCCACTGCACACATGATAAAGTGCATTCTTTGTGCCCTGCCAGCCTTCTGTGCTGGGTGTGAATAGTCCACATTTCTGGGCCTCTCTTGATCCTTCAGCTAGCCATCACTGTCGAGCGTTGCATTCTTTAAACATAGTGCATGACCAGACTCCGAAAATAAGGAGTTGCATTGCAGTAACAGGAAATGTTGAGTGAGAGAAGGGAAGTGGCTGTCCAAAGCTGTCCCTGAGTGTGCCTGTGGACCATGGAGTCCATGGCCATGCATCTGGGGCAGCCTCCTAAGATGTGGACTTCATCGTGAGTGTGGAGTTGTGGGAAAGGCCCAAGGATTTCCTTGTGTACTTGGGGAGGCTTGCATTCATGACTTCATAGGGTTTTGCACTGTGTAGCAAAGCTCCCCTCCCTAGCCCTCACCACAGCCTCGCTGGCCTTTTGTGGAGACACAGAGGCAAGCACCAGACTTGAACTTCAGCTTACCTGGCTGAAGGGTGCTGAGTGTCCTGGTCTGTGTAATGGAACTGGCAATGCCAGATTGTTGCTAGGATCAAGGACACGGTGTATAGAATGGGTTCTTCTGTGGGCTGGGCATTTGCTAATGACAAGATCAAGCCACTGCTGTAACAGAATCTGTCTGCCACTAGCACAAGGCTTCCTTATATATAGCTACAAGTAGCCCACGGTGTGCAAATTCTTACAGAACCAGACAGTGTTCACATCAGGCCTGAGCCACAGGTAGTAGCACCTGGGCATTGGGCTGTTCCACTTGCTTTGACCTGGTAAGGTTGAGCCTGTAGGGGGCAGTGATGAGTTACTCTAGTGGAGAAGGAGCAGGAGTGGGCAAGGTCCAGGCCTGATCCATTCCCATCACTGGACAGATCAGCCTAACTCACCTCAGTGCTGACTTCCACATAAGGTCCATGCCTAGGGCATTACTTAGGAGTAGTAATGTGTGGTGGCTGGGTCTTCTACCTCTCTTGATACATTCAAGTCAGTTCTAGGGCCTTCCAAGGTCTGAAGAGAACTGAGACTGTTTTTAGAAGATAAAACTTTATCACCCAGGTTACCAAACGGATTATCTAAAAGCACAGATTTGCCAAGTACACCCAGCCTGGATTGAGGCTGAGTGTCAGTCCTGGGAGACAGG